>NC_058096.1:126421250-126730000 GCF_020171115.1 Neogale vison | reverse complement strand
TGCTCCTTTAATTGTTACATGTTTGATTAGCAGTTGGAATATGATAAAGGTGTCAAGTTGTACCTGCCTTGTTTTCTGTAGAATACTGGTTGGTTGCACATTAGAATCACTTGGACAGATTTTAAATATACCAATATCAGGTGGTCCACCCTAGACAAATTAAATTACAATTTCTTTGGTTAGTGTACAGCAGACCTATGTTTTTAAAAGTTTTCCAGGTGCTAATGAGCAGTCAGGGTGAAGCATTGCTGTTGAAAGAAACAATGGCATAAGTAAATAAGTAAATTCCCTCTATAGACAGGGAATACACCAAATGGTAAATAATATTACCCATGGATCTCAAAGTTTCCTCTGGAGTGGCCAGCAAGAAGCATCACTGTTGTTCCCTTCTTTTCCGATTCTTTCCATTCTTTACTGGTTGAAATGCCAAAGGCAGCTGGCGCAATGGGCACTGCACATCTCTATTGAAAAATTGATAGGTTCCCAGCTTAATGGATGTTAAAATGGCCTAAAGATGAGTCAAACTAAGAGAGATTGAGGTAAATGGAATGAAGTTGGATAAAAACTGTCTGAATCATCAGGACTTAAAAAATAGAATAGAATAGAATCTAATCACATCTTTGCAAAATGTATTATTAGGTTTCTGATAAGTTTAAAGTCAAATTATTTCCACAGACAAACCCTTTTCATACAATTACATCAGATATTACACCATCAGATAAGTTCAATGTGAGTGATAGTTCCCAATGATAGCATTTTTTTTTCCAATGATAGTATTTTAGAGTCATGGCACCCCAGAGTTTCTCAGTGTGTTCACGGTGTACCAAAGAATGTTCTGCTAGGAATACAGAAAAGAACTTAACTAGAAGAAGACAGACAAGAAGTAAAAATTAAGGTTCCTGTAACTTTCAGCTGCCTGGAAGTCTGGGCCACTTTCCAGTGGAGGTTAGTGAGAGGTTGCCAGGTGATGAGATGGCCACTGCAAGAGAACGGAGGCCATGGCTTTCCTTATTATTACGTACTCACCGAGTGACTTATCTTGGTTGCAGTGCAAAGGACTTTACAAATTTAGTTGTTTCATCACTTCTCCCAGCATTCCCTTGAGTAAGAAAATTTAAAAATTAAAAAAAATATATATGGCATGACTCTTCCTCAATCTTTACAAAATAACTCAATATCTTGAGGTGCTCTTGATATTATAATTTTTTACGTCTAGCAATTTTTTAAATGTTAATATATGTGGCAAATTTACCATCTAATTTACTTATAGATATACCTGTACTGGGTTGTATCTGTATTTTCTTGCCATTATTCACTGTTAGAGAGTTCACTACCCAGGCAGCAGGATGTCCAGGGCTGGCACTTCCTCTTTTTTCCTCTGGCTGTAGGTTTTGGGCCCTCACCTGTCCAGCACGACTGAGTATGAGCACACAGGCTAAGATGATGAAAGGCACATCAGGGACTCTGTTCTCTGTTACGTAGCCATGTTGGCTAAAACTATTTGGCTTATTTATGAATTTCCATTGTCCAAGCTGGCTTCTGCCACTTTTCCTGAGGACTAATCCCAGATGCCTTTCTCTCTCTCTCTCTCTCTTTTTAATAGGCCTAAAATGTCTAATCTTGACCCTAATTTTGGAGGTGCTGTAGCTGCATGAATTACTGGGATCCTGTCGCCAGCTCTCCTCTCTCTGGCTGGCCTGGCCGGCTGTGAGCCAAACTGGAGTAAGGCCTAGGGCACAAAAAGATCCTGTCCTGGTTTCCCTGATCCTGGCAGCACCAGGCCTGGCAGGTTCTTACTGGGAAAGTGAACAACTAATGAGGGGGAGAAATGGGAGAGACATGTCAGGAAGTTCTGTTTTTTCTTCCACTATAGTTTTTGCTTTGAACACCAGCCTTGAGAGGCATCCAGACCCTCTGAGATGAAAACTCAAAACATTTTGCATGTCCTGGTGTTGGGGGTAGGGGTGGAGGGAGGCAGAGAATTAATATTTTGGATCAGTCAGCTCCTTGCTTGTCCAGGTGTCTTTGGAAACCACCTCTTGTCAAAGGAAAGGAACAAATAAAAAAGAAGAAAGTAGGGGGTGGGGGAGGGAGAAACAGAAACAGAGAAAGGCCTTTGCTGAGCCCATGCCTTTGTGCACCGCATTCAAACTGATTTGTACCCTTTGTAGTCTTAATTATTTGTGAGAGCGGGATAACAGGAGTACCCAGCTCACCCATTATTTCCTGCATAAAAAAAGGCGCACAGAAGCCGCTGATCATTTTTGAATTAGCAAACATGATACTAAAAAAAAAAAAAGCATAAAAAAATTCATTAATACCATCAGGGATTAGGAGGCTGATTAAAGTGTAGCTGTTAGCGTATGCAAATGAGCGATAGGCATTTATCGGGGCCTGTGCAAGCTGTCTTGGAGCTGTAAAGCCCATGTATGTTTTTCAGCTGATTAAAATAGTTTTAAGTTCTGGAGAATTTTTTTTTTTTTGTAGGGAATTTTAAAAAGAGACCATCATCTCTACTTTCCCTTTTGGCAAAATTTCTCTAAAGTATACTCCAACCATTCCACTTGACTGCACTCTCTTCTACAGCCTCTTCTCCTTTGAGTGATGAGGATGCTGCATTCCAGTTACAACAAGCTGGGCTCTTTTCCATCTTTCTTTCTCTAGGAATTTTCCAGAACTCCTGTTGCAAGACAAACGGATTTCTTAGCAATGTCCCATGGCATTACCAGGACTCCAGGTTCTCCCCTAAGATGACCATCTTTCTTCCCCAGGCTTTCCCCAAATGAAAACATATTTCACCCAAGCACTCCCATACATGAGAGGAGTCTGCACGCACTCACTCCAGAGTCTGGGTTCTGTGAGGCAAGGAAGGAAGGGTGGAATGGATAAGAAGATGAGGGCTGGCGGGTCAGAGTAGATCTATACTAACACAGACACAGATGAGAGCTGGGTGGTCCTGGCTGCCCTTGGCCTTGAAGCAAAAGCCTTGTGTTGATAAGGAAGGAGAGAGGGACTTCTCCACTTTGGGTCCAAATCCAAATCCCATTTTTAAGACTTTCTATTAGCATCGAAGAGAATTATTTTCACTTCCAGGACTACAGAGGACCACCCACTGACTAGTGGCCAATAGATAATAGTCATAATCATTATTGTTGCTTATTAAACAATGACTATGTTCTAGGCACTGTTATAACGTTTTTTTCATGTTTAATCCCATTTGATCCTCACTATTCCCATCCTCTATAAAGAATAAAATAAATCCAGAATATGACCCCTTCTTAGTATCTATACTGCTAACCTACTGATTCAAGACTAAAATCTGGGTCCTGCAATATTTTCCCTAACTGTTCCTTGCTTCTAATCTTGCTTCCCCCATCTGTCCAGTCTATTCCAAGAATAGCAGGTGGAGGGATGCTTTTATTATACAGTCACATCATGTCATCCCTCCACTCTAAACTCTCAGCAGTTCTTTTTTCCACATGGAATAAAGGCCAAAGTCTTTTCACTGACCCATACGACTGCATAGTCTGCCCTCCTACTTCTCTCACCTAATTTTTACTCTGTCTCCCTTACTACACACCATCTACAATCCAGCTGGGTTCCTTAAGCACTCCAGACACATTCCTATCTCGCTTGACTTTTTATTTCTTTTTTAGCACCTATTTCTTCTAATGCAGTTTAGACTTACATGTTTATTCTCTATTGAACCCAGTTAGACTATAAACTCCTGGAGGGAAGAGGGTTTATCTATTTTATTCACCAGTATATCCCACATATCTAGACTAGGCATTTATTATGAGTTCAGTACTTACTTGTTGATTTAATTTGGAGAACAGTGTGGAGATTCCTCAAGAAATTAAAAATAGAGCTTCCCTACGACCCTGCAATTGCACTCCTGGGTATTTACCCCAAAGATACAGATGTCGTGAAAAGAAGGGCCATCTGTACCCCAATGTTTATAGCAGCAATGGCCACAGTCGCCAAACTATGGAAAGAACCAAGATGCCCTTCAACGGATGAATGGATAAGGAAGATGTGGTCCATATACACTATGGAGTATTATGCCTCCATCAGAAAGGACGAATATCCAACTTTTGTAGCAACATGGACGGGACTGGAAGAGATTATGCTGAGTGAAATAAGTCAAGCAGAGAGAGTCAATTATCATATGGTTTCACTCATTTGTGGAGCATAACCAATAGCATGGAGGACAAGGGGCGTTAGAGAGTAGTAGGGAATTTGGGTAAATTGGAAGGGGAGGTGAACCATGAGAGACTATGGACTCTGAAAAACAGTCTGAGGGGTTTGAAGTGGCGGGGGGATGGGAGGTTGGGGTACCAGGTGGTGGGTATTATAGAGGGCACAGCTTGCATGGAGCACTGGGTGTGGTGAAAAAATAATGAATACTGTTTTTCTGAAAATAAATAAATTGGGAAAAAAAAAAAAGAAACTCCAAAGTAATTTGTAACAGTTCTCATAAATAATTAAATGTGTGGTGAAAGCCCCAAGACACCAGAAACCATGTCTGTCTTGATTCTCACACTATCCCCAGCACTTAGCCTATGGTGCCTATGGTAGATAATAAATAAATATTCAGTGAATAAATAAATAATTGGGACTAAACTTGGCAAATGATATTTCTCTGCAAAATACCCATTTTTCAGTTCTGGTCACACATTTAAAAATAAACAAGCTCAGCCAGTTGTACATAAAGAATGATTCTTTTTAGATCCAAATATTTATTTAAAAATTTTTCTTTAGTCTGCCAGTGGCAAATTTTCCCTAGAGAGTGTTTACATTCTCTATTTTGAGCTGAACCAGAGCCATCTGAGCTCCCTTTGGGGTGAGTGGTCTCTAAAACCCAAGGTTCTATGAGAAGGAAACCCAGCATTAGTCCCAGTTCCATAACCGCCTGTGGGGCCCTGAGCCCAAGCCGAGGTTCTGAGAGGGGTGGCCTCTTGATCTGGCCACCTCCCAAGCCCATTTTCCAGTCCTCTGAGTACCTTCAATGTGATGTCCAAGGAGAGGACTTCCCTGGCTCAGGGAGCCATGGCCCAATCTGGCCGGCAGATGAGAATGAACTAGAGTCTGTTGAAACATCAAGCAAAGAAGCTGATTTATTGAACATTAACTCTGTTGCCCAATAGTGGTTGTGGGGGTGAAGAATGGCAGAGAGGATGGAAGAAACAGAAAGATTTTAAGACCTTCAGGGTTTCAAATGTAGTTAGTGAATTCAAGCAGCTTCACAGGATACCTGAGCCAATGTGGGATCTGGTCCAAGGAGAGTGAGGGGAGTCAGTAAAGGTTTAGGAAGTGGCCTTTGAAGAAAAGGATAGATTAAAGCTTTCTGTATTGGGGAACCATTGTACAGAGCAGGAAAGGGGAGAGAATGTCCATGAGTAAAATGATTTGTGTGTTGGAGAGGAGACTGAAGATCAAATTAGAAAGATAAATGAATGTCATTTTGTGGAAGACTTGAACGTCATGCTAAATGTTTCAGTCTTTGCTCTATGGGTAATAGGGAGCTCCTGAAGTAGGCTCAGGACAAAAATGAGGAAAGGGAGCATCTGCCTCAGGTGGAAAATTGAAGAAGGTGGCAAAACAGTAATTAAGATAAATAATACCATAATGGAAAGTTCTAAAAACTCAAATTGACAAACTAGAGCCATACTTTTTGTAAATAAAGTTTTCCCTGAAGAGTTTGAGTTGGGAATGGCATGTTGAAAGGTTCCCATTTTGGAACATTTAGGGTGGTGGAGAGCTCATCTGGGAAGGCTGGTTTGAGACCAGGTCCTGCCTCTGCCTCAGTGGTAGGAAAAATAGCAGGTATAGCAAGTTGGTGTAGGAGATGCCCCTCATCTTGCTCCCAGACCATCTTGCTGGTTTTTTCCCTCCTATCTTTCTGCCTTCTGCATCCTGCTCTCTGCTCTTCCCAGAGATGCCGAGACTATCAGAATTGAGTGGCTGAGGGATGCCTGGGTGTCTCAGTCAGTTAAGCATCTGTCTTCAGCTCAGGCCATGATCCCAAGGTCCAGGAATTGAGTCCACCATCAAGCTCCTTGCGCAGCTGGAAGTCTGCTGCTCCCTCTGCTTGTACTCTCTGTCTCTCAAATAAATAAAATCTTTAAAAAAGAAAAAAAGAATTGAGTGGGAGAGACAGGTATGTAAACCATTACCCAAGTCAGAACAAAATAAGGGCTGTGAGAGGCACAGCAAATAGTGTTGAGGGGTTGGTTGGCTGACTCCATTTGTTGGCACCTAAACTAGGCTTTGAAGCATGATCTGATCTGGTTCCAATTCTAGCTCTGTCATTTACCAGTTGTATTATCTTGGGTAGGTCATTTGACTTTTTTGAGCCTTATTTTCCATATCTATAAAATAGGGATAATAATAATATTTTCCTCACAAGGCTGTTATGAGGTTTACTTAAGAAATTTTAGTATGGTGGGGTACCTGGGTAGCTCAGAGGGTTAAGCCTCTGCCTTTGGCTCAGGTTATGGTCTCAGGGTCCTGGAATCGAGCCCCTCATTGAGCTCTCTGCTCAGCAGGGGGAGCTTGCTTCTACCTCTCTCTCTGCCTGCATCTCTGTCTCCTCCTTTTGATCTCTGTCTCTGTGTCAAATAAATAAAATATTTTTTAAAAAAGAAATTTTAGTATGTTGATATTGAGGACTGTTATTGTTAATGATATTTCACAGATCAGTCATAGCTTAGTTCATTTGTCAAGTAAAATATGTCTTGTGGGTGAAGATAGCACTGGAAACTAGTTTTCCTGAATGAAGCACAGCCATTGTCAAGTAGAAGAAAGATTTGAGTGAAAGTCAGAGTGATATCTAATGTTAGATTTCTCAATGATTAATTAATCATTAGATCAACTATTACATGATTATTGAATACCTCTTATTTGTAAACTAGGCATTGTGGCTGACTCAGAGAAATACAAGACATAGGTTCTGTTCCCAGTGAGCCTAGAATCTGGTAGATAAGACTTGATATCTTGGACATCCATTATTTTGCAGCTGATATCCACTTTTTTCTCCTCTAATAACAGAATCTGGATTTTTCTGTGGAAACCACCATGTCCCCTCTCTGTCCAACACAGTGTGTATGGTGTTAGAACTGATATCAGTCTAAATCCTGGGTTGACTTTTGGCTCAGCCCCAGCCAATTAATTTATTGCCTTACCCCAGGCCCTATAACTGGTTCAGAGATGGGCACATGACCCAGTCAGAGCCAAGGAGACTCAATGAGACTTTTGCTGGCCCAGCTCTTTTTCCCACTTGACCTGAACCCAAGAGGAGATAAGGTTGAAGTTGCACAAAGCATCTTGCCACTACAGAGGAAAGCTATTCTAAAAATGGGACCCAATTGTAGAGCCAAGAAACGGTTAAGAGAGAAAAATATCCTAGTGTTTATTTGAGCCACAGAAGCACACCATATTTGAACTCAGATTTTTTTCAGTTATTGGGTCAACAAATTCCCTTCTTGCTTAAGCCAGTTTGGGCTCAGTGTTTTGTTCCTTGTGAAACCAAAATCATCCTAACTAATGCAGTTAATATTATTTTATGAAAAGGCTTATCACCAAAAACAACTCCCTTTTTCCTCTTCCAGTAAAATACTGATAAAGAACAAACAGAAATCTGTCATATTGCTGATGAGTAGTGTGGACACAACAACCATTGTGAGCAAAGGAGGGGTCCCTACTCCAGGAATTGGTGCTATAGAAGGTAGCTTCTCTCACACTATCTTCCTCTGAAGATGTCATTGATCCTTGTAATTGGCATGAAGGGCTGCCATACAGCTTTGGGAGCCAGGTGGTTGGTCATATAAGGCTTATGCCAGTTCTCAAGTGCCATTCTTTACCAATGGGAGGGACATTGATCCAGACTGTTTAGAGTGATGGATCACTAATTTAATGTTGGCTTAAAATGGAGTCTTATGAGATGGTGAAACTTTGCAATAAGTTTTGCCTGGTCTCCACCACTCCCTGATTTTTCTTCTCTGTGTATGTCTTATTTCCAACTCCTATCAGCATACGTGGTTTTACATAAGTCTTATGCATAGCTCCCAAGTGTTCTTCAGCAGACTACACAGAAAGAACAAAAGACCTTGCAAAATATGTACTCCACCTCTTTGACTTGCTCCCAATTAGGGGACTTGTGGTTCTATTCAACACAAATACCTAAATTACTAATACGTAGTAAAGACAAAATATACCCTAAGGGGTATCACAAGCTTGCCTATGACAAACTTAACATTTATAAGATATATATTATAAGCCTTATGAAGTACTTTCTGTACCTCATCTTCATTTTTAGATTGTCTACACAGGTTTGTGTTTTAGTTTTATCCTCTTTTTCAAACCAAAGATAATGGCAGTGTTGTGTTTTATTATTGTATTTTCCTTCCCTACTTGTATGCATAGATGTTATCTGTTGGTCATTATTTGGAGAACTAAATACCAGAAAAACACATTTCTCCATCACTATTTTTCTGGACCACATCTTGTTAGTACCACTGATTAGCTGTGTGTGTTGGAATGACCAAATTGCTTGTTCATAGTTTTATTTGTCTCCTTTTAGAGATTGTCTGTATTATACAAATTGCATCTTTTGAGCAAAAGTATAGTAGGTACAGGATGGAATTATTGGCTCAGGGAAACAAATTGATGGCAAATGCCTTTTCTGATAGTAGGGGACATGTGACTAATCAACATGTCGGTTACAACTGAACCTATCTAGCATCATTAGAGAGTATACTCTGAAAATTTAAAGAATTTTTGTTTATGGTAAACCTATTGTCTTTTTGTCAATACTCATCTATAGCAGGTGAATTTGAGCTTGTTTTGGTCTTAAAATATCAAGAGAAACTATAGTGAATGTTTTGTCAAGGTATTTGGTATTAGTTCTCTCCCTTGTGCCAATAATTCCATTCCTACTCGTTACTATACAGCTACTAAAAAGACATGTTATTTATATGATGCAGACAATATCTAAAATGAGACAAATAAGAGTTTGAACAAGAGATTTGTCTGTTCTGACCCAGCACAACTAGTGAAGCCTGCTTTGCCTGAGGTGAAGGCTGCGGTGCCCACATTTGCTGGTCATGACAAATCAAAATGAGAGAACCTGTCCTTTGTGTCCTGAAATTCAGTGGCATAGATTAAGACCTAGCCATAAACCAGCACTGGTTTCTGCTCCTGATGACACCATTATCATTTTTAAACTTATCATTTATTCATTAAAGCAGCCCCAGAGCTTATGGGGTTGTTGACAGAACATAAATACAAACATAAAAATAAATCACAATCAAAGTCCTTTAGAGCTGCCTGGGACTTCAAGGTCAACTGGTCCAATCCCCTGTTGAAGAGATGTAGTCATCAGATTCTTTTCTTCTGTTCCCAAAGTCTTCATTTCTGAAGTCTCTTCTAAGATGAAAGACCTCCATGAAGAGCTAACTAGCTTTTATTCTTTTATCTGGACCAAGAGATAATATGTCTTAATTTTGCCTTAAGTTAAGTAATATTAGTTAAGTAAAATTAAGTTGCCTGAAGTTTGTCACATCTCCGCTAAGAACTCTCTATTTTAGGCTGTGGGCATGCCTCCTTATGGACCTCACATCCCCTGGTCCTTTCAGGCCCAGGTTGAATATGATGACTTCTCCCCAGCTCCCTTCCTACATTGAGTTTGCTAGCTCTTTGGTCATTGATGTCACCTAGCTGGGCACCTTTTCGAAAACATCCATGCTTACTTTTAATTGATATATAGTGCTGGGTAAAATGATAGCATATAACTATGTTGAATAATAAGATAAAAATCCTTTCATACATATACACCCTAACACACATACACATAAGCACACTCCTTCAAGTTATATGACCTTGCACACATAACAACTTCTCTGGTCTTCAATTATTTTCTATAAAATGATGAGTTGGACTAGATAGTATCTATGAACTGTTCATGGATCTGTTCTGATAGGTGAAGACTAAACACTTCCGCTCTCAAAGTGAATATAGAAAGTAATTGTACTCAGATATTCCCTGACAAGTTGAATCATTTGAGTAGGATGGAAAAAAAAAGGTTATGAACCTCTTCCCTAGAAGCAATTTGCCTATGTAGAGCCTACACCTGATTTCTACTCCTTTAGAAAGCATTACTTATAGGCATTGGATGCACTTAATTGATAAAATAAAAGCTCTTGATGAGTTGGATAGCATGTTAATGAATGGTCTACTTTAAGGACTTTAGAACTGGAAGCTTGTTTTTAGTTTCTGCTGCCAATGTTATCTTTGATACAATTCATTTCTCTTTGCCTATTTTTCTACCTGTAAACAGGGATCCCATGCTTCTTTACACTAAGTTTGTAAACCAAATGACATACTGCATTTGAATTCCAACACGTGTATAGTTCAGAAAACTCTGGGGTGCCTAAGTAGCTCAGTGTCTGACTCTTGGTTTTGCTCAGGTCATGATTTGAGGGTTGTGAGATCGAGCCCTGTGTCAGTCTCTTTGCTCAGCACAGAGTCTGCTTGAGATTCTTTCCCTTCCCCTCTTCCCCTCCCACTGCTCATTCTCTCTCCCTCTCTCTCAAATAATTAATAAAATCTTTTTAAAAAAAGAAAGCTTTGTAGGTCACAGTTTTTTACATGCATGTAAGTGTTCTTAACTAGATTACGTCTTCTTGAGAGTAAGAGTTAAGGCTAGCATTCCCCTCTGACCTTTACCTTAACATATAGTAGGATTCAGTAAGGCTTGGTGAGTGGTTAACAGTAGGCCAGAAACCCTTTACAACAACAACCTTAAAAGAAAGGAGAAAGAGAGAAAGAAAGAGAGAAAGACAAAGAAAGAAAGATAGAAAAAAGAAAAGAAACAAGATTTCTAATAAGAAACTTAAGTCTTATCTCATTTTCAACTTTTTTTTTCCATTTTACTATCAACAATAATCATGGTGAACAAACAACATTTTACAATGTCTAAAGGGAGAGAAAAGGGGGAAATGAGATGGACAAGCTACAGAGCACCATGTATGAAATATAAATGTCTGAGTGGTAGTTGTTCTTCCAGAAAATTCTAAGATGTGGTTTTCTAGCTGTTTATATTTTGTGACTATAAAAAGGGATAAAGTTTCAGGTGAAAAATGAATAATGAAGTTATGGAAGATGCTTACAACATTATTTTCATTGTTAAAAAACAAACAAACAAAAAATCAGCCTAAGCTAAAATGTCTTGCTGATGTCCCTAAAATATTCCATCTTTGGACAGAACCATTAACTATTTTTAAAAAGCCAATAATCAATAAGTCTTAATTTGTTGCACTGACATTTGTGCAGGTTTCATCTAGATGAAATTAATTAGAAAGAAAATGGTTTCTCAGCGATTGGCGAGAGGAAGGGAGTCTGTGGCAAGATAAGTTTGACCCTGTGTCGTAGAAACATTTTAATGAGGTTAAGCCTCAGCGTATTTGGATCTGGCTGCTCGTTGGGTGTGCACTGACATTTCTAATGGGCTACTAGAAGATTCTGAAATGGGCCAATGACTTTGAAGGCATTTTGTGGGTCACTGAAGTTCTAGGTAGATAAATTATAATAAGACTGAATAAAAATGTATATAGTTTGTGAAATGAATATCTGGGAGAGAAAATTGTGAAGAACAATCTCACCAAGAACACAGCACTCTTCTCTCCACATTTCTCAGCTGATGCTTTAGTTTCTGTACACCATTAATTGAAGTGAAGTCAGATCCTAATTTGTTGCACCAAAGGACACCATTGCTGTATGAGGGATCCTCTGTCCAGCCTTACCTGTGCCATTCACTGGGGAAAACCAGGTTCTGAGAAGAGCAGGGAAGAGATATTCATCCCAGAGGCCTCAGGGGATAGCACTTGCTTTAATTGCTTCGTATCAATGAGACTAATGGAATTAGACAAGGAAAATACTAACAAGACTTGATCAAATACATTGGATTTCCCCCTTTGTGTATAATTAGGTTAAGAGGTGTGATTTAGAGCAAACCCAAGGTTCTGGCTCATCATTAAACTAAGTCTCCAGGGTATACCATAAGTGCCTGGACACTGAGGTTTTTAGTTTTGGTGTTATATGTCACTTGGAAGACATGCTAAGCAGCCTGTCAGGTCAGTTCTGCTCAGGCCCAGGGCCTGCAGAGGGGTGGTAGAGTCTGAACTTGGGGGGATATCTGATCTCAACATGACTGCTCTCTTTTAAATGGTCTTTTCCAATGTGGGGCTCTTTTCTCCTCTTTGTTTGACCCTGCATTCCCTCTTAGGGAAACTCAGAAGGACACATTAATCAGGCAAGGACTCTCCAGCAGTTGTAAAATGATAGCAGTCAAGTGAACACGGAGACAAGGCGACTAAAAAAAAAACAGTCATGGATAAAATATGTTTATGAAAGTATCTGAGGTTTATGTGAAGCTTAGAAGAGGTTGTGGCATCAACAGTGTGTCCACTGCCTTTGGGTTGTCTTTTTTAGAATAATAACAATAATGAGCACAAACAACTATTTTGCAACCACTGTATACCAAGTACTGTGCTAAGTGTTTTACATGCACTACTTCTTTAACACTCATAGCAACCCCACAAGACACTTTACAGAAAAGGAACTAAGGCACAGAGAATTTAAGGGGCTTACTGAAGGTCACACAGTTGGCCAATAGTTGAAGCCAGTCTGACTGAATTTTGCTCACCAGTTATATCTGTTGTGAATCATCCAATTTGGCCTCACTGCTAGAGAACATCTTTCTGTGGTAGAGTACTAAAGGGATGGATAATGGCTACCTAGAGGGGATAGTAGATAAGACTGAGTAAGAAATTATGAAGAAAGAGTCCATAAAATGAAGGGAATAACATTAATGGTGGTGACACATGACACTGTGGAGAAAAGAGAATTACTGCATTATTAGAGCTACACAAGGTGAGAGCTGTTTGTTCTTCACATAGAGGGTGAATCTGTGTTCCTCTAACTAAGAGCCCTCCAGAGGCACATGGCATGGGGTAACAGGAATCCCGATAATCCCCCAGGAAAGTGGAGTGTCTTGCAGGTGGGAGAAGGGAAACTGTGACATGTGTAACCAAACATAGTTCAATCAGAGGTGGGCTGCCGTCTGGTATCATAAACTTAAAACATGGCAAAATAGACTGCAAGACTGAAAACACACATCTCCTCCCAGTTCTGCTGCTTTGCATACCTTCATTCAAAAGTATTAAGTTAGCCTCCACTGTGATTCATGAACAAGGGATACAAAAGTAAATGAGATAGCAACTTTGCCTTCAAGAAACTCAAGGTTGAAAAGATGTAAAAGCAAAAAATTGCAGCAGAAGGAAACTTGTGATGGATGTTAAAACAGAGGTATAGAAATGTCAGAGTTTAGACCTTAAAGAGGTAGAGGTCAACCCTATGTGGGGTAGTGTTTAAAGTCTCAGAACATGTCATATTTATAAATGAAGAAAAGCACTACATAGAAGTAAGGAAGAAGGGGGGTTTGGGGAAGAGAAAAGGAGAAATGGAGTCCTCTAAATGATTTTCAGTTTTGGGTAGGAAGTCAAAAGTCTTGTGAGTAGAGGAAAATTTTTCTTCTTCCCTGTTAGTTTGTTAAAGGAAAAGAAGGAAAAGAGGGCATGGTCAGTGAAGAAGAGATTATGGATGATATTGAAGAGAAGGATTTGTCTTCCCAGCCTACCTATGAACTGATGGAAAATGACTAAGGACACATTCCAAGGCTGTGTTTGATTAAAGACCCACAAGCTTGCTATAGAGCCTTTCAGCTAGAGTAGGAGAGAGAAACATAAGCTTTGGAAGTTGGACATTTGGAAGGATGGTATGTATGATTTGTGAAGAAAAAGCATCATGGTTCACCTGAAGGAATATATGATGGGGAATTGGATGTGGGATTTTAACTCAGGTTTTGCAATGAATTAGTTATGTGACCTTGGATAACTGACTTCCCCTATCTGGATCTCGGTTTTACTTCACTCTCTGTAAATGAAGAGGTTGGACTGGATGGCGATTAAGTATCTTTGCTGTAACATATTCTAATTTTCTTTTATTCTAATTCTCTGGGAAATGGATCAGGAATAACATAGCTTCCTAGGGTGTGGGCAAGAGGTTATAGACAATAAAAAAAAAAAACAGCATAGCATGTAGTCCCCACACTATGCCAAATATATTGTTCAATTAACTTACAAATGAATTCATGAACTGCCTCAACTGGTAATGAGACTCTTGCTCTTGAAAATATTTGAAAAGAGGCTGGACTACTCCTGAAGAAAAGAGTTGAGGAGGACATGTGATATTGAGAAGAAGTCTTCTCCTTGTCTCTGGTGGCTTTTCTGGAGAGTTTTTCTCCCATATTTCAAGTTAGAACTTAATATGAACATTAGTTTTAGAATTTTTAAAAAGTTCTTCCATGTCTCTCCCTCTTTCATTGAGTTATCTCTTTCACCGGTTTCTTAGTTGCAAACTTCTTAGGATTTCACATATCTTAAACCAGTGATACCAAGAGTGCCCCTCTCCCATGCATTCTTGGATCCGGTCGGGTTTGAGTCATCCCAGGGAAAACCAGACAACAGACTGAGCCTAAGGAAGAGCTGTTTGTTCTAGAAAACTACTTCATGACACCCAACTGTCCTCTCTCAGCCAAGAGACACGAAGAGTCCCAAAAGCACTGAAGTGGTACTTACACCCTTTTTCTTAAAAGGTTGCTTCTACCACATTTCTTATATCAACAAATTCTGTACTCTGAGTTGCCTTTAGCTTAAAGGGTCATTTTGGAGTTTGTGCCTCTACAAAGTACATGGAAAGAATAGCTTCCATCCGCCTGTGTAGGGCTGTTGCATTATTCCGCTGACTTTTTTTTTTTTTTTTTTTCCCCTGGGCTTGCCTGGGTAATGTTCTTCCCTTACAAATTTCATCTCACTGCACTGTGCATCGAAACGACGCAGTTATGGAGCGCACAGGGAAAAAAATTATAATGCCATTAAAAGTTATCATAAATTTCAGATCAGCATCACTTCTAATCCGATACACAATTTTACTGCCTCTATAAAGTAGGTGATTTGCAGTGGTCTGAGGCGTCTCCTGGAGCGTTTTACTTCTTTTTAAATTAAACACACCAACTTTGTGCTGAATTCAGAGTGTGGACATAAAAAAGGGGGTAAAAAGGAGAGGGAAGGGACATCAGATGGGAATTGCAATTGAATCTTTATATATGCCATCTTGGCACTGTGGTACTAAATATAGTGCCAGGTAAATAGATGTGCTGAAATATTCAGAATAAAAAACAAATGTTCCAATAGCAGAAGCAGTGAGCCCCAAGAATGTTTCCACAGTGGGTGTGCTTAAAATAATAAAATACTGTTGTTTAAAACTACTCAATCCTAGAAAACCCTATGTTGTAAAAAAATATATAGTGCTGGTCTATGTGTGAGGGGCTATGTATGTTGAACATATATATGTATATAAAAACTCCTAGGAAATTAAATAGAATATAAGGGGCTTGATTTTACTGGTTAGAAAGTTACACTGATTATTTCTTTGAGGTACATTAAGTATTTCTGGAAGCTTAGGACATCAGACATTGTCACTCACTAAATGGCTATGGAGTGTTTTCAAATGTGATGTCTTTAGCAAAGACTGATCTATTAGCCCATCCATGTAGAGGTGTGTATACTTGTGTACAGAGAGAGAGGTGGTGCACACCCAAGTGCTAGTACAAAAAGGAAGTGCGTTCATGAGGTTTCTGGTTGAAAGGATTTGATGGAACTGTGACATTGTTTCTCCTCCACACCCAATGGCAGTTTGTCATTCTTAACTGCTGAAAAAAATGTTTTCTAAGTGTCTACTTTTTGCAATACTCTGAGTTAAATACCAAAGATACAAAGAAGAAAAACTTCATAGGTCCTACCCTCAAGAAGCTCACAGTCTAGAGGGGGACTTTATGGGAAGTAAACTTGGTTATAGCTGAGTGTTTCAATGCTACGATAGATGTAAATGCTTACTGGGAGTGCCCAAAGAGGGGAAGACGTGTTTGTTATGATAAAATGGAATATGGAATCTTTTATCGCTTTCAAATTGGGTTTAAGTTTTCCAGTCCAAATATTTTTTAGCAATGTTAATTGGTTAGTTAACAAATAATACACTAAACAAATGTATGTTCAACTCGGCTACTGTATATTATTTATTTCCATTTCCCAAGCTTAGCACAGTGACTGGAATAGTCAGAAATGAACTAAACATACTTTGAATTAAAGAAGCTGGTGATAAAAGATGAATAATAATACCCTGCGTATAACACACTTTACATTTGAAGGGTATTCTTACTCAGGTTATGCCATTTAGTCCTCTACAATGAGGTAGGTATTATTGCTACTTTATAAATGAAGAAACAGAGATTCTGTGAGGAGCAGTGATTTCCCCTAGAGTTCTCCAGGATGAACTAAATCCAGATCATCTCATTGCGAGTTCTGCTCTGATTCTGTACCAACTGGGTTGTGATGCACACTCACAGATGTTGGCATGGATAAGTCATGTGTTAGGTCCCTGGAAGGGCTGTGAAAAGATGTTGTGTTTAATGTCTGATTCCCAGTAGAACCAGAGGACCTGGACATAGTTGCCTATAAACTGTGGTGACTAATAATTGCTGTTGTTATGGCCTGTGGATTCACTGTAACAGATCAGATAGACAGTTGAGTTTTGACCACAATGCAATGACTCAAGTCAGCTAACAGTCCATAACATTTATTGGACATGTAATATCTATCAGCATATTATAATCTCTTTCAGTCCTCACTAAAATCCTATAAGGTAGGTACTATGATTATCATCCCTATTTACAGATGGAGAAGCCAAGGCAGAAAGAGATTAAGAAATTTGTTTACATAGAAGAACATACTAGAGCCAGGATTCTAATCCAGACAGTCTAACTACAGAGTTTGTTGCCTGGAAATAACAGGACATCATTATTCATCTAGCTTGTGTTGATTGGGCTGGGTGTCCTCACTATTACTGGAGATAGTCTGCTATGCTAAGAGATAGTTGATGGAGGTAAAACCTGACCTAACATAAGGAGTAGTCACTATTGTGTGGAAATGAATGAATGAATGAAGTTGTTTCTAGATCTATCAGCAGAGAATAATGTATTGCTGATTTCAAGAAGGATAATCATACGCATTTCATAATATTTTATATTTTGAAAGCAAGCTATATGTGTACAGCAGTGTTCACAAAGTTGGAGCTCCTGATATAAAATACAATCTGTTGTGAACTCTAAATATTTATTAACTACCTGATTAATACACTTAGTAAATTAATTATCAAACATTTTTAAAGTGCCTACTAATGTACTAGATACTCTGATCGGTGTTTATCATAGGACTGTTCTTTAATTAAATCAAACCATCTTACCTGAAACATACAGATGTTTAGCATTTAAGTAAAAGTAAGTAATAAGAAATTGGTTGCTCTTCACTCCCATGAATATTGGGTGTATTTAGATTTTACCTGTAGCTAAAATTCTGTTTAAACACAAACTGGAACTGGTTGAATTTGGGACAGATGTGAAGTCTTTCACCTTGTGTAATTTGGGGGTACATCTTGAAGGGGATGAAGGTTTGACAACAAAGTTTAGCTGGCTTCAGGGCAAGAAGAGCTGTTTCAGCTGTGGGACTGTCCTGTGTCTGGCATCTCCTCAGAGTCCTTGACAGATGCACATTACCATCCATCTGAGGGAGGCTGGGATTCATGAAACCCTGAAGTCAAGAGCTTAAATAAAAGTACAATTGGCAGTGATGAAATTAGGGCCAGGGAAAGAATATATCATAAATTAATCATTAAGTAGTGAATTTATTAATTAAACAATAATTCATTTCACTTTATAATCGTTACTTTAAAATAGTTTTGGATAGTTTTCAGATACTTGGTGAGATGACCCAACTAGGCTTAGGGAATAGGAGTAGAATTTTTTAAAATGTCACTTTAGCATCCAATTCAAATTAATGAAACCATTCAGTTAGCAACAGATGCTTCCTACTAGAGACCAGAAATTTTATTATGTAGGAAAATCTCTATGACAGACTGGATCAGTTAGGAAGGTTATTTAGTTGCAAGTAACAGACAGTCTGACTTATAATGATTTTTAAAAAATAGGACTTAAAAATACATTTACATTTAATATAAACAGATGTTTAAGATGTCCAGAGATGGGGAACTGATAGGTTTGGTTCAACATTTCAGTGAAAAAAAGACCTGGTGCTTATGTTTCAGTTTAGTTTTCCCAGGGTTGTAATATGGCTTCACCGAGTCAGAATCTAAGTTCCTTTCGAAGATGGGAAAAGAAGGCGGTAGCCAACCACACTGTGTACTTTTATATAAAAGAGCAAAAATTTTCTGAGAAATCTCAGCAGACTTCAGCTTTATCTCATTTTCCAGAGTTGTGTCTCTTGGCTACTCTTAGCTGCAAGAATGCTGGGGAAATGAGCATTCACATGTTCCAGCCTTTTGGAAATAGATGTTGAGTCATTTAACCTCTAGTGAGGCCTCAGAGATGCATACACAAATCTTATTCCCAAAGAAGTTAATCTATATAATCAACACATTGTCTCTAAAATATATTTCTTTTTCTTTAGATTTTATTTATTTATTTGATAGACAGAGATTAAAAGTATTCAAAGAGGCAAGTAAAGAGAGAGGAGGAAGCAGGTTCCCTGCTGAGCAGAGAGCCTGACGTGGGGCTCGATCCCAGGACCCTGAGACCATGACCTGAGCCGAAGGCAGAGGCTTTAACCCATTGAGCCACCCAGGTGCCCCTGTCTCTAAAATATATTATGCAAAGTTTCAAACATATCCAAAAATAGAGACAATGATAGAGTAAATCTTCATGAACCCATCACTCATCTTTAATTAATATTAACTTATGGCCAGTACTGTTTCATATGTATCCCTACCATAAAAAATATCTCTGGTTATTTTAAAGTAAGTCCTAGACATTATATCATTTTATCCCTAAGTATTTCCAGTATATGTCTCCAATAGATAAGGACTATTTTAAAAGAAAACAACCATATTACCATTATCATCCCAAAATTAAGTTAACAAAACTATTTAATATTATATATTATATTTATTATGTATTTGTCGCAGCCGGTGTGACAAATTGACCAGGAACGTGAGGGCAAGAGGATGAAGAAAAGAACTTGAGAAGCAGAGAGATGGGGGCAGGAGGAGTACTGAGGAGGATGTCCAACAGTGCTAAGTTTATTCAAAGCATTAAGGCCATATATATAGTGAAAATAGGAGAAGCAATGCATCTGTGTCTAGTTAAACATCCAGGAGTTCACATAATAAGTTTCGCATTTAACTACAAGCAGACCTCGTGATGCCAAATGGCTGATGCCAGTACAAGTGTTCTGTATTGATACAGAAAACTTGAAAGTAATTTATGGGCTGTACTAGGGCAGCAAGGACCAGCCACGACCTTATGACCCCAACCGAACTGTTCTCATTTGTTTAGCAAGCGTGTGGGAAGTCACGTAGGCGAGAGCACAACGCATAGCACAGACCCTTTCTCAGCGCTACTCAACTTTTCCCATACTAAACCTTTTGTTAGGTTATTCGGACTTTAAAGGAGGCACAAGTCAGGGCCTGGTTTGGTCCTCGTCTCAAGCCTTATTGCAGCCTCCCACATGTATTATATATAAAATTATATATTTGATAATATATAATTAGTATTCACATTTTCCCAACCATCTCATATTTCACAACTTGTTTGAATCAATATATGTTTCCTTTTCTCTATCATTATTTTCATGACTTTAGAAAATTTTAAATTTGTATATTTAATAGTAGTGATCTTTTTCTCATTATAGACAAATGCTTATGCATTCAGGTATTTTGAAGTACTTACAAAAGTCAAGATTTATTATGGCAGCCTAAGGTTTGAGTACTTGTGCACAAAGAGTCATACTCTATAGGGTCTACTAGATTTTGAGTATTGCTTCCTAAAGTCTAGTTTGAGAGTTAGAGATTGGAAAGTAGGCATATTCCCTTGGAGCAACTTTGTACATTAAGATATCTTAGACTATAAACTGTACATAAACTTCCAAGTTCAGAGATAACTTGAAGT
The DNA here is from genome assembly GCF_020171115.1 of Neogale vison. Taxonomy (NCBI): domain Eukaryota; kingdom Metazoa; phylum Chordata; class Mammalia; order Carnivora; family Mustelidae; genus Neogale; species Neogale vison. The sequence continues at coordinate 126,709,866 of NC_058096.1, read as the reverse complement.
ATGTGTTGAACGTGGTAGCACAGATGTAATGCTCTTCCTAAATCCTACTCAGGCTGGTAAGTTTGTTTTTTCAAAATCAAGAGTTAGGGAAGGCCTTTCTAAATGACTTGAAGTTTCGAAGTCATAAATGAAGAAACTGATAAATTTGAGTACATAAAAATAAAATATTTGTATACGAATAGAAGAAAGAAAACCTCAAAAAAGACAAATTTAAAGACAAATGGCAAATTAGGGGAGAAATGTGCCACTCATATCCCAGACAAAGGGCAGTCATCGGGCAAGAGATGTCAGTACTTGAACAGGGGTTGTGCAGTGGGGACAGAAAGACGTGAATTGACTTGGGGTGTATTGTGGAAGTGGTGCCAACAAGACTTGCTATTGGTTTGGAATTAAGACGTGAGGGAGAGAACAAATAAGAAATGAGTTAGGAAAATCCTTGGAAAATGAGCAATTCTCTGAATGAGAGAAACAAAGATGTAAGAATTAGTAGGTTAACTGTTCCCCTATGAATGCCAGGCACATAAAACTTTACTGAGTATACTGAAATAGCCGTAGGTGATGTCCTTGCCATCCCAGGTCATGGATGAATAATTTTAATCAATAGGTGAAGTCAGATATTTGTTGTGTAGGAAACAATTGAGCGCTGTAGTGTTCTGACTCTGCCCTTTATTACCTATGTGATTCTAGGCTAACTTGCCAACTCAGCCTCTCTGAGCCTCTATTTCCTCATGGGTAGAATCAGCCTAGCAATACCCTAATCATGAATTTGTCTCAGAGTATAGGTATAGACTTCTGTTATGGTCCTAACTATGTAACATTTATCTGGTGATTTGTTTCAACTAACAATTTTGTAAAATCAAAACAAAACAAAACAAAAAACCTCACTATTTATAGAATTAAGATGGCCTGCCTAAAAATTACCAAGAATTTATTTTCTTTACCTTTCAAGAAAGCAGGACTCCTTTGAGTAGCCATTTATCAGGGATCTTGCATGATGATACGACTTCCATCTTGAATGCCAGTTTTGATCTTGCATGATGATATACTTACTCCCATCTTTAATGTTAGTTTTGCTGTGTTTTGCTAACTGGGAAAGACTAAGGAAACACCCTCAGGGGGAAATATCAGATCTCTGTCTATTTACAAACAGATTTATTAAAGTTTCACTTATATACAGTATTTAAAGTTTACTGCACATATTTAAAGTTTATAATTTGATAAGTTAGACATATGCATACACTCACGAAACCATCTCCACAACTAAAATAATGAATCTATTCATTGCCCCCATAAGTGTCTTTCTGCCTCCTTGTAATTCTTCCATTTCACTTCTCTCCATATCATCACCCCTATCTCAACAACAGTAAACTGTTGATCTTCTCTCCCCTATATATTAGTTATATTATCTAGAATGTTATGTAAATGTAATCATATAGTATTTACTCTTTTATTGCCTTGCTTCTTTCTCTTAGTATGATTATTTTGAGATCCAATCATGTTGTTGCATGTATTACTAGTCCATTTCATTTTATTACTGAGTAGTATTTCATTGTATGGATATATCAGAAAGTATTTATCTGTTCATCTGCCAGTGGACACTTAGGTTGTTTCTAGTTTTTAGTTATTAACAATAAAGCTACTATGAACACTTACATACAAATGTTTGAATGAAATATGTTCTTTATTTCTTTGTGTAGATCCATATTTCCATTTGGTATTATTTTTCCCCAGTGTGAATATCTTTCCTAACTTTGTTTTTCCTGTAATTTAGGTCTGTTGGTGATCAGTTCTTCCAAGTTTTTCTTAAAACATCAATTTCTCTCCCCTTTTCCCTTTCAAATCCACTTTTTTGTTTGTTTGTTTTTGTAAGATATTTTTGTTGGGTAGAGAATTCTAGATTAATTTTTTTCTTCAGTACTTTTACAGATTGATCTGTCTTCTTGCTTGTATTGCTTCTGATAAGAAATCTGTCATCCTCATCCATGGGTTTCTTCTGTTCCTGTTCTATAGAGGGCCAATCTTCTTGTATCCAATTAAAAGCTTAGTGATTTTGTTAATTTTTGCTATTCTAACTGGTGTAAGGTGGTATCTCATTATGATTTTGATTTGTATTTCTCTGATGGCTAGTGTAATAGAAGGGGAGTGGGGGGGATGGGGGTAACCAGATGATGGGTATTAAGAAGGGCACGTGTTGTGATGAGCACTGGGTGTTACATGCAACTAATGAATCATTGAACACTACATCAAAAACTTATGATGTACTACATGCTGACTAACTGAACATAGTTTAAAAAAAAGAGAAAAAAGGAAGCTTAGTGGTCAAGCTTAGTGATCATTTTTTCTGTCATCTCCATTCTGCTATTGATTCTACCTGTTGTGTTTTAAATTTTACTTATATTATTTTTAATTCCTAAAATTTCCATTTGTTTCTTTCTAAGGTCTTATGTTTCTTGCTGATACTTTTTATTTTTCCATTTGTTTTTGTCCACATTATTTTTTTGAGCATTTAAAAAATTAGTCACCTTAAAGGCTTTGTCAGATAATTCTAACATCTGTGTCATTTTGGTGGTGATATCTTTGTCTTTTCTTATGTGAGCTGATACTTTCCTTGTTTATCACCTGCTGAGTAATTTTATATTATATCCTGGGTATTTTGATTACTGTGAGACTTAGTCTTGTTAAAGACTGTGAAGAATGTTGATATTTTTGTTTTAGAAGGAAATTGACCTGGTTGGATTCAGTCGGCTAGTTTCAATCTGTTTTTTGCAAGCCGTGTTTCAAATTCCTGTTAAATTTTCAGAGCTTTAGCAGCACTCTTTGGATTTGGCCCATGTGTATGCCACCTCATGGCCAATCTGAAAGCTGAATGATGGTTTATTTGTTTTCAAATTATTGGTATGGTATTTAGGATTAGACCCAAGCATGATCAGGGCTGAGATGAGGAGTTTGTAAATAATTTTATGGGCTTGCATTCCCAAGCTCCTCCTTCTTTGTCATCTTCCAAATACATTTTGTTTTCTGGAGCTCCTCTTTTCAGTCTTCTATCCAGAAATATAGGGACATAAGTTACTCTGTCTGCTTCCTCTGCTACCACTCCTATGTCCAAAATTGAGTAGCAAGGACAGGACAGAGAACGAGCACCAGTGAGAGTGTGAGAGGAAGCAAGCAGATCCATTGGTAGAAAAAACTCAAGCTCATCTCAGAATTTTGGCTCCTTAGGATTTCTCTTGCTGCTTCTACTGTGGGATTATTTGGAGGCTGGTGTGCTCAAGAATGGAGCAAAGAAAAAACAAAACAAAACAAAACTGGGATTTCTATACTCCCTCTGAGCATCAGGAGTTCCTTTTCCTTCTCATCGAGCCAGAACTCCTAAAGCTACTCCTGTACCAAGATGCCGACTTTTGAGTTTGGGGTTGCATTGAGATAAAGCTGGGGAATACTGATGGGAAAAAAAGGGTAATCTTACCACTGCGTCACTGACACTTTGAATTCTCTCCTGCTTGCTACTATTTAATTTTCAGTCTTCAGACAGCTTCATCATGTGTTCTGTCCAGGTTTTAAAGCTGCATTCATTGGAAGAGCAAGATAGTGTGTGCCTACTTCGCCTTATCCTGAACTAGAAACTTCAGCCCTATTTTTATATGATCTGGTCCTATAATTTCTAAAATGCTTTTAATTCTAATATTGTTTATCCCCTTTCTGGCTTCAAAGTAGTAGTTATTTTCACCTCTTTGTTGTTTTCTGTTTCCTCTACATTGTAAGAGAGCTTCCTAAGTTTTTCTCCTACATGAAAGTTTTCATATTTTCAAAGTAGTTCTACTTTTTATTGTGTCAAAGAAGATTTTAGTGTGTTAATTAATTTTTGGTCTCTCTTTTTTTTTTTTGTTCCTTCACCATTGCTATTTTTATTCTGTGATAGATTTTTCTATACTCCCACACAGACCAATTTCCAGTGTCATTTCTTTTTTTTTTTCCAATTTATTTATTTTCAGAAAAACAGTATTCATTATTTTTTCACCACACCCAGTGCTCCATGCAAGCCGTGCCCTCTATAATACCCACCACCTGGTACCCCAACCTCCCACCCCCCCGCCACTTCAAACCCCTCAATTTCTCATCCCATCTATCTCCCTTTTGATCTCTTCTGGATTCACTTGTACCTCATGGGTTTCTGTTCCTGTTCTGTAGAGGGCCAATCTTCTTGTATCCAATTAAAAATGCAGAAGAATTTTCTAGGAATGTATCCTAGGTCCTACAATAAATCATTTTTATAGCCTTCTCTTACTTTGGATCTGCAGGATTTTTTTTTTTTTTTTTTTTTTAGTTTCTTCCTTTAATAAGGGAAGAGCATTTCAAATCTAATGTTGTGGACAATACATAAATTCCAAAAAGCCTGGGTGGCTCAGTGGCTTAAAGCCTCTGCCTTTGGCTCAGATCATGATCTCAGGTCCTGGGATCGAGCCCCGCATGGAGCCCTGCATGGGGCTCTCTGCTCAGCAGGGAGCCTGCTTCCTCCTCTCTCTCTCTATCTGCCTGCCTCTCCGCCTACTTGTGATCTCTATCTGTCAAATAAATAAATAAAATATTAAAAAAAAATTCCAAAAAGCCTTTGTATTCACTCTTTAGTCAAATTCTCTTCTTAAATCTGTACTAGAGGAGAAATTGATGTATTTATCTTCTGTAAAGTTCCTACTGCCCAGTGGGTTGTATCCAGGACTTGTCAGATTTAGCAAATAAAAATATAGCACACCCAGTTAAATTTGAACTTTAAAAAATAGGACATACTTCTATTAACAATTATTCATTTTTTATCTGAAATTCAAATTAAGCTGAATGACCTGTATATTATTTGGCAACCATAATCCAGAGTGATTGGGCCAGAATGAAATAGAATCATCTCCCATTCATTCTATTTACCTCCACAACAAAAGAGAGAGAGAGTTCATGAAGAACAATGAGAGTTTATGAGAAGCCACAATCTTTAGGTTGTTCCTTTCTGCTGCTTCTCTGTAAGACAGAAAAATCTCAATTATATCACTTCTGAGCAGCCACAGGTGGTCTAATTTATGCTAACAAAGAAATAAGTGTTAGGCTTCATTCACATTGATGGTGCTTACATTTTTATGACCTTGATGTCATTCTTAAAAGATCCTATTTAAAATTGTATATTAGGCACAGATCAGAGCCCACGTTTTGGAAGAATTGTTAGAAGTCATGGTCTCCGGCATCTACACTAGACACCATACCTAGAGGGAACAGCGTAAAGATGAAGAAATAAGTGGTTGTTTGGTAAATACAAGTATGCTTTTGAACGTTCATATTATGCCACTTAGCTTTTATGAAAGACCTTCATTAGTGCCTGTTTTCACCAACCTGAAAGAAATCCAAAGATTTTTGTGTTTATGGAAAAAAAGATAAAAAAACAAAAATGGTATTCAGTATTTGTTTTGCAGTGAACCATTAAAGAGGCAGCACATACTCTGTGTACCTAGAGTGGTACCCCTAAACTCTTTTCCCAGAAACTACGCTCAGCATCTCAGCACCAAGCTACCATAGTTTTGAATTGTGTCTGTTCACCGGCGTGCTTTATTTCCATCTATTTTGTGCATGTGTTAGCAAGATGTGTCCTAAGGTATCAGAAGAGCCTAAGAGAGGTTATTTTTGGGGTCTGGGAAAATTAATGGTAATCCCTTCTTCACTTTATACTGTTTCAATTTATGAAAGATTTCATAGGAACACTCCACTTTCGGATAGGGGGGTAAATCTGTTTTAGAGATAGCAAGGAGATAGATAGAAGCTTTAGATAGTTTGTTTCTTCAATAAACTTTCCAAGCAATTTGGGGGGGGGGTGGGTAGTTTGGACAAGCTTAGCACAAATGAAACAACTAACAAACTAAGATGCAAATTATTGTATGCTCCTGAGCTTTAAGTACAGGCTAGGAAAGCTACATAAAGAACAGTTGTACTTGGAAACAAGATGGGACTGGAGGGAGACAAACCATAAGTGACTCTTTTTTTTTTTTTTCCAATTTATTTATTTTCAGAAAAACAGTATTCATTATTTTTTCACCACACCCAGTGCTCCATGCAAGCCGTGCCCTCTATAATACCCACCACCTGGTACCCCAACCTCCCACCCCCCCGCCACTTCAAACCCCTCAGACTGTTTTTCAGAGTCCATAGTCTCTCATGGTTCACCTCCCCTTCCAATTTACCCAAATTCCCTACTCCTCTCTAACGCCCCTTGTCCTCCATGCTATTTGTTATGCTCCACAAATAAGTGAAACCATATGATAATTGACTCTTAATCAATCTCACAAAACAAACTGAGGGTTGCTTGGGGAAGGGGGGTTGGGAGAAGGGGTGTGGGGTTATGGACATTTGGGGAGGGTATGTGCTTTGGTGAGTGCTGTGAAGTGTGTAAACCTGGCGATTCACAGACCTGTGACCCTGGGGATAAAAATATATGTTTATAAAAATAAAAAATTAAAAAAAAAAAAAAGAACAGTTGTACTTGGGAGTCAGGACAGAGGGTGTGGCTGACTTATTTAGGTTTGGGAAAGTCTGAGTTGAACTTTAAAGAATGGAAGATATGACATGCTTGAGCTGGTATTTAAGGCTTTTTCAGCACTTCTGACAAACAAAGGGTTAATATCCTTAATCTATAAGGAACGCCCACCAATCAATAAGAAAGAGATAAGCCCAGCAATTGAAAAATGGGCACAGAACATGAATAAATGACAAAAGAAGAAATACAAGAGGATAATAAATGTATGAAAAATGTCTAACCTCATCAGTATTCAGTGATAAGCAAATAAACACAAGATACAATTTTTTGCCTACTCAATTGGGAAATACTTTTAAAGTGGTTTAGAGGGAATACCCAGTATTGGTGAGAATGCAGAAATGGATATCCTTACACGCCGCTTTTGGGAGGGAAAAATTGATTCTATATTTCTGAAGATATATTTAGAAATACATATCAAGAACTTTAAAAATGGTTTCAAGCTTTTGATAAGGTAAGGAATTTCGATAAATTCCTTCATATCTCCAGGAATTTGTCATTAGGAAATAGTTATAGAGGCACACAAGGATCTGTATATAATATGAGTGATAATCATCATAAATGATATTATAATTGATAAAATCATTTGCTAATCTGTATACAAGGATATTTGTTGAGGTATATTTTACAATACAACAACAACAAAAAGGGAAGTGCCTACATGTTCTATAGAGCAGAGATGGAATGGGGCATATAGTGGATGAATGCTAGAGAACCATTAGAAGTTATACTGTCAGAGAAATTTAATCACACAGGAAAATGCTAAAGGTTCATTGTAAAGATAGAAATGTGGGTAAAAACATTAAATGCAGTATACCTATTATAAATCTAGTTCTGTGAATGAAATAGATAATTGTATAGAAACATACCTGAAGGAAATATACTGGAAGGAAACACACTATAGGATGTTAACCTTGAATGATTTAGATTTTCATATATATCTGTATATATATATATAAATACTTATTAATATATATTATATTAATTTTCCATTCTTTTTTCAAAGAAAAGCATTACAAATCAGAAAGAAAAGCATACATGCTATTTGAAAAAGGTATATATACTTTTAAACATTATTTCAGTGAGAAAAAACAAGTAAAATAATTACTTGTGTTGGTAAAATAACTATTTAAATTAATATTCGATTTTTCAACTGCTTGCTAAGGTATTGTGTATCCATGGTTCAAAAGGACTTCTTTTCTTCGAAATTTTGAGGCTGCTGATTAGAACCAGCCGAAAAATTGCTTAGTAAAGCACATAAATTCTGTGCATTCATACTCAACCTCCAAGTTCAGGTAGAACCCCATCGTTGTGAAGGTACTATTCAAGTTATTTTCTCTCCTGAGCTGTCCTTGGCTTAGTCTACTCCATGTGGCTCTGAACACTTTGTGTCAAGGACCTTGAGCGATTCATCCTCGAATTCAGTGGCCTCCATCTGGGGCTGACAGATAGCAGGTGCCCCAGCAATGCCAGTTGGATGACGAGTGAATGAATAAATGAATATGGAGAAGTGGCTCTCATTAGGTAGTGTCTCAGCAAGTAGAAATGTAATATCCTTAAAGGAAAGGTGGTGACTACACTGAGTTAATAGTGTTCTTAAAGCAGGACATTGGAATCATCCAGATTTGGGGTTAAATACGGGCTTTATTCCTTCGATGCTGTGTGGTGTTGGTCATGTCACTTAACTCATCTGAGCTTAAGTTTCCTGATCTGCAAGATGTAAAACAAACACTGTCTATCTTCCTTCCTGAAGATGAAAAAACCCAAAGAGTAGATACAGGGCCTTCATACAGTTTCTGGCACATAATTCCTATTCAATTAATGGAAGCCGATAGTGATAATCATCATAAATGATATTATAATTGATAAAATAATTTGCTAAGTAAAATCCTCAATCAACTGGTTTAATGGGTTTCCTCCTTAAAGTGATTTGTTTCCTTTTTCTCTCCACTTGTATTGATTTAGATATGTATCCAACTTAAGGGGACATCAAAGAGAACGACTTCTCAGTATCCCTTCCTCTACTTCGTTCCTTCAGGAAATTCCTTATTTCTAAGTTGTTGAGCCTAAGATCTGACTTATGTGATTGATCCGAAATGTTGACCTCACACTGCTTTACACTGGTTTTCCTTTCAAAGTAGCTCCAAGTCATGAATGAAGCCCACCCTTTGCCCCCTGCTCCTTCCTCTTTGTTTTCAACACCAGAAACTGCTGGGCTGTCTCATCCCCCATTTGTCTTTGTGTTTGGCACGTTTGGGGAAACTGGCAGATCCTCAATCCCCTGGCTGGGAGGTGAAGACTTCCCCCAGGTATTTTTAAGGTTGAGAATTGGAGAAATTGACCCTTATTTTGGTCTCCTGTGGACTTAGTCTCAGAGAAATGGAGTTCTGGGGGTGTGAGACTGGGTGTGTGTTGGGGGGGGGAACACTGCAGTCTTTCTCTGAGATACTTCTTTTCTTTGTTTGAATTTCAAGGTTACTAAAGTCAGGATTCAAGGATAACTATGAAAGATCAGCTGGTAAATGTGTTCACAAGTGAAAGAAAAAGAAAGCCAAATGAATGTTAAAACCTTTTTTGAAGCAGAACAGAAACAGAGCTTTTGATCCTTTATCACGGAACAACAAAACATTCGCATGATCTCCACGTGTCTGAGCTTTCCCGTGTCCCTCTGTGTGCACATGTATGTCCATATGCCCACACACAGACACACATGGGCAAATTCACACACACTTTTCTCTAAACCCTGTATCAACCCCCCCACCCGCCCCCCACACACATGGATTTCATTCTTTTTGTTTCTTTCTTTTCTTTTTTCTTCTTCTCTCTATTTTTTGATATTTCAAAGCTGGCAGTTCAGGAAATGGCTGGAACTGCCACATCTCTGTTCTTGCTAAAGAAATCAATGCTAATCCTATTACTGGCAGTTATCACCTATCCCAGAACTCACAGCTAAAAGAAAAAAAAAATACACTGAGATGTCAAAGTAAGAAAAAAAAAGGCCTGAAGAGGAGGGGGCGCCCTTCATTCACTTTCAAATAGTGATTGTTTTCTCTGTCTTCTTTTTGATCATCTTTTTTTCTCATGTTAGCAGAGAAACCAAACTACAAAACACCTGTCCTCACGCAACATTACGGGTCTGATTTAAAACCACATGAGTCCGAGTAGGGGGTCTAATTTAGACTTATCTTTCTCCAGTGTGCCTTGACAAAGCCCTGATAAAGAATATTTATTATGGCTCCCAGTTTTGTTAATAACAATAATAATGACACATAGCATTTAGTGGTCACTGCAGACACTGTGCTAGGTCCTCTGTGCAAATCTTCTTAGGAAATACAATAAGCCTCTGATGCAGGTGCGATAAGCATCCCATTTTAGAGATTCAGAGATTAAAGCGTGAGTTTTCCTCATTTGAGCTGAGCAACCTAGGGGGGAAGAGGCAGAAGCTTGTTTTGCATCTAATTGGCTGTCCTGTAGTATGCCTGCTCTCCCCACTGTCTTCCTCCACTTCTAGCCTTCCTCAGCAAGGCAGCCTGTGAAGAGACAGGGAAACATTTAGAATTGAGAATTTGCCGATTCTGAGCTTTCGAGAAGTTTTTCAGAAAGTCAAACAAATATGATACGGTTGGGTTCCTCTCTCCTTACAATGATAACCATTCTTACATACGTGTCTCTCAGTTCCCCCTCTGATCGAGTTACATATAATCAGATATACACAGCTACCAGTGCTTGGGAATCTTTACAAAAGAACAGAAGGGAACTAATTCAACTGGATTAATTGGCACCAGCATTCTTAAATTGACAACCTACACATGCTACTAGTCTGAGGATTACACTTTGAGAAGCAAACCTTAGTGTGCAGTATGCATATCATCTGGGAGCTTGTTAAAAACGTAGAATTCTGGGGTGCCCAGGTGGCTCAGATGGTTGGGCCTCTGCCTTCAGCTCAGGTCAGGATCTCCAGGCACTGGGATAGAGCCCCACATCAGGCTCCTGGCTGGCTCAGTGGGAAGCCTGCTTCTTCCTTTCCCTCTGCCTTTCCCCCTGCTTGTGTGCATCTCTGTCTCTCTCTCAAATGAATAAATAAAACCTTTAAAAAAAAAGGTAGAATTCCAGGCTCCACCCCAGAGTTACTAAATCAAAACCTGCATTTTCACAAACCCCTAGGTGATTACTAACTATATTCACGTTGGAGAAGCACTGGTCTACAATACCTCTGTCCTTCTGAAGAAAACCTCCCCAATGTTCTGACCCTATCCTTTCGTCTGTGAGTCCTGCACCTAGCACAATGCTTGGCCCACAATGGGAGCTCACATATGTCCAATGAATGAATGACCAAATGAACCACCTGTTTAGCCAATTGATAGGGAAGGACAACTCATGTGAGCTATTCACATTCAAACAACTGTGACAGAGTTGGTCCAAGAGTAACTAAAGGCATGCATACTTCATTCCATCACCAGGCATACTTGCAGGCTCTACTGGTTCTTAACCAGTGTCCCTGAAATATTCGCTGCTTCAACAGTCCATTAGTCAATCCATTGTTGTGTACTGAGTTGCAAGGAACTGTACCAGAGCATGTGACCATAAGAGAAGGCAGGAATACCTCATGACAATAGGAAAAATGGCATTTACTTCTCTAGCATTGCAGATGGTAAATAACTTGTTTTCTGGGTTGTTAAATGTCTTGTGCCAATGGGAAGGATTGTTCTGGGCTGAATTTCTGTTCCCCATGGGCTATTTTCCCTTAAGATAAGAATGAATAATCATAAAATAGTCATAATTTTGTGTGAATAATTATAATAAAATATTCATCATATTCATTCATAATTATAATAGAGATTTCTAGGAAATTTATTGAATGTTTTATATGAATTATCCAATTCAATCCTAAAGCACCCTATTGCTGTTTTGCATATGTAGATACTGAAGCCTAGGGAAGGAGTAAATGGCAGAATCAGAATCTGAACACAACTTTTTCTTTTTGTTCCTAACCACTGCTTAATTCTGATGTAGTCAGTTAGTAATATATTTCATATTATTCTTGGTTTCTCCTATACCAGGAATAAAATATTAACATATAATAGGGACAAATATGATCACTGTTTCAGTTCTTGCGATCTCTCCTGTTGCTTTTTTTTCTTCTGAGAAGAATTTTCTTCTTTGTTGTACAACATCAGGTAAAAAAATAAAGCAGGAAAAGCTTTTAAATGAAAGAAACCAGAGAAGCTAGAGAAAATGTATAATAAGCTGAAAGAAATGGTAATTAGAGAGGGAGAGAGAAGAGAAAGAGAAGTGGGGGGAGCAGAGAGACTGGGCATATGATTGTAGTCAGCATGTTTGAGGGTTGGGTGTTGAAGGGAAGCAGAAATATTTGAGGACAGGCTGTGTTCTACATGGCGGACACTGAAAGGGGCAGTCCTGGAGAGAGAAGTTTCAAGATTTTCTACTTTAAATATATAGTACATTTTCCTTTGACACCTAGTTTTTTGAGATAACTAATAAAATTTCAAATAGTTTATAAGTACAAAGAATGAACCACATGGGACTATGGGATTTATTTGTTATATTCCTAGTTATTTATTATGAATTTATGATCCCTGATTTAGGCTGTCTAATATTTAATAGCATATACTATAGGTGAGCCTCTGTGGGCTCTGCTGGTTTTTCCTCTTTTACATTTTGTGCTCTACAATTGCTTTAAAGCTAATATTTTAAATCTAATTTATTTTATATTATAAAATGGTCTCAAGAGTTTAAGTGCTGGAAAACAAAATAAAACAAAATGCCCTGTGGGACTTTGAACTTCAGCTTCTTCTGTCCAGCTGTACTGATTTTAGTTGTCCAGAACCTCACTGGTAGCAAGGTAGAATGGGAGTCAAGGGCAGGGGGAAAATGAGCCGGAGCCCACAAGGCCAATCATTATCACATTTCCTCACACAATCTGGAATTGCTGCCTTGCTCAGTTCTCTTAATTTTTTTTCCCCCAATTTATTTATTTTCAGAAAAACAGTATTCATTATTTTTTCACCACACCCAGTGCTCCATGCAAGCTGTGCCCTCTATAATACCCACCACCTGGTACCCCAACCTCCCACCCCCCCGCCACTTCAAACCCCTCAGACTGTTCTCTTAATTTTAAAAACCAAATAAGAAAGAATTTATCATACCAGTGTTAAATGCATATGATTGCCTCCATGGGGAAGATCTAATTCTCAGGACAGAGAGGTAGGAAATGCTGTTAAGTGTGACAAGCCCAAAGGCCATGCTGATCACTGTGATGCATTTGATTTAATCCTGGATGTTGGGGACTTAGGAAGCTCAGCCTCAGCTCATGGCCCAAGTTCTCCAAACAGCTTATGAAATGCTAATACAGTTAGCAACCTTGGATGATCTCATCTCAGTCAAGAAGGCAGAGAAGACCCAGGCTGCTATATCTTCATCATGCCAATGGTAGTACCAGCTGGAATTTACATAGTTTCAAAATTGCTAACCTGGACCATGTATTCAACCACCACACCAAAAAAAAAAAAAAAAAAAAACAACCCCATTTCTTGAAAGTAGATACTACTGGGTTCCTCCTCCTCATCTCTTACTTTCACTATCAAGACAACGTCTAAACTAGCTTCCTGTCTCTGGTCTGGTACTGCCCCATCTTTCCACCTCAGACATACTAATAAGCTAATTTCAAAGTGAAACAATAACAAAAAATCCTACATGTTACTCCTTTGCTGAACCTTCTATGACAAACTATTGCCTCCAGGATAAAAGCCAGAATTCTTTGGCATTAATGGGCCTCTATACCCCAACTTCAACTTCTCTTCAACAACAAACTGTTGCTGTGCTTTCCTGTAGGCAAGGACTAGTGTTATAAATGCTAAAGGGGGTGACCTTTTGTCAGGCAGGCTTTAGATGGAGAACTCTGACGGACTGAGTAGAAGATAAGTTGGTGGGGGCAAAGTAGCGGCAGGGAGAGTAGTTAGGAGAAACTAGTAAAATACCATAGTTGAGAGAGACCCAGGACTCCCTTTTCTATGGTTGGATAACATACAGAAAACTGTGGCTTCTGAAATCTGGGAGATTTGTATACTTTTCTTGGTTAGACACCATGGGCACTAAAGCAGGCATGCCTTCAGCCTAGTTTTGCAAAGCTAAGTCTGAATCAGCTTTGTACAAGGGTTAGCCCCCTGTCAACACTGTAACAACCCCTGCAATATGGTAGAAGGTGGAGTACAATTACAAGGAATGACAGGAGAAATTGGTTCCCTAGTGCGACCTTCATCATTATACTTGAAAGAGGCCTCCTATCTTTTCCTTGGCATATTATGATACTTCACCCACAGACTTTACTAAACACCCTGATTCCAGGGGCAAAATTTGTTTCCTCTACCTTATCAATAGGCCAGGTGAATGACAAAATTACATAATCTCCTGCATCAATCATGGAAATGAGGAGACAAAGTATTTTAAGGCAAAAGATATTTGAAGTAATAACCAGGTGGCTCTGTTTAATAGATAATGAAATTGATAAGGACTGAGGTCATTTGGGAAATCAGGAGGAAAGAAATAGTAACCATAACAACTTGACCCATACTTGGACTGCTTAGCTTCCTTAATTCCAGTCAGTTTCTAGTTTGATCACCTGGATCGATGCCATTGCCCATTATGTGAAATTCAGAAGAAGAAAGTGTTAGAAGAGGAGAGGTTGTTGGTTTCTAAACCAGTTGAACGGAAGTGCCTGTAGGCCAGTGGTTCTACCACGTTGTCTTCAGACCAGGAGAATCAGCATCACCTGGGAATGTAGTAAAAATTCAAATTCTCAGACCCACCCCAAATCTACTTGATGATAACTCTGGGGTGGGGCCTAGCAATCAAAGGTTTTAACACGCCCTCCAGGTAATTCTGGTAAATGCTACAGATTGAGAACTGCTGTTCTAGGACAACCACGCAGAACTGAATATCAGGTCGTGGGTGAGTGAGTATGGAATGGGAGAGGACAGGAATGGATGTTGCAGTTGACAAGGAGTCTGGACCCTCACTGAGGAGGATAGTGCAGAATGAAAAGGGAAGTGGAAGAGGAGCTACTATTTCCAGCTCTATAGGATTCGATACTGCTTTTTATTTGTATTCTACAGAAGGCATATATGATTTTTAAAGCAGAATGTCCCTTTAATGAAAATGTTCAAGGCAGCAAAGGAAAAAGAATGTATCAAGGTGAAATCCTGAGGCAGAGACAGGGTCAATACAAAAAATCATTTTTTTGGATGGGCTCAACTAAAGCATGTTGAGGCAGAAACCTACATTATTTAAACTTTACAACAATCCTGTGAAACACTTCTCCGTGATGAAATGGAGGCCTTGAGAGGGTAGACTTGCCCTTTATCTAGGATCACATACAGGTAAAGCCAGGATTTCCCCAAGCCTTTGCTCCTTATATAAAGCAAAGCTGTCAATTAGGCCTTGTTCAGCTCTTGGACCCTGAGGTACCTAGATTGGCTCAGTTAGCCCCCTAGGGGACCACACCTGTCTGTATTTGAACTTCCATGAAGTTCCCTCCCACACTGACGATGGGTTTGGTCATGTGGCTTGCTTTGGCCCACAGGACATTAGCAAATGTGAGGCAAGCAGCAGCTTGAAAGGCACTCATGGTGCCCCTTGCTCCTCTCTCTCGCTGATTTTGGAGCTCACCCACATGTGAAGAACTAAGCCTAGTAGACTGGGGACACAGGCCCAGTACCATCCACAGTTCTTACCAGAGAGGACATCTTAGACAAGACAGGCTGAGTCTGTTGCTTGATGATAGTATTCACCTGAGTGATTCCAGAGAAAACCAGCACAACTGCCCCACAGAGCCAATATTGTGACCCACAGAAATGTGAGTAAAAAAGTAATTCTTGCATTCGGCCACCAGTTTTGGGGGTATTTAAGTGTATAGAACAATAGGTTTCTGATTCAAGCCCATTTCTGTGAGGTGGGTGGAGGGGCAAAGTATACCCCAAGAAGACTTAACGGAGTTTTGTTTCTTAGATACTCTTCCAGTAGGAGACCATTTTCCCTGTGATCTTTAAAATGGCCAATCCCTGGGCACCTGGGTGGCTCAGTGGGTTAAGCCTCTGCCTTTGGCTCAGGTCATGATCTCAGAGTCCTGGGATCAAGTCCCGCGTTGGGCTCTCTGCTTAGCAGAGAGCCTGCTTCCTCCTCTCTCTCTGCCTGCCTCTCTGCCTACTTGTGATCTCTCTCTTTCTCTGTGTCAAATAAATAAATAAATAAAATCTTAAAAAAAACAAAACAAAATAAAACAAAAGGCCAATCCCACATTCTCAAGAGCTCTTCAGAATTCTTCAGGATTCTTGCTTAGCCTCCTAAGCATTTCTAAATTCAGGTGAACACGGGAACTCAGTCATGACTTTTCTGTGTCCACTTTTCCTTCCAAAGAAAAGACCCAGTCAGTTACACTACATTCGGTAGATTCCAGTGACAACCACTTTATTAAAATAGGGAGAGTGATCGGGAGGGAGAGAAACCATAAGAGACTCTTAATCTCACAAACAAACTGAGGGTTGCTGGGGGGTGGGAATAGCGGTAGGGTGGTTGAGTTATGGACATTGGGGAGGGTATGTGTTATGGTGAGTACTGTAAAATATGTAAGACTGATGATTCACAGACCTGTACCCCTGGGGCAAATGACACATTATATGTTAATAAAAACAATTAAAATAAAATAGGGATAGTGAAAATAGGTAACTGAGCAGACTTGAAATTCTGATAAATCTTTTCAATACAAAATACCTAAACTTATTTAAATATAAAAAGCCTTTCATTATTTACTTATTTTTAAAGATTTATTTGAGAGAGAGTGTGAGTGAGCATGTGTGCATTCGGGGAGGGAGGAGAGGGAGAGGGAGAATTTCAAGCAGATTCCCATCCCCGCCCTCCCTCGCTCTCCCCACCACGCTGAGCCAGGGATCCCATCACAGTCTTGACTCAGGGCTCACCCATGACTGATCATGGCCTGACCCAAAATCAAAAGTTGGATGCTTAACCGACTAAGCCACCCAGGTGCCCCAAAAGACAGCCTTTCAAATGTACACTTAAAATAAGTAAAAGAAATTAGGTAAAATAAGGGAAGGAAAAATAAGGGAAGGAGAAACAAGGTAAAAGAAAATTGCGTAGATCAAAAATCAGGAAGAAAATAGAAACCAGAGGAGTAGCTAGGCTCTATGGAAACAACTCTTTGGTTTTATGAAGGGTGAGGAGTAACAGCTGAGAAGCTTGCAAGAGTGGGGCCCTCAGAATGCCATCTCTGTGGTCCAAGGGAAGGCTAGAAAAGAGAAACCTTCCCCGTCAGGGGAGACAACCAGGAAACTTGTTAATTTCGAAGTAGGCTTTAGATGGGAAAAAGTCTCCCCGTAAGCATTCATAACTACCAGCAAACAACTGTTGTTTTAAGGAACTAAGTTTTGAGATGCTTGGGATTCAACTTTATACTTCCTCCATGGTCAAGGAAATCCCAAGCTGAGAAATTAGCTTAAAGTGATTCTGGATTGGTATAGCATTCAAAATTATAATGTGAAAGCATCATGAAATATATAAACAGTTTTCTTATCCCAAGAGACTGGAGTCTATAATTTAAATTAAAAAAATTTTTTTAAATCAGTGATGCAGCTTGCTGTGTGATCCTGATCAAGGATCTACCCATCTCTGGGCCTTTCCTTCTTTATTAAGTAAAAAAGGGGTCATTTTTAGTCCTAGTTTTACAGGGTTCTATAGTTCTATGAAATTATTAGTTCATGAATATATGCTACAGTACTGCAAGGTCTAGGGAATAGAAAATTAAGATCTTATCTTGGTCACTGTTTCTGATTAGCAAAACCATTAGTGCTGGCTCATTTTCATTAGCCTGAGGCTCCACCAACCTGAAATAGTTGGTAAGAAAGGGCTCCTTTTTTTTTTTTTTTCTTCTCTGATGTCTCTCAGTGTCTAGGCTATACATATTTGCTTGTTATAGTGTCTCTGCTAATGGCCCTGCAGAAGGCCCCCCTGTGCTTTGGGCACCAGGAGCATCTGAGCTGACTTGAAAAAGTGCATCCCTATGTATTTTTCACCAAGTGACCTCCATTAAGGTCGTCAGGGTACCTTCTCCAGGTGAGGATGTTAAAAGGACAGAGATAATGTCAGAGGAAGGGCTTTTGCTTCAGGTTTAATTTGCTTTATTTTGGAATAATTATATAATATGATGTTTGCTGGACTCAAATATAATTGAAAATAATTCATGGACATTATATATCGATATAGTCAGGTATTTCCATGTTTCTTATAATAAGAATATGTAGTTTAGAAATGAATATGAATAGGACTTTAAGAACGAAGTATTTTCTCTTGCCCTAAGAAAAGTAACGTGCCTAGAGTCATACATCAGGAAAGCTGCAATTAAATAGTTTAATAGACGTAATTTTGAGTAAAATAAATATCTCCTTCCTGCTCTAATTTTATAAAGCTACCAGAAAGACTTTAAAAAAAAATACCCCTGGATTAACGTTTTTACTCTCCAAAGACTTCCTATTGTACTTAAAAGCAAACTCTTTAATAACCTACAAGGCTTTTCATAATCTTGTTCCTCTTATCTTCCCAACATTATTTCAAGCCATTTCCCAGTCCCTAACCCTGGCCTGGCCTGCCGGCCTTTTCTCAGGTCCTTTAATTCAGAAACCCTTCTCCACCTCAGGTTAGTTCTGCATGTACTATTTCTAGACGTAACTGTATGGTCTACTGAATGAAGAAGCTGGCTAGGTACCATGGAGTCCTCTCTAGACTTTAACCTGTACATTGCATTGTGGGTAGCATCTAGCATCTCTTATTTTTGGTAGAAATCCCTGCTTCTGTTCTGAATGGGGCACTATCCTTGTCTCTAGAGCAGAAGTGCTTCAGGAACCAAGATAAACACATAATGTTGCTCTGGCCTCAATAATTGGCAGCAGGGTTGAGCATATGATCTGGATCTAAACTAATGAGTGCATCCCATTTCCCTGGCCACAGCAGTTGGTTATGGGCATATGAACCAATCAGAGTCTTACTCTCCATATAATAATATAGGGCAGAGACAGGTGTTCTCGTTCCACTGAAAGAGAGATAGAACTGTTCTGGCTACTTTGAGCCAATGGGGAATATCTGGTCTGAGATCTGTGCCAAATGAGAGCTAACCTGGGAGAGAGAAACTAAGTTCTAAAAATATCCTTTGATCCCCTGTCTAGCCACACATGGACTTTTAGTTAATGAACCAATAAATTCCTCTTTTGTTAGTGCTTTTCAGTTGGTTTGGAGACTCTGCCTCTTGGAACCTAGACATTTCTGAATGGTAGAGGAAGCTACATCTTTCTGCATCACCACTTCCCAGTTCCTGCTGCCTTCAGCCCACTTCATCCCTGGTGCCCTTGGTTTCTTGATTGCTAGAAGTGGCCTGGGTAGCTTTGAATTCATTTGCTGCAGAGGAGTTTCTGTATCTGTGCGTAGAGAAGTAACATGTCATGAAACTCCAACAACTCCAGGTCAGGGGCTCTTTCCATTCCAGACCCTACTGTATGACACAAAAAAAAGTGGAGACTAGAGGCAGAAGATAAGATAGAGCCCAAGAAACCAGCAAGATGACTATTATAGAAATGAGGGAAAGTTGGAAATCATTATTGAAGATGGACTACAGTCCAGAAATATGATTCCATTTAATCTCCCTGATCACTTTGCTTTAATCCACACTTTGCAAATGAGGCTCTGAGGGGTAACTACTTTGTCCAAAGATACTTTATTTAATACAGATATGCCAGTCTTACACTCCTGGCTTTCTCACAAGGCCACCATTTATAAGTGAGGTAGACGGGAAGTAGATTAGGCTGACGGTAGTCCCAAGAAAGTTAATGGTAGGTAAAAGATATCAGAGCAGTTTCAAAGAAATGAAAGCATTTCCCCAAATTTTGAACTCAATCTCTGTATATTTTAGCCTTCCATGTTCATACAACATGGTTTGAGTGCAGCATCCCAGGCCTCAGAGAAGGAAATGTCTGGATTTCCATCTTTGCCACCCCTTGGAGAAGTGACACTGGGGCAATTATCTGAGTCTGTTTCCCCATATATTGGTTGTCTGCTTCTTGGTATTACAAGTGTGGAGATAGTACTTAAATACTGAGGGCATCACAAATAGATATTTACTATATCTATTTTAATATTATATAATGCAGAAAATTATTAATGCTTAAATAGGATTTCCTTTGAGTATATTTCAAATGTTTCTCTATATTACTCTGATCTGCCTGAGATCATCAGCCCTGTCTTCGTGGAGCTACTTATCTTTGAGGAATCAGAGAAAAGTCCCTTCAAAATGTTGACATAGGAAAGGTCAGAGATAGCATGTGAAGAATTTCAAAGATAATCCTGTCCTTCCCTTTCCTCTGCCAGACTCTGTTTTCAGCTGTTTGAGAGTAATTTATATCTCTGGTTCAGTTAAAGTATGTGACATCATTTAGACACTGCAAATATAATACCAATTTTACTGCAACCTAATTGTAGAGTGACAAGAGATAAATCTAGAAGATACATATAGTATGAAATGGCCAAGTGTGCTTCACTTATAAGAACCACACATAGAGGAACGTTATGCTGGAAGTGAGGAATAGCTGAAGTTGTAATTCACGCAGATGCATATATAAATAATCCTGAGTACTCCTAGGACATCTGCAACTTAATCAGTGGCCCATTAACATATTGTAGGATAAATGTAGATCTGTAATTATTGTATGCTGCTAAAACCACCTTTATTTTCATTTAAAATCCTGGTTAAATGATCTGTGGTATATCTTTGGAGACTTTGTCAACCTTTTGAATTGAGGATATAAATAGGAAATTATGTTTCAGGTAAATAAATAAAAGTGCAATATTCTAAGCTGTTAATGGAGCTTGAAAAAAAACCTACAGAGTAATCCCAGCTTAAAAATCAAGAGACCATGATTAAATTAAAATTAAAGAAGGAAAGGCTCACAGTGAAACAAAAATCCTATACATTAGGTTTATTTTAAAATAGCTCTAAATTCCAAACCTGAATCACAGAACATCATGATTGTCAACCAACATTTATTGAGTACTATAGTAGGTATGTTGAACTTTGAATAATTGAATTGCACATTTTAAAAATAATCTGTCTTTTATGACAGAAATCAGGCAGTTCCTGGCATAATTTGACAGGAACGTTCTGCCTTTTCCCTGTCAGCATGGTGTGAGGCAATGCAATTAAAATCTAACTGTGATTTGTTTTGACTGGTAGGATTTTTCTCTTTTCTTTCTAATGTAGAATACATATTTATTCACATGCTGACTTTTATTAAAGCAATATAATATGTATTTTAAGTAATTTAATGTTATTAGTGTCAATGGAGATACCCTTTGAGGATTGAACCCTTATGCTTTTTGAGTGCAATGACGCCTAATATTCTACCTGCTATTACCTTTTGCTCTCTGAAGCAACTTTAATTTTTCCTGTCCCAAACTGTCCAGACTACCAGTGCCCTTTCCTGGCAGCATCCTGGCCTTGGGATTCCTACCTTTTGCTGTCCCATCTCTAAGGCCAGCTCAGTATCTTTATTCTGTGGTTCACTGCTGACAGTTTAGCCCCAGACAATGTCTTTCCTTTATACTGATACTATTTTCCGTGGTCATGAACCATACTGCTGCATCCCAGCCACATATATGTTTCCTTCTTTGCGTTTATTTTCCAATTGTTACACAGTAGTATTAAGACTCTCCTCTCTCCTTTTATCTTTCTTTCTTTTCATGATTGGTTCAAAAATCACTCCAAAGGGAAACTTCTATGCAAGAAAAGGAAGAACAAGTAGGTGCAAAATAAAAGTGTACAAAAATGGGAATATTTAAACTTTCGTAAATAATACACAATTACCTTTAGAATCTTCCAAGTCTGTATATCTTCTTCCTTTTATAAAATTTCACTTCCTCTAGGTCAGAATTCTCTTATAGTTTTTCACTTGTATATTTCTAATTGTGAGTTAAAATAAACTTTCTTTTTTTTTTTTTTTTTTTTTTTTTTTTGGTATTGTAAAGTCCTATGACTCTTTTCTGGGAACTGACTGTCCTTATCCGTTACCTGTTCTATGTTAATGGTCCTCTTCTCACTGATTTCTAGGAGTGCGTGTGTTAAGGAGTTTATCCCTATTACAAATATTTGGTAAGATATTTTTTCCCATATGTCCTTTGTCCTTGGCTTTATGATTTTCAATGCAGAATTTTTTTTTATTTTGTGAAGTAATTTTTTTTATATTTGAAAGCTTTTATTAGTCAGAGAAAAATGAGTATTCCAGTAGAAAAATGGACAGATGGCATAAGGAAATTTCTTAAGCAAATAGAAAAATTTAAACATGCAGGAGTGTTCAACTTTGTACAGTAAGTTTTTTATCTCTTCCTCTCTTTTTGGCTTCTGGATTTTGAATTTTAGAATGTCATCCTTAATCCAAGATAACAAATTCTCCTGTATTTTCTTCTAGTACCTTTATGATTTAATTTTTTTTACATTTAAATCTTTGATACACTTGGAATTTATAATAATTTATAAGGTGGGGTGGGGTATAAATAAAACTTATCTTTTCCCAGTTAGGCAAATACCATTTATTGAATAATGCATTTTTGTTCCACCGAAATGCCACCTTTATTGGTAATAAATTTCTGTGTATATTTGGGTCTCTTTTTGGAGTCTCTCTTTAGTTCCATAGGTTAGTCTGCTTATGCATGCACGATATGGTTTTAGTCCTTCAGGCTTTATTATATGATTTTATAAGGTTAACACACCTTCCACTGATCTTTCTGTTCAGAATTTTCCTGGCTAATCTTAATTCTTTTCCATATGGATTTTAGAATCAACTGGCCTAGTTTAAAAAAATTGGTATATTAATTGAGATGAGATTAAATTTGTAAATGGCATTAGAATTAATATCTTTACCATGTTGAACATTCCTGTCAAAAAACATGACTTTCGGGTGCCTGGGTGGCTCAGTGGGTTAAGCCGTTGCCTTCGGCTCAGGTCACGATCTCAGGGTCCTGGGATCGAGTCCCGCATTGGGCTCTCTGCTCAGCAGGGAGCCTGCTTCCTCCTCTCTCTCTCTCTGCCTGCCTCTCTGCCTACTTGTGGTCTCTCTCTGTCAAATAAAATAAATAAATAATCTTAAAACAAAAACAAAAACAAAAACAAAACATGACTTTCAAGTTGTTCAAGTCCTTTTTCGTGTCCTTTGTTTTCAAATTCTCTTCATATAGGTCTTGCATTTTTCCATTTAAGCTTATTGCTAGATACTTACATTTTTTTTTTTTAGATACTTACATTTTTGTTGCTATTAGTATTTTCTTTCATTATATTTTGTGACTGTGTTCCATAAGGGTTATAGATGGCCATATATTATTTCTGTCTTAAAGAATTTTCTTGTTTGCAGTAATATTTTATTTACTTATGTTAGTCACTGTAAAATATATCATTAATTTTCAGTGCAGTGTTCCAAATGCAGTAATGTTTTAATCTAAAACCAGATTCTTTGCTTCTTTCCCCCCAAAAAAACATTTAATCTAAAAATATGTTTAACTTCTTTCCAAATTTTATAATTCTCTCCTATATAATGGTATTGAACTCCAATACAATGTTAATTGAACAGTTGTACCTCGAGTATAATATTAAATAATGATGTTAATAGAGGACATCTGTGACTCTGTTTCTGAATATAAAGAGAATAACTTTAGTGTTGTGGTTCTCAGTCTTGAATGCACATTAGAATCACTAGGCAGTTTTAAAAGTCCCAACATCCAGGGCTCACTCTAAAGTGATTAATCAAAATCTCCAGCTGGCAGGACCTAGGTATCAGTATTGTCTAAAGCTTTCCAAGCGATTATTTGTGCAGAAAGATGGCAAATTAATGCTTTAGTGTTTTTTCGCTTTAAGCATGGTACTTGCTTATAATCTGAAATAAATTCTACCGTGTTATCTATACATTTTAATTTTGATTTTTATTTTAAACTGTTTAAATTTTATTGAATATGAATTTTCTCTATAGAACTATTAGTATAATGAGTTATAAACCATTAATATTAATATAGCACATCAATATAATGAAGTTTATTATATTAATATTTCAATTGTACTAATTAATATATACTATAAAATAAAATGTTTATTAATATAATTAATTATACAAATACAATTAATATAATGAATTTTAATTAGTGGATTTCCTGTATTGAACTATCCTTGCACTTCTTAAGTAAAACTCATGAGGTATCCAGTTATCATTCTTTTAATGTTCTATTAAGATTTCCCTGAAGATTTCATGCCATTGATATTCATAAGTGAGACTGATACACTATTGAATTTGTGTTTGTGAAATCATTGATAGATTTGACATTTTTATATTCACATTATGAAATAATTTTGGAAATTTTCTGTGGTTTAAAATAACCTAAACTGGTATTGGAATGGATTTCTTTTTTAAAGTTTGGCTGAGATTCCCTGGAAGTTTATGGCTCTGGTGCTTTCCTGTGTGTATGTTGTGGTAAGGATTAAGTAGGTAGTGCTCTGTCAGCTTTTGCTTTTTCTTTTATAGAGATCAGTTACTTTAGATTTTCTCTCATTGGGTACATTTTGGTGAATTATATTTTCCTAAAAAATTAGCCATTTCATCCAGCCAGATTTTCAAATCATTTTCAAAATGTTGAGTATTCTTTAAGATTCTTCTACTAATTTCCTTTGTTTTGCCATTCTTTCCATTTTATATCTTACTTTTTGCAACTATAATTTTTACCCCATTAGATAAGATATCTAATTTTATTTTGTTTTGACTTTTTTTTTTTTTTTTTGAGAGAGAGAGTGTGTGAATGAGTGCATGGTGGTCATGGGTGGTGGGGGGGTGAGAGGGGCAGAAGGGGAGAGAGAATCTCTTTTTTTTTTTTTTTAAGATTTTATTTATTTGTTTGAGAGAGAGACAGTGAGAGACAACATGAGCAAGGAGAAGGTCAGAGGGAGATGCAGGCTCCCCATGGAGCTGGGAGCCTGATGCAGGACTCTATCCTGGGACTCCAGGATCATGACCTGAGCTGAAGGCAGTAGCTTAACCAACTGAGCCACCCAGGTGCCCAGGGAGAGAGAATCTTAAGCAGGTTTCACATTCAGTGTGGGCTGACGCAGGACTCAATCCCACAACCTGAGATCTTGATCTAAGTCTAAATCAAGAGTCGGACGATTAACTGACTGAGCCATCCAGGCACCCCACAATGTATATTTAATTTTAAAAAGCATTTTTCTTTTAAAAATCAGCAAAAAGTTTATTAGTATTTCTTTTTATTGATTCCAAACTTATTGTTCTTCTATCTTTAATGGCTTCTTTTTTCCTTTGGTTTATTTTGTTACTCTTTTTTTCTCATAATTTGAGTCAGAGTCTTCTTTTTTTTTTTTTTTAAAGATTTTATTTATTTATTTGACAGACAGAGATCACAAGTAGGCAGAGAGGCAGGCAGAGAGGAAGAAGCAGGCTCCCCGCAGAGCAGAGAGCCCGATGTGGGGCTCGATCCCAGGACCCTGAGATCATGACCCGAGCCGAAGGCAGCGGCCTAACCCACTGAGCCACCCAGGCGCCCTGTTGAGTCAGATTCTTAAACCATTTATTTTTCATCCTTCTTATTAAAGTATACAAGGCTGTCAGTTCTCTTTGGAGCTCTGTTTGCTCTGATTACTGTAGGTTTGGAAATAAAATGTTTTCATTATCATTGTTTTCTAAAAATTCTCCCATTTGTATTTGTTATTTCTTTTTCAACTTGAGAGTTGATTGACAGAGTTTAAACATTTTCAGATAGAAATGACTTTTTTCCAATTTAGATAAAATTTCAGTTTATTGAATAATGGTCAGAGGATGTTTTCTATACATTTTTTACTTGGAAATTTTTGAGGTTTTCTTTGTGGCTGAAAATATATTTTCATATATGTTAATTAGGTCTTGGGGTGTTTTCCTTATTGGGTTATTTTTTTATCTTAGTATGTCATAAATTGAGAAACTTGAATTAAACTCTTCTACTAGTATATTTCTGAATATTTATGGTTATTACTACCTTGATTTTTTTTTAATTTTTGAATTTTTAAAGTTTATTATTTTTTTAAATTTATTTTTTATTTTCAGCGTAACAGTATTCATTATTTTTGCACCACACCCAGTGCTCCATGTAATACGTGCCCTCTATAATATCCACCACCTGGTACCCCGACCTCCCACCCCCCGCCCCTTCAAAACCCTCAGATTGTTTTTCAGAGTCCATAGTCTCTCATGGTTCACCTCCCCTTCCAATTTCCCCCAACTCCCTTCTCCTCTCTTTCTCCCCATGTCCTCCATGCTATTTGTTAAGGCAGAGAGAGTCAATTACTACCTTGATATTAAATATATTTGATCTTCATTGTGAATTGAACCAATTGTGAACATGCCCTTTTGCTACGTTTAATGCTTTGAAGCCTGACTTCTACCTTGTCTGATGATGAGATCAAGTCCTGTGTTCTTTGTTGGCATTTGCCTAGTATATCTATACTGTTCCTTTTTTTTCAACCTTCTTGAAACACTTGTTTCCAGAGTGCTTCCGGACAGAGCCTAGGGTTAGCTTTTTTTTTTGTGATCTGATCCAAAGCTATTTTTTTTTAAATAAGTGAATGAAGCTCATTTACATTAATTGGTGTGATAGATGTTTTTGGTGTTACTTCTTCATATTATTTTGTTACATTATTTATATAGACCAAATTGCTCATTAATCTATTTTCTTTGCTGTGTGTATGTGTGATTAGTCCTTTTAATATATAGAAAAACTGTGGTTTTATCCTGATGATTATCTTTATAACCTTATGTAGTATCCTGATTTCCATAATTCAGTGCTTCCCAACCAAGTTCACATCATGCTACACTTAGAAGATGGTGATGTGTGCCACCCTCAGATTAATGGATGAGACTATTCTGTGGTGGGGTGAGGGATCTTCCTCTGTGTCCAGCTCTCCAGCTGAGCTAGGGGATCACTATCTCGGAACACCTGAGCATTTTCAGTGCACCTGTTGATAAGTTTTGCTGTTTCTTGATATCAGAAGGATAAAATTAGCTCCTTCCCTCTTTCTTTCCCTCTTTTTCTTCCTAGTCTTCCTCTTGTTTACATTGATACTGCTATATGTGCTTGCATTCTATTATTGATTTGTCAGCTCTAAACAATATCCTTTGACTCTGTCATTACAGATTCAGCAATCAAGATATTTACCTTCTAGCCACTGTTTCCCCCCCACTTCTTTTGTTACCTGTATCTTCTGTACTTTACTGGGACATAGATTTCTTGTGACCTTAATTCCTGTATTTGCTATAGTTTTTGCTTCGGTTTTGTTATTTGTAGGATGGATTTGTTTTTCTTAGCTTTTGTTCCTATCATTTTTATATCTAAATTAAAAAAACTCACTATTGCCACATAATACAGTTTCTTATTCCTTCTTTCTGTATCCCTTAGGGCCTTGCCACTTCAGTGAGTTTCTGTACTCATTTTTTTCTTTTTAACAAACAAAGGCTATACTATTACTCTTCCATATAAGTCCTTCCCCCTAGGGAGTCTATTTTTGCTGGCATTTTCTGAGATCTGCTGTGGCTGCACCTTCTTGCCACTTTTAGTGCTTTGCTTGGTTTTCATGAGACTTTGTTTTGGGCAACCTTAGACATATTTTGCAGTCTGCTGATAACATCTATCTCTTTTACACACGCAAATGGAGTTTTAAGGCTTGTCATTGTTTTCTTTTTGTTTTGGGTAATTTCCAGCAGAGAAGGAAGAAATGCTGACCTAAATAGCCATATTCATACTAGATGTGAAATATTTCTTTCAATTTCAAGAAAATTGCTTTAATGTACTACTTTAGTTTCCTCATACAGACACAACTCTTTCATTCCATTCATAAGCAGTGGTGTGTGTGTGTGTGTGTGTGTGTGTGTGTGTGTTAACCTGGTTGCAAAGAGAGTTGAAAGAATGGTGTGAGGTTGAATTGAATTGGTAAATGCTCACTGGTCAATCAGGCTTTGGCCAGATGGTAGTTTTTCAAACTTAACATGAAGATATAGTAATGATCAGTAAACAGAAAATGTAACAATAGTAAAAAAGCCCCCAGAACATCATAAATAAGTGATCTATTTGGAAGGCTTCCAGCCATGATTGAAGCATTTCCAATAATTAAAAAGAGTGGCTTCCCCATTCAGTATAACATTTATCTTTCTCCTTTCCCTCCTTTATACTGGCTACTTTCTCATTTTGGTCTTTTGCTATTGTGATAACTTTGTCAGGCTTTTCCCACAACTCTAAATTTTCTTTGCTGTATAATATCTGGACAGAGGAAGGAGTTATTTTCCCAAAGACCACTCCTTTTTCATCTTTCTTCACAATACTTTTCTTACCTGATTATTTCTCCTGTTTCAATTTAATATTTTCCCTTCAGTATTTATCTGTCCTTAATCTCTGCTTATATGTTCTATCTTGGCTTCGGCTTCTTTCTCCATTTTTTTTTTTTTTTTTGCTCATTCTTCTTTCCTCAAAATCTCACCTTGTTCTTTCCAACCACACGTGTCATCGAGATTTTCTGTTCAAGTTTCTCTCCCATGAACTATATTCACTAGGAATCATCTTAGTCTGCTTGGGCTGCTTCAGCAAAACACCACAAACTGGGAGGCTTAAGTGACAGAAATTTGTTACAGTTTTGGAGTCTGGGGAAGCCCAAGATCAAGGTGCTGGCTAATTTGGTTCCTAGTAAAGACTCTCTTCCAGGCTTGCAGATGGACATCTTCTTACTGTGTTCTCACATGACGAAGGGAGAGAGCTGTAGTGTACCTAGCTCTTCTTAGAAGGGCACCAACCCTATTGGATAAGGGCCCTATCATTATAACCTCATTTAGTCTTTATCACCCCCTCACAGGACCTGTCTCTAAGTGAAGTCACATTGAGGGTTAGGGCTTCAACATATGAATAGGGGGGTAGCAGTTACACAATCTGGTCCAAAGCAGGACAGTATGTGTTCATTTATAAACTCTTACTTGGCAAGAAAGTGCTATTTTCTTATATATCATTATACTACTTTCCTCATCATTACATAATATTATGATGCTTTCTATGGAGGCAATATAAATTATTTCTTTTTTAATTGTGGTAGAAAACACATAAAATATATAATCTTAACTATTTCTAAATGTATGATTCAGTAGTGTTGAGTATATACAAATTATTTTTTATAAGCCAAAGACCTGTTATTTTCTTGATCAGCATTTAAAGTTTTATGCTGATAATATTTTTTGAGCATTTACTTCTTGCTAGACATAGTATTGAGTGGTTTACATGGATTATTTTATTTAATTCTCATAATAATTCTATAAGTTAGAAACTATTATTTCATCCTGTTTAACAAGGAAAGACCCAAGACTCAGCTAAATAACTAGTCTAAGGTTGCACAGCTAGTAAATAGCAAAGCTGGGATTCAGTGTGTTTAAATTGAATCCAAATTTACTGTGGAACTAATCTCCTTAACCACTCTTCTGCACCACATTTTTATTCTGTTTTTAAAAATAAAATATGCTAATATGGATAAGGTATTTACTATATGTTCCAGTGTTTATGTAAAATGGATCTGTTACAGATGCCTGATTTGTGCTTCCAGTGATAGAGAAATCATCAAAGCAATTAATGTAAAACTGACATGAGAAGGCATTTACTTAACTCCTGCAGAATTTGTTTTCCTAAGGTAAATGGGCATAGAATGAGATTTCTCAACTTTGGCATTATTAACGTTTTGTGCTGGATAACTGTGGAGAGAGGAGCTGTCCTGTGCATTATAGGATGTTTACTGAGCTCTACTGCCAAGATGACAAGAGCGCTTCTCTCCTAAATCCTAACAAAAAATACCTTCCGGGACACCTGGGTGGCTCAGTTGGTTAAGGGTCTGCCTTCAGCTCAGGTCATGATCTTAGGGTCCTGGAATTGAGCCCCACATCGGGCTCCTTGCTCAGTGGGAATCTACTTCTTCCTCTTTCTGCTCATGCTGTCTCTCTCAAATAAATAAAATCTTTTTTTTTTTCAAATAAATAAAATCTTAAAACAAGAACAAAACAAAACAATACCTTCAGATATCGCCAGTTGTCCCCCACAGGGCAAAATCTCCCACAGTTGAGAACCACTAGCCTAGAATGCAAAAATATTCTATTACAGTTGACTCTTTAACAACATTAAGGTTTGGAGCACTGATCTCCCATGTAGTCAAAACTCCATGTATAAATTTTAATCACTAATAGTCTACTGTTGACTGGAAGCCTTACCAATAACATAAATTGTTTAACACATATTTTGTATATTAATTATATACTGTATTCTTAAAATAAGCTAGAGAAAAGAAAATGTTAAGAAAATACAGTGTATTTACTGAATTTACTGTATTTACATACTTTACCATAATTACTGAAAAAAAATCCACATATAAGTAGATCCACAAGTTCAAACCCATGTTGTTCAAGAGTCAACTGTATTTAGACCCTAAACCAGTCAACTGGATGTTTTATGTATTTAAAAAAATCTAGGTTGAATGCATACAATGTGCAGGTACCATTTTCTAAGGTCTTTACAGGTATTAACTCATTTAATCCCCTCAAATTAAAAGGTAGATACCTATTAAATATACAAATTATAATCCCTCAATCCTGTAAGGTAGATACCATTTAATAGATACATTATGTTGGAAAAAATACAAACCCTGCTAGTCTGATGGGAAAGCCCCCATTCCTATCCACAATGCCTAACTTCCTCCTTGGCTGTGCTAGTGACTTCCAATTGCTAACTTTTTTTTATTATTATGTTATGTTAGTCACCATACAATACTTCATTAGTTTTTGATGTAGTGTTCCATGATTCATTATTTGTCTATAACACCCAGAGCTCCATGCAATCCATGCCCTCCTTAATACCCATCACTGGGCTGATCCATCCCCCCACCCCCTCCCTTCTAAAACCCTCAGTTTGTTTCCCAGAGTCCATAGGCTCTTGTAGTTCATCTCCACCCCTCCCCCCACGACTCCCCTTCATTTTTCCCTTCCTTCTCCTAATGTCCTCCATGCTATTCTTTATGTTCCATATGTAAGTGAAACCATATGAAAATTGTTTTTCTCTGCTTGACTTATTTCACTTAGCATAATCCCCTCCAGTTCCATCCATGTTGATGCAAATGGTGGGTATTCATCCTTTCTGATGGCTGAGTCATATTCCATTGCCTGATTTCAAAGTATATTACAAAGCTGTGATCACCATGAGAGCATGGTACTGGCACAAAAACAGATACATAAATCAATGGAACAGAATAGAGAACCCAGATATGGACCCTTAACTCTATGGTCAACTAATCTTCGACAAAGCAGGAAAAATATCCAATGGAAAAAAGATAGTCACTTCAGTAAATGGTACTGGGAAAATTGGACAATTATATACAGAAGAATGGAACTGGACCATTCTCTTACACCATACACAAAGATAAACTCTATATGGATGAAAGACCTCAATGTGAGGCAGGAATCCATCAGAATCCTAAAGGAGAACATAGGCAGTAACCTCTTCAACATTGGCCACAGCAACTTCTTTTAAGACATGTCTCCAAAGGCAAGGGAAACAAAAGCAAAAAGTCCAAAACTTTTTGGATTTCATCAATTGCTGTTCTTGATAAAGTTTTCAATAATATGTAACTAATGGAGAAATGTAATAAAATATGCAAAATAATTTTTTCCCTCAGAGGAAGAGAATGTGTAATAAACTTAATAGAAAAGGATATAATGCAGTGATTGATTACTTTGGCTGTCTTGGCCTCCTAATGTGCCTTTTTGGCCATTGCCTAAGAGCTGCTCATGATTCTGGATCATTCATCCTCCCAGAACAATGTTGAGAAGTAAGTAGTGTTCAAGTTTCTGTTGGTAGAATACTTACATATGTCAGTTCCCAGCAGGAACTTCAAGATAATTTTCCCCTAGATGCAATTTTGTAGTTTGAGCAATAGGGAAATTGTCAATCAAAATGTCTGTCTTTCATCACCTATTGGATTATGAAACCAAGTGGTATAGACACTTCTTCATTTGATAGGAAGTGAAGGCTGGTAGACTTCAGGTATCAGGTTATCTACATTAAACTTAAAAAATTGCTTTTTATTAAAATTTTTAAACAACTACAAATGTAGAGAGAATAGAATAATGAATCTGATTTATGATTTACTCACCATTCTTTTTTTTTTTTTTTTGGAAGATTTTGTTTATTTGACAGAGAGTGTGAGCACAAGCAGAAGGAGAAGCATGCAGAGGGGGAGGGAGAAGCAGGTTCCCACTGAGCAAGGAGCCCTATGTGGGGCTCTATTCCAGGACCCTGGGATCATGAGCCGGAAGCAGATGCTTAACCGACTGAGACACCCAGGTGCCCCTCACCATTCATTACTAATGCACATGTCATCTATACTTCTCCCAACCAGATTTTTTTTTTTAATTTTTTTTTTAATTTTTTTTATTTATTTGAGAGAGAGAGACAGTGAGAGAGAGCATGAGCGAGGAGAAGGTCAGAGGGGGAAGCAGACTCCCCATGGAGCTGGGAGCCCGATGTGGGACTCGATCCCGGGACTCCAGGATCACGCCCTGAGCCGGAGGCAGTCGTCTAACCAACTGCGCCACCCAGGCGTCCCAGATTTTTTTAAAACAAAACCTGTCATAGTATTTTATTTGTGCTGTTTTATTATGTCTCTCTAAAAAGTTAAAAGGGATTTTGAACATAGCTACACAAAACGATGATGTCACCTAAACATTTAAAAATAATTTGATATCAGATACCAGACAATGATCATATTTCTCCAGTTGTCATATAATTATTTTTACAGTGTTTAATGTGAATCTAAGTAAGGTTAATTAACTGCTATTGTTTGATTTGTTTTTAAATTTTCTTTCTTATGATGACTTTATTTTTTGAGGTAAAATTTGCCTTTTAAGTCTCTTTCAATCTATAGATTTTCCATATTTTTTTCTAGAATTCTTTTCCTTTTTATAAATATGTTGCTTATTTTATAATATAATGGGTTTATTATTTTAATACACTAATAAATATTTTTAAAAGTTTCTCAGTTTTTATTTCCAACATGGTAAATATCAATAGATATAATCCACATGAACAAAAGCTCTTTGCGGTTCCCAGCAATCCTACCCCCTTCCCTTCCCTCCCTCCCTCCCTCCCTTCCTTCCTTCCTTCCTTCCTTCCTTCTACCACTTCAGTCAAACATTTACTACCTAGGGTACACACATGTATGTCACCTTATACAGAAGATGCACATTAAAGAGGGCACATGATGTGATGAGCACTGGGTGTTACACACAACTAATGAATCACTGTACACTACATCAAAAACTAATGATGTACTATATGTTGGCTAATTAAATTTAAGTAAATAAAAATATTTATATATATATATAAAACTAATTGCAAACAATGTAACAGATGATTCCTAGGGTTCCATCTAAACCTAAGATTCCACCCTTCTATGCATGAAGGATCCTAATAAATGTGCCATTTTTTCAGCACTTGTCATTCTGAAGTCTCCTTTTTCTGTAAACCCCTTTGAATCCCCTAAGCCATGTTAGCCCTTCCCTTGCCCATGCTCTCTCACAAGTACATACCTCTTTTGTGGCAACTTATTTCAGGCCAGGGAACATATACTGAGAATTCCAACCTTTGTAAATTGGGATCTGCTTTGGTTTACCCACATTGATTTGCCTTATTTTCCAAACTTCAGTGATTTGAGTAGTACCATCACATTTTTTTTTCGCCCTATATGCCTAACACTTTTACTGCTATTTTTCTTTAAGTTGGCATACTTTTGTTTTGAACTTGAGTACCTTCTTCAGCTTTATCACACAGAGTACTATCCATGAACTCGTGGTTTGAAGGTGCTAGTTATGCATTTTTACATATTAAAACAAAATATTAAAACAAAAGCATATCATAAGAAGGGTGTTGACAAATGTTTAAAAATACAAAGTAATCATCTTTTTTACTGCCAAAAATCACCTCCCAAACCTACAGTGGCCTGCACATAGCATTGTGGGAACCCTTCCTATGTACCTGCACTGTTCCTTGCCCACCTTCCCCCTTAGGGAGGCAGGAGACTGGCTTTCATCTCTGTATCACCCTGTTAGTAAGACTGGTGCCTGGTGCATAATATGCTTACAATAAATGTTTGATGAATGAATGTCTCTTCTACAATCACCAGAGTGAAACACTATTAGCAAATAGAAATCTTTCTTATTTTCTCTTTGATTCCCAACCTCAGATAATTTCAGCACTTAAACATGGAATCAAAGCATAGAGAAGTACCTGAAAATGTAGAAGTGAGGTGATGTCTGTTTTTCTATCTCAAAAAACTTTTTCTTTTTTATGATAAAACAAGGGTGCATTTCTTTTCTGTTGGGGAAAAAAACAAAAACAAAAACAAAAAAACCCAGGATAAATGACCCACAGAGTTTCCCATCCTCAGATTTCTGATTTTCCTGTAAATTAGTATTTAGATCTAAAGACTTGTTCAGAATCAGGTTACTTAAAAAAAATGGCTATTTAGTTTTGACAATACTACTTTATAGGTGGTGGTGTTTTTTCATCAGAAGGGACATAATTTCTGGTTAGTGGCTTAAATGACCCTATATTAGAGTCATCAATTCATGAGGGGTTACAAAATTGTGGTAGTTTAATTCTTTCATTTCTTCTTTGTCCTTTATCTGGAATGTCTGTAAAAAGAAACTTTCCTCTATCAACAGTTTTGTTACCCTGAAGTGCAGGTTATGCAAAAAATTTCATTAAATGTTTGCTTTTTCCTTTTTTTAGTTTTCAAAATAATCAGTTGGCTGCTTAACCTCCTCCAAAGGAGTTTGAGCTGTATGGGTTTATTTTATTTTATTTTATTATGAATAAAAATAACATGTGAGTAAATATTGATACATTTAACCTATTGGGTTATCTGCATGCTCAGATCATCCCAATTTTGGCCAGTGGGAGTCTTTTCAGTTTGGCTCCTGAGATTCTTTAGTATAATCCTGATAAATTCACGTAGTTTCCTTGCTGTCTGGTATCTTGTACACTTTCTGCCTCAGACTGGGAATAGACCATTCTTGAAAGAGACTTGGTTCCTTTTAGTGGAAAAGGATTTTTAGGAACCATAATCTGAGTGCTAGTGGTGTTCATTTCTACTCATCGTTATTTTGAGGCCTTCACAATGCTAGAATTAGAATATATGTTACTTTTAAAGATGGAATAAACCCTAGGTTCACATGCAACTTTCCTATTCAAATTCAGAACTTTCAAGAGTTTTTACTTCATCTGACATCTGTGTTTTCTTTAAATGACACCGAAAGCCTTAGTTTTTAACAATACTTGAATAATCACTCATTTTACTTATTTCCCAATACTGTACAATTGTCTCATATTAATAATATTGACATTATTACTAGCAATGTTTACTACAAACTGAATATTTTTTTTCTCATTCTCATTGTTGTTAGATTATATCCGTTTAGAGATATGTTGTTAAATTGCTATATTGCAAAGTTATTTGGAATAACTCTTGAGTTGTTATGCTGAGAAGTTCTGATGCTTGGGGAATGGTTTATTTCTTTAATTTTGTCTTATAATTTAATTTTGTCTTATATATATGTAAAATATTTACCGGGTTCTAAGATTAAATCTACAAAACAAGTTACATTCAGAGGAGTCTAGGGTCTATCCTTGTCCTCTAGGCAGTGTTCTTCCCTTTTCTATAGGTAACCATTCTTTAAAAAATTTGATTTTTTGGTATCAGGAAATATGTTTTTATATCCTTCTTAAACAGAAGGCATTATAAATACTTTTCCTCATCTTGCTTTTTTTTTTTTTACTTAATAATGTTTCTAGGAGATTTTTTTCATAGTAGTATATTAAGATAGTAACCATTCCCTTTTCTGATTGTATAGTATTCCATTGCATGGAATAGTTTATTCAGTCAATTTATTTGAGAGAGAGAGACAGAGAGAGACTGCCTCCGGCTCATATATAATATATATGTGTGTATATATACATAATATATACATAATATATATATACATAATATATATAATATATACATAATATATATAACATATATAATATATACATATATTATATTATATAATATAATATATATGTATATATATGTATATATATGTATATAATGTATATATGTATATAATATATGTATATATGTATATAATGTGTATATATGTATATATGTATATATATGTATATATACATACATATGTATATATGTATATAATATGTATATAATATACATATTATATATGTATATATGTTATATATTATATATGTATATATGTATTATATATGTATATATATAATATATGTATATTATATATGTATATATGTATTATATATGTATATATATAATATATGCATATTATATATATGTATACATGTACATATGTTATATATTATGTATATATAACATATATATTATAAATAATATGCCTAAATAAAGATGCACTGACCAAACAAAAGATATATGTTCAACACCAACCTGACAAAAATAATATGTGTGTATATATGTGTATATATATTATAAAGAATATGTATATGTATATGTATATATATATATACACACACACATATATATTTTATGAGACTGACACATATATATATTTTAAACAAGGATCTAGGGATGGTAAAATCACTCTTATTTGTTTGAAAATATATTTTTGCCTTTAATAATATAGTGTTGCTGGGCAAATAATTTTAAGTTAATAGTTAATTTTAAGTTAATAGTTATTTTCTTTCAACACATTGAAGATAGCAGTCCATTGGCCTCCATTGTTGCTAGGGAGCGGTTCACTGTTAAAACATGGAACTTTTTATTTGTAGGTAGTTGGCCTTTTCTTCTTGATTGCTTTAAGATATTCTTTTAGTTTCAGATTATATACAGTTTCACTAAAGTGTGCTTGGAATGGCTACATTTTAATTTACCTTGTTTGGTTTTCATTTGGGTACCTTAATCTGTAATAGTCTAATCAATTCTGCAAAAAATTCTTAGCCATTTTCTTTTCTATTATTACTGTTCTTCAACTCCAGCTCCTTTACCCCACCACCTTTCTCTTCTCATACTCTTATTAATTGCACTTTCTCATTCTACTTTCCATGTCTCTTAATTTCTCTTTCTACACATTATTATTTCTTATAGTCTCTCAGTTTAGCAGTTTTGGTAATTTACTTATGTATTCTTGTTCACATTTTTAAAGAGTTGATGTATGTTTTTATTAAGCTGGTTTACAGTGCAAAGTAATTGTATGTGGAATAGGTGCTCACTGGGATTTGTGCTTGCTCTGAAGTGACCACTAAAGTGTAAAAACTGAAGGAAAGGAGACCTCAAATACGTTACATTCCAGAGAGTCCCCCAGCAACTGGGGCTTATCAAGGGTAGTCTCACTGGCTCTGCTATCTCCAGAAATACCCAGGGGCTTAACTATGTAATTAGAACATAAGGAGAAGAGGAAATCATGGGAACCAGGATAAGCCATCATTTTACTGGAGAGGGATCTCCTACCACTAAAAACCAAGTGACGGGGGAAGCACCAAATATCTCATTAACATCTCATTCCCCAGTTGGGTAGCAGACATGCTGGTGTGTTTCTGTGACTACATGAGCAAGAGGTGAAGAGAACCTGAGAAAGATGGGAGGGTGAGTACATGGGGACTCCAGGGAAGAATCAGGAGCCCTCTCTGCTATTTGGTGGGTCAGATTCATTTGGGTCAAGTAGACACTGGGAAAAGTGGTCTTGATTAGATATTTTGCCAGTTGCCACCTGAGAGGAAAGGCTACTGGGTGAGGAGATTCTAGTGACAAGAGACTGTGGGATAGACCTCCCAGGACAGAAGCTGAGTGTGGAAATATGAAATATGATGAGTCACAACCAGCTGCTCTCTTACAGAGGGTGGGGGGCCTCAGAGGGTGTTCTGGAGGACTTAACAACTATTCTTGCTTTGCGTTTCTGTTTCTCTCCAGAATCTTTTGTTTCTTGCTTTGATCAATAATTTTACTATTACTACATTAGAGTACACCCCTTTTCTTGTCTTTTTCTTTTTTTTACATGAGGGAATACATTTATTGCTGTTTTCTGTCTTTACTATTTTTTACTCATTTTGTTTGGCCTGTTAAGCACAACACTGACCTTTTAACCTCATTAGGCTGTATTTTGACATAGAGCTCCCTGGTGTTTGATGTGTTAGCTCATATTAAAACGAGCCTGCTGTAGTCCATCTAGCATTTGTTGCCAGCTTCCTCCTCTGTATCCAGGTGCCCTGTCACTACCACCTTTCTGCATCGAGTGAGCCCTCCTTTGCAGTTGCAGTTGCTGTCCTGATGCTCCTCATGGCCAGCCCTCACATGTGCTTTGCGCTCCAATAAAGGGGCCATTTGTGTGACCAGGTAGGAAGAGATCGATTTTTCCAGAGTGATTTATACCTTCTGATAATTGAGCTATCATCAGTGACACCGCTGAGCACGCAAAAGAAAGTGGCACCTCTAGTCACAGGGAGAGTTAAGTCCTTGGAAGCAACTGAAAATAGTGACAGCAACATCTGGATATCAAAATAAAATTCTAGCATCATCAGGGGCCCCTGGGCAGTATAAGGAAATAGTCTATATTCAAGGAAAATTCTGCTAATGAGAACTGAGTTTTGAATGAGGTCATAAGCAAAGCCAGAGATGAACCTTTATATTACCCCCATATTTTTGTGCTTCTTTCTATAAACAGGTTTTTTTTTTTGTTTTATCATTAACATTTATATAAACAGATTTTTAAGTAAGATGTGTTCTCCTCTCCTGTGGTCTTATTACATTCCAAAATACGGATACACATCTCAACCATCGCAATACCCTGCTGTGTGACAAGTGGCTAGGAATGTCATACTTGATCAACAGAGAGGCTTGGGTTAGAATGTTGATATTGTTTACTTATTGCATGACCTTGAGCAAGTCATTCACCCTTTTTGAGCTTGTTTCCTCATAATACCTATTTTGCAGTGTTGTTCTGAGGGTTAAACATGAAACTGATGTAGAGTCATTTGACACCTGGCCTATAACTCACAAGGTTGTCTTCTCTGTAGACCATGAGAGTAAAACCCACATTGGAATGAGCTTGGACTTATATTTCTCTTCTCTTTGATTTGTTGTTTGATTACACTGATTGGAAAGCAAGTCATACAGATTAAATTGGTTGACAAGAAGGTGATTACTGAACTTAGAAATATTAAGAATAGAAATTTAAATAGAAGTTGCAAGAAAGAAAGCTGTATTCTGTGAAAATAGTGAATCATGGAGATGGATGGACCCTTTTATAATTTAACAGGGTTTCTAGGTCATTGGCTTTCTATTTATTGTCTGAAGCATAAGCTGACCCCATTTGATGACAGTGGTAAGAACTGATGATTTCTTTATCCCCAAAACAATTGTAGACAGAGGAGGAAAGGTATAAAGCTCTAGAGTTTTTAAGGTTGGGGACCATCTGCTCAGGGATCATCTTCATATATATGAAGTTAAATAGTAGGCACATGAAACTTTGAATTTCCTCCCCATTTTTCTGCCAAAACCCACCAGCTCAAAACCTTGAGAACTTTGCTATATTGCCCTTGCTTCTTGTAGTCAGAGCCTGTATATGGTTTGGAGTGGGAATGCTGGAATTGAGAGCATGTCTTTAAGTAGGACACCCCCTGGACCTGATCCTGGTATATGGTCAGTGCCCTGTAAATTGTGTCTGTTATTATTTTTACTCCCAATTCAGCTTTTGTACTTGAGTCACATTGATCCTTAATCTTCCTTTGAATGTTTCCGTGTAGAGGAGTCTTTAAGTGATTAGTTTTGGATTCTTAGCTTTTATATTCTGCATTTTGAATTCTGTCCATGTAGCCAACTGACTCATGCTAATTGCAGTGCTCTCAATATAGAAGACATTTCTCAGATACAGGTTCTATTCCAGAGCATTCGAGGAAGACTGACAGGTCATTCCAGGATGGGCTTCATTCTCATTCCACTTTCCAAATTCAGTTTTTCTTAAACTGTTCCAGAACCTGGGAATTTAAAGACCCTCATTTTAGTATCAGGGCTTTATGCAACAGCCCTTCCAGCCCCCCTTCACACATTCCCATTTTGGCCAGGAAATCATATAGAAGTAGTCAGGGGACCCTGATGCCTTATTTTGAAAAGGCACATATTAATGCTTATCTTCTCTTCTCAGCTTTTGATCAGAGCTTTGTCACCCTATAGGTAAAGACGTGGTTAGGATTTTTTCCAGCCTTTTTGTTATTTCATTTTGGTATTCTCCTTAGATTCAGAAGTCCTACCACCCCCTGCCCCTCTCTGTCACACTTTCTCTTACCGGATACCCTCCTTTCCTGGCCACCCATATCTCAAGTCATCTGTCTTTTGGAATGAGATGTCATTACAAACCTCACAATTTTAAAGATGAAGATAATAGCTTTACTATTTTAAGTAAGATTTACTGAATTTTCACCATGTATTGGACACTGTTGTAGCCACTTTATTTTTATGAACGCACTTAATACAACTGCTCCATGAAATAGATGCAGTTTTTATCTCCATTTTATAGGTGGGAAAACTGCTACAAGAGAGGATCAGTACCTTGTGTAACTGCAGCAAGTAGACAACAGCTTGGTCACAGCTCTACTTGGACATTCAGATGCTGACTGTGAGGAATTTTCTCTGTAAGCACTTCTAGGGTCTGGACACGGACATCCAGGATCCTGGCTCAGACAGTCCCAAATAAGGCGCTCTTGTCATCAGCAAGAGCACAACCTAAAAACATTTCCTACAAAATTTATAAAATACTGAAATAATGTCATTCCTGCAAATCTCCTTTAAAAGCATGTCTGCCAGACAACCTTTATGACAATACCTTTGTACTCAGGAAAAAAAATTATGAAATAATAAAAAAAATACTAAAATAAGTTCACTTCCCTCCTCTTCACATGGTGCTGAGAAGGTATTTTTAGAGCTTGCTTTCCAAACAAAGGAAGTTGAGTTGAAGAAGTCACTTTCATTTGGAAATCAGGTGAAAGTCAACAACATTAGCTTGTGAAATGAAAAAACAACACATTCCTAGGAGAGTATCTCTACATGCAAACTAATTTCTAAGATTTAAAAAAAAAAAATTAGACCTAATTCAGTCCAACAACAGGCAATTTTGAAAAGATTCTATTTAGGAACTACCCACTAAGTAGGAGTTAGCAGCTTACAATTATTTTTTGGTTTATTCTAAAAATCACTTGCATAGGCACAGGCTATTTGGGGTGGGGTGGGATGGGACCCTGATTTGAAACATGTCGCTGCCAACTAAGCAATAAAATGAAGAGAACAATAAACAAAGGAAACCCTTTCCAAAGGCTCTCTTCATTTACATTCTGAGATTACTGGCCTCATCTCTCTGCTGAAATAGCCTTGCGTTACTGGCCGTCCAAAAGCATAATCAGGTACTAGCGGGAGCTTTTGCTCCAGCAAACTGCACCAAGAATATTTGAATGCTGCCAAGACTATAGGTGCCTGTTTCAAGTTGTCATAGTATATGGTATACCGTATCATAAATAAGGGAGGTATATTTATAAATCTGACATTAAAAATGTGTTCCTAAAATATCTCGTGTGTTCCCCAGCCATGTCAGCATAGAAATAATGTTTAGTATTTGTTTATTTTACTGGACCACCCCATAAACCTGAGGGAAACATGTTAGAAAAAAAATTATAGCTACGCCAACTATTCTGGGAGATACACGAGCCCTCCATGTTTATCAGGTTGAGGGCACTGTATTTTGATGTCAATAAGCAATTTTTCCAGCCCGGTCTCCTGCCCGACCCTTTTAATCCATCAATATATTATTAGAGATAAAGTTGGTGGATGCCTGCTGCAGTTAGAAGATAAATGACATCTCTGAAGTCAGGCATTAAAGACTAGATTAAGGCCTTGTGAC
Source organism: Neogale vison (assembly GCF_020171115.1). Lineage (NCBI taxonomy): Eukaryota > Metazoa > Chordata > Mammalia > Carnivora > Mustelidae > Neogale > Neogale vison. The sequence goes on along the minus strand of NC_058096.1, from coordinate 126,668,175 downwards.
ACCGTTTTCAGTGCTCATCTGTGCACTTCTGTTCAACCTATCACACTGAGTGACAAGAAAGAAAAATAATGAACTGGGCCAGGGGAAGAAGAAGGAAAAAAAAAAGGCAGAAAAAGAGAGAGATTTTTTTCCCCCTAACACACAAACTACATCAGTTCATACTCGGGATTAGACTGCATTTAAAGAAAGGAAAAAAGAAAAGAAAATGGGGAATTGGGAAGGACAGGGAAGGGGCTGTTCTATAAAGATGAAAATAAGCAAAAGGAACATTAAAGCCACGAATTCCATTTCTGCCTGGCCGGTGTGGCTTTTGGTACCCCCACCTGCCTCCCAGCCTCTCCCATGCAGACGTCTCCTGGTTGGCATCCAGTTGCTCTAGGAATCTGCTCCTTCTCCGAGTTAGGAGTGCTGACATAAATCTTGCTAAGAGGCAGCGCTTGGTTCTAAATCTTAGTGAATCATGTTCTTCTATTCCCGCCAAAGGATTTCCTTCACACTGCTACCATTGGTCTGGTTGGAGGTATTAAAGAGTTTTGTAACTGTACTCTGATAGTGATTTGAATGTGGCTCCTGACGTGACAAATACACATGTTGAAGTTTTTCTGATTGTGTGTAATATAGTAGAAACAAATTAATGCGAGGTGGAAGCAAAAGGAAGGCGAGATGTACACCGGGGGAGAGGGCCCAGGTTTGTGGACAGGGGACCTAGAGTCGACTTTAAAACTGATTTGCCTTCTTACTCTTTCTCAATCACTTGTGTAGGAAAAAACCACCCCCTCCCCATATGTCACACCATGTTTGTGAGGACAGAAGGGGCACCTTCCTTATAGAACACTTTTGTTCCCAGCATTTCAATAATCCTCCTCAGACTGAGACATTTTGTGCATCATGGTGTTCCTGGGACCCTCCACAGTGGAACACATAGAAGGCCCTCCACTGATACTTGGTAACTGACTGAGAATTCACAAACAACTATCTCTGACACCAAGCTCCTGCTAAATGTCTTATGTAAATTCTTCTGCCATCATAAATATCCCTTGCCTCCAATTAAATACTTGGCTTTCTGGCCCTTAGTAAGCTTCTCCTGCTGTCAATCTCATCACCTAGGGTCAATACATTCTGTTTCCAGGTCCTGGACTTTGCTTCTTTCTTGCATATCCCTTGTTCCTTACCCCTTTCTGTAGTTCCAGTTCAGGGCTTCTTTGTCCTAGACTTTATCTCCCCACAGTCTCTGTCCTTCACATCCATTGTACCAGCTGTTGCCAGATTAATAGTCCCCAAACCCTTCCTTAACTATGACCTTTCTTGCTCAAAACTTCAAATTCCTTATTATAGCATTAAGACCCTCCAGAATCTGATCTAACTGCTTTTCCAGTCTTTTTTTTTCTCTTCTTCCTCTAAAACTCTTCAGCAAAGTAGTTGACACGCTTCAGACATGGTTATTATTTATTCATCTCTATCTACTTACTATTGTTCTCCCTTGTATTAAAATTTTCTTCCTGAAAACTTGTCCAAAATCTGTACATTCCTCCCTCACTTTCCTCCTTTTCCATTTGACTATCCTTGTCTTCCCTCAGTTGGACATGGTTTTTTGCCTTCTCTGAGATACCATGCTTTAGAACACTTGTGGCTATAAGTGACATAACCTATTTTGGCTCAGATAGGCAACTGCTTAGATGGCATGGTACTCATGGAAAAGGCAGGGGTTCTGTGGGTCTCAAGGAATCCAGCCAGAAGATTGCCATATCCAATCCAAGATTGGCAATCCGAGATTGGCAGAACTGGTCTGGCATTCTAGTTTAGTGTCCCTATTAAAAAATGCTTAGTATGTCCCAGAGAAAGAGGAAGCATAGCATTGACTTAGTCTTCATTACCATCATTAGTCTTCATTACCATCGAGCATTAGATGAAGAGGGTCATGAAGATGGAGATGAGGATTGTGGCAATGAGCTAAATGAGAATTACAGGCTCAGGGGATGCAAAATGGGAGATCCTCCAAGATGTTGTCTCTGGGTCTCAGTGACAGTGGCCAAGTTAAATTGGCATTTCCTGTGGTGGAACATTCACATTAGGCTATTTTAAGGTATTTTCTTCATTATAGGGAAGACATTTTAAATTCCAAAGGTATAAAAGTATGAGAACTATGGGGGGAAACATCTAGTTATAGGAGGTGAAACACACAAAGTAGTGAAGGCAATTCTAAGGAGATGAATTTCATTAGATTTAAGAAACCAATTTAAAATATTCTATAGAGAAGTTATTTAAAAAAACCCTGTATATTTCTTAAGAAAGTGTGGGAGAAATTTTTAAAAATTTCATCTCTATTAAAAATTAGTGTGTGCTCTGCTTTAGTTGCTGTAGGAAGTTAAAAAATATATCTCAAAGGGCAACTTTATTTTTAAAACAAGGCAAACTAAAAAACAAAACCAAACAGTGTAAGATTAGAGTATGATGAACTCCCCAAAACTCAAGTCCATTAGAAATTCAGAATGTGACCTTTTTTGGAATAATGGTATTTGCAGATGTAATGATGGTAAAGTTTGAGATAAGATTATACTAGACAACAGTGGGTCCTAATTCCAAGGACTGGATTCCTTAGAAGAGAGGAGAGGGAGACAGAGAGGAGAGGAGTAAGGCAATGTGACTATCCACAGGCAGGGACTGGAGTTATGCTGCCATAAGCCGAGGATGACAGGAACCACAGAAGCTGGAAGAGGTGAGGAAGTATTCTCTTCTCAAGCCTTCAGAGAGAGCATGCCTTCATCATACATAAAAATAAACTCAAATGGATTAAGGACCTAAATGTGAGAACTGTAACCATTAAAATCCTAGAAGAGAGCACAGGCAGTGCAAAGGAAATAATCAACAAGGGAACCTACTGAATGACAGAAGATATTTGCAAATGATGTATCTGAGAAAGGGTAAGTATCCAAAATATATGAAGAGTCATACAATTCAACATCCAAAACACAAACAATCCAGTGAAAAAATAGGCAGAAGTCATGACTAGACATTTCTCTGAAGAAAACATCGAGATGGCCAACAGACACATGAGAAGATGCTCAACATCACTTATCATCAGGAAAATACAAATCAGAAGGACAATGTGGAATCACTTCAGACCTATCAAAATGTGTAAAATCATAAACATAAGGAACAACAAGTGTTGGAGAGGATGTAGACAAAAAGGAACCCTGATGCACTGTTGGTGGGAATGGAAGTTGGTGCAGCCACTGTGAGAAACCGTATGGGGATTCCTCAAAAAATTTAAAAAAGAACTACCGTATGATCTGGTAATTGCACTAGTGGGTATTTACACCCAAAAAACTAAAAGCAGTAATTAAAGAGATATATGCACCCATATGTTTATAACAGCATTTTAAAATAATAACCAAATTATGTATGTATGTATGTATGTATGTATGTATGTATGTATGTATGTATTGCACACAGGATGAGGTATGAGGGAAGGGGCAGAAGGAGAGGGAGAGAGAGAATATTAAGCATGTTCCACAAGCAGCATGGAGCCTGACCTGGGACTTGATCTTACAACCCTGAGATCACGACCTGAGCTGAAATCAAGAGTTAGGTGCTTAACTGACTGAGCCACCAGGGCGTCCCTATAGTAGCCAAATTATGGAACCAGCCAAGTGTCCATTGATAGATGAATGGATAAAGAAGTGATATTTACATACGATGAAATATTATTCAGCCATAAAAAGGAATGAAATCCTGCCATTTGCGACGACATGGATAGAACTAGAGGGTATTATGCTTAGTGAAATAAATTAGAGTAAGACAAATTCCATATGATTTTATTCATGTAGACTTTAAGAAACAAATGAACAAAGGAAAAAAGAGCAAGAGCATTTTGCCAGTGTTTGGACTTAAGGCCTCCAGAATTGTGAGAAGATAAACTTTTGTTTGAAGCTACCCAGTTTGTAGTGATTTGTCAAGGCAGCCCTAGGAAATAAATACAATGATTAACCAGAGTGTCAGGGAAGAAAAGCATCTGGAGAAGGCAGAGTTTCCTGGAGGATGTCAGGCTGTAAAACAAAAAGGTTTAGGGAAGTGAGGAAGAGTGGGAGGGCTTTCCTGGCAGGAGGAACATTGGGAGCAAAGGTATTAAGTACTGTACTTGCTCTGATTTATACCTGATGGGGAGCTCTTGGATTTCTTGTCTCTTGGTACAGATATATCAGAAATAGTTTCATATTAACTCTTATAATAAGGGGAAGGTTATTGGTTCCCATGTAGACCAAAGAAAACTGAAAGAGAAGGAACAATGACAAAGATCATGAAATTTGAGGTGGAGGCTTTTCCAGTAGGGAAACAAAATGAGGAATGTTGTTGAAGCACACGTTGGTGTACATGTGTGAAAAATATTTCCTGATTACATATATTAGGATATGTATAAACAAACTAGGTAATGAAAAAACCCAAGGGAGCAGTGAGAGAGAAAACAGTTTATACTTTATGTGCACAATCTCCAGATAGGGAAAGAAGAAGGAGGAAGCAGGGAAGAGAAATTCAATTAAAATAAAGCTACTGTTCCCTCCTCCACCCACCAGGTGGTGTCATCAGCTTATGACAGCTTGGTTGCCACTTAGCAGGTCAAAGCGAGGAGAGTTGAAGTGCAAATGTGCCTTCAGAAATTTGTGAGGCTTGGCATATTTGCAGGCTATGCACTTATGATTTAGGTAGGGGTCTATAAAATACAGATGCTTCCTAAACTATCTAGACTCCAATTTTACAAGAGTTCAAAATGGTCATGGATCTTCCAATTGGCTAATGAATGAAAAATAAGGAAAAGCAGGAGGTTAATTACATTTGTAAGTTAACATGTGTATTGTTCTACAATATTATAAAGTCACAAGAATTTTAGAATTGTAAAATCCTGTTTACTTGGGTCTAATTTTTTAATATAGGCTTAGCTGCTCAGGTAGATAAAACCCGAAACCCAGAAACTATGCGTTATTCATTTTTTAACCTTCGGCAGGCACAGAATATAGGTGCTTAATCAGTGTTTGTGGAATGAATGAATTCTATAGAATTCTGTAAATGAAACTGGCAGTCTGGTCAAATATGCTGTTCCTAATAGTGATACGGTATGCCTAAAATAATTTTTATGAAGAAGTGGAATATAGGAAAATTTCTCAGTAGGAGAAATTCTTGAGCTCCTGTGATAAGCTTCTAGGATTTAGGCTTTATCATGCCCCACACACCATGGGGATTTCAACTGGCTCCTGGGAGTCCTCATTCATGGTAGGAGCTCATTGTCTTTGCCTGGCCTAAAGCAGTGGATTCTCGATTTGCAGGTACACCTCTGAAATGGGGGCCCATCTTGCTCTTTACATACTTAGCAAGGGCCTCAATATTTCTAAGAAGAGGGAGAAGGAAAGAGGAGTCTCAGATGAGGCTTTTGGTGACTCCTGAGCTGCAAGTACAGCCCTGTCCTATCCCAGGATTAGTTCCAACGACCACCATGCTCTGATGTTTTGAACGAAGAACAACTTACTGAAGTATTTTAGGTGGTCAGGGTGGGTCTTGGTGTGGTCCATCATGGAAGCAAAAGAAGTGAAAACTAAAATTTTGTGCTAGGTATGATCACATCAAACAAACCCATGTTCTGTAAATCACCTTCCATAGTCCAACACTGTATGAGCCATGGCCACTGTGCTCCTCCCCCTCTGCCTCCACCCCATAATGTTCTGATATGTGTGCCACTGTCCCAGCCATGCATGCATATTTTGGGTCAGTCTGTCTAAATCAAATAAAACATTAACTTATCCTATGGGTGGAATCCTGGAGGAACATTCCCCACCCCCCCCTTAAAGTATCCAGGTCTCTCGTTTGAAAGATGGGAGCTGTAACCTAATGGTACCAAACCCCATCCATTATGCCTTTCAAAAGTCTTCCTGCAAGATATTCAACTATTTCATCTCATGTACTCATATCCTGGTTGCCCCACAATTATGTTATTCTAGAAGAAGTGAGTTCTCAGTCCTGTAAACCTTCATGAGCTTGTTGATTATGGCCCTTGTCCTAGATAACCCAGATCATCAGTAGCTATGCAGCAGAGAGTCTGAATTAGGGCAGGGATATGCTCAGTAGGGCAGGAATAGGATCCTTCACTATGAGTCATTTCCTTGGACGGACATAACTTTAGAAACTGGGACCAAGATTCTAGGATAGAGGTAGCCTTTGCAAGTCAGTGAAGGGCTGGAGAGACCTCTGTGGAGAAGGAAGGGGAGCAAATCTCGCCAGTCCTTCCACAAAAACCTTCTAGAGGCAGTATTTGTGGCCCGATCCTTCTGCTCTGCTAGTTCCCAGCTGCATGAGAAACTGGAAACCCTTCTTGTCTATAAAATGGGCATAGTATAAACTACTTTGCAAGTTTATTGTAAGGATTAGAGAAATTAATGCATTTTAATGCATTGGAACATTACAGGTTATTAACAAATATTATTAGTTTATATATTTAATTTAAATACTAATTTAAATATTAATTACTTTCCTTTTATCCCTTCTCCTTTTCCAGTTTTATCAATAAGAATTTACTGAGTTCCCACTAGAACAGTAATCTCTGGAATTTGGGTGTATAGAGTAATTGCGTTTTCTGTTAGATCAGAATGAAGGAGTTCAGATGCTTTGCTTTGGGGAGCTCACACTTTGCAAAATCAGAAGCAGGGTTCAGTCTCTGCAGGAAAGACAAAGCCAGAAGAAGCTATTCTATGTCTGTGCCTTGAGGAGGCCGTAAGTCCCTTCACACTGCCTAAGGCACAGCCTCCCTTTTCCCTCTCTGCGGGAATCTCCTGGGGGCCCCTGCAACCAGTGACTCCATTGTTGTGTATCTCAGTTTTTTCATCTGCCTGAGGAGAGCTCAGTGATGTTGACCTTGTGAGCAGGAATATTAAGTAATTTTCATAAAGACTTATAAAAAGACAGGTATTTCTAAAAACCACGCTGTTTGTTTTCCTAGCTCTTTACAGTGCAGATATGCCTGTGTGGATATGCCCTCCACATGGCTTCTGATCATCTGGGAGCTTTATCTTTCTTGTCTGGCCACAGTGAGCTATAGCAAACACACCCTCAATTCCCAGGCTGACACAGAGTCTCCTTCTCCTTCTAGCGCCTTCATCATCACTGTCTCCTTTTGAAGATTCTTTTTTCAGCTCACTCTTTTTCAAAAGATTACTTTGTCACAATTATTCAGGAAAGGGTTTTGCGCCTGTAGGAAATATTAATAGACTATTATGAGGTCCTACAACTAATTTTTCCACACATATCATCTGTCTTTGCATGGTTATTAAACTTCAACAATATTTCATGCAATGCTTCCCTGCTAAATTAATTTGGTTCCTTCTTTTCTGGCTTCTTCTTTTCTGTCCACAAGCTTTAAAATTAAATTGAATCTTCATAATTATAGCTTTTTGTTGTTCTCCTTCATATCTTTTTCTTTTTTTTCAATTTCTCTATCAAAGGAGCAATAAAGACATAAAGAAGCAAAATTATAACTCTAAAAGACCCAAATGGTCTGGAGTTTGATGGGCTTGAGGTTGGGTGTCTTTTAAGTAGGAGGAGAGAGGGTGAAGAAATTCAGACCTGCCTGGAATGTAGATAAATAGGCTCTGATTTATCCTAGGGCATTGAAAACAAATGAGAATTGTTCTCTCAATCATGAAACTTTCATAGTTGCTATGGTGTTCTTATTTGTGTCAAGTGATACTCTCATTTTTTTTTAAAGTAAATATTCAGTCTCTTTCCACACATTCACACAGAGGCACACACAAATTTTTATTTGTGGATAAATTTTCCCAAAGTCCTATACAGCTATTAAACTTCCCTTAAAATTCTTTTTTTAAGGCACCAAGGAATCTTCACTTTTATGTTAACATATCTCAAGACTGGTGGATGAAAATCTGAAACCACCATAGAGCTTGGAGTTGACCCTTCCAGGGCACTAACCAAGGGGCTAATGGGGACTGGAACCAGGAATAAGGCTCGGATAGGAAGCCCTGAGAGTCAGGGGTAAGAGTCAGTTAAAGTTTATCTGGGAAAGTGGAGGCTCAAACAAAACGGGAATATGGGGGAAAGGACTCGTCAACTCTCTTCCATCTTCTGCCCCTTGGTTCACTGTTCTATGAGTTTCTCAATAAGACAGAATAAGATACCAACCTGATGCATGAGATAGGTAGGTATAGCTGATTGGGCCCTGTTCCTGGTAGGTGGGATTACCATGTTTCTAAGGCCAGTGCCCATCCTTAGCCCTTCTTCAGGTGGAAGAGGGCCCCATCAGGCAAGCCAGCCATCCTTGTGAGCCTGCCTTTTGAATCCAAACTTTTGTTTGGGTCGGGGATCCAAGACCCATCATGATGCTTGCTGCCTCCTTATCTCCTCATTTCTCCAGCCAAAAAGTTTTTCGCCTGAGATTCAGAAAGGAAACTTGCATTTAGCAGTATTGGTGCAGGTTTAGTAATAAGGAGGTACCATTATTCCTGTTCTGTCCCTGTGGCAAGGGTGGAAAGGCAGAGCAGGATTTCAGTGGTCTTAGGACTTTGGCCAGAATGTCAGGATACAGCCAATATCTTAATTCTAATCCACAAAAGAGGGACTAAGTATAAATATGGAATCAGGCAATATTCAGAGTTTACGGAGGTATGATCAGTGGAAGGCCAGATATAGGACGGGGATTAGTGTCCTGGAGCATTGCTTTGAACATCAGTAGCTATTTACATTTCACAGTAATGGGCTGTGGGTTTTATGGTATCTGATGTGTCAGGTTGGGTTAAGGTCCAGAAATACTTCTCCGTAAATCCAAACAGGATTTACCAAGCCAGTAATTGTGTGATCAGATCTCAGACAAAGGTGTAATTTACTGAAAAAAATAAATTAAAACAAGGATTAAAAAAAAAATAACAACTTCTAGTTTTCCAACATACTTGCAAAGCAAGAATTACTCTCCTGATCACAGAGGAAGGAGAATCTAGAGATGATCTAGTCCATTCTTCTCACCTGAGGAAGAACTATAAGCCCCAAGGAATTGGCTGGAACTAAGACCCCAAGTCTCCCCAAACCTAAGTCATACCCTACATCACTTATTCTAGTACCCCCTTCTCTAGCTCCTTAGTATGCATTTAAACAATAACACTGTACTTCTTAAACCTCTATGATTTGGAATTTTTTCTCATTCAGCTTTGGCAATTCTGGATTAGTAAAATACTAATTAATGAAGACTACAATATCACACTCTAAGGGGTGTGATCAAAGAGGTGAGACTAGAGTTTTTAAGAAGTTAATTTAAATAACAATGGCAATATTTAGGGTTACTTTTATAATGCTTTACTTTTGAAAAAAAAAAGAAAAACTAATTATTTAGTTAGATTTTTTTTGCCATGCCTGTAAATTAGAAATAGATATAATATTTCCCCCATTTTAGTAAATGGGGGAAAAATTGGTAAATAGACCAATTCTTAAAGCAGTTCTCTTATCTCCAAGATGGTGGCCTATTCTGCTATGAGACAGATCACCAATAAGGCTATCTCTACAACTCATTAACACAATGAAGGCCATGATGTGATAGCAGCAAAGCAGTGTATTCAGGTAATTGATCCTCAGGGCAGAAGAAGTGGCTGACACTGGCGCCTATCTTCACAATCCATGCTGTTAAGACCAAACTACAGGCAGGGGTATCTGATGAAGAAGTAAAATGTTCAGTACAGAGATGTGGCCATCAGTTACCATCAAATTTGTTAATATTTTCCGAACTCAAATCAGATGTATTTAAAAGCTCAATTAATTTGGGGGCACCTGGATGGCTCAGTGTGTTAAAGCCTCTGCCTTTGGCTCAGGTCATGATCCCAGGGTCCTAGGATCGAGCCCTGCATCAGGCTCTCTGCTCCGCGGGGAGCCTTCTTCCTCCTCTCTCTCTGCCTGCCTCTCTGCTTACTTGTGATCTCTTTCTTTCAAATAAATAAATAAAATCTTTTAAAAAATAAAATAAAAGCTCAATTAATTTGGTTGAATGGGCATGAATCATTCCTCTGGAATGATCAAGGACTCACCCAGGAAGAGGACCCAGGCTCTACTCCCATTTAGCTCCCCTTTTCCCTACACCCACACCGGGTCTTAAGCAAGGCAGGCTGTGAGTAGTGGAAGTGGGATTAAGTAATAAGTTCTAGCCATCATTTACTGAATAATTGCTATGTATCAGACATTTTTCTAAGTTTCTGGACTAGACCATTTTGTTTGATAGTGAAGGAAGATAACACACATTCATTAGTTCATTTGTTTGTTCATTCACAAACATTCCCAGACTAGTCATTTTCTTCCAAGCACTGTACCAAGCACTGAACACATAAGAATAAATAGGGCAAAGTTGACATTCAATAGAAAAATGTGTTGTGAATTGTGAAATGCACTACAAGGTTAAATGCTTGGTAGTTTCTAATTCTAATGGGAGGCTCTGGGAAGGAAGGATCTTTACTGAAGAATGGTGGCAGCATTCACTCCTGTTTTCACAGAAGTGGTGAGGATGGGTGGAACAGGGTGGCTGAGTGCGCTGTTGTAAGAAGCACCTGTGTGAGATTCTTGGTTGCCTTCCTCACCCATTCAGACTCTCCTTGCTTCTTTCCCTCTCTTCCCTTTGCTAGCCACTCTCCTCTCTGCCACCAGCTTAAACTGCCTAACTTTCAACTTCAGTCATACTAATAATAGCTAATACTTAAAAGTCCTTATTCTGTATACCATTCTAAGCTCTTTACAGATTATAAACTAATCTGCACAACCCTAAGAGGTAGGTACCATTATTATCCCCATATTACAAATGCAACAACTGAGACCCTGGGATGTGACTTGTCTCAGGTCACAGAGTAAAGGGAAAGGGAAGGGAAATCAGCAAGCCTGGCTCCAAAGTCTTCATTCCCAGGGGCCAGGCCAGGTCTGCTGCCTCTTCTGTCTTCCAGTTCAGAAACATACCCCAGTTCACTACTCATTACCAAGTAAATCCAAACCTTAACTTGTAACCTGAATGCAACCTCTAGTCCTGCCTCCCACTGCTCACAGGGATCACTCACCCCCCTCTCCATCAGGCAAACAGAATTATTTAGCATTTTAACATTCTTTAACACCCTTGGATTTTCACTTCTTTGCCTTTGCTTTTTTTCCGTCCACCCGGAATGTCCTGTCCTTTAAAACTCCAAATCCAACCTATGTTCAGTAGCTAGCTGAAATGGCCTGATCTCTATAAAGACTTTCCTGATTCCTGAGTTGAAAAGATGCTCTCTCTCCCCTGAACTCTCATAACACTTTAATTCACATGTATTTTTACACCCTTTTATTACAGATACTTGTAGTACATTGTAATATAACTAAAGGCCACTCTTTGGGCAGTGTGGCGTTGTGGTAAAGAGCTTGGATTCTCTTGTGAGACTCCCTGGGTTAGAAATTGAGATCTGTCACTTATTACTGGCTGTATAACCCGAACCAAGTATGCCTCAGAACCTTCTGTAAAGTGGGTGTGACAACAGTCTCTCACTCTAGGTTATTAGGGGGATCCAATGAATTAATTATGATTTGTCTGGCATGCAATAATACCGCTTACCAACAGGAGGCCCCCGTGTTTGGGCATCCACTAGTCAAGCTGTACCTTACCAAGTGTTAATTGTCTTTGTTCATAAATCTGTGTGTGACAGTTGTACTTAATATTGTCACCATGAAATTGAATTAAATGTTACATAAACTGATGATAAGTGTAAAAAGAAGAATTGTTGCTTCTTTGAACATTAAATTGAATGCTTTGGACTCAATAAGTGTAAGTCAATGAAAAATAGTTGTTGGATTAGATGTGGGAAAAACATTATAAAAGACTAGAGAAAAATCATAAACATCTAGAAAGTTTCTGTACTGAGATTTCTTCAAAAATGACTAAGTACTTTATGGAAACTGAAAATCAGGGGTGATGCATTTCTATGGGTATGGTTTGTACAAAAAAGGGAAGGTAGAACACATAAGTGTATGTATATTAAAAGCATGTGGCCCAACATCAAATTAATGGTGAATAAATGTACATTTGTATATTTTAGTCATAACATATAAGATATGCTTATGCAACTTTTTTTTTAAATTTAAAGCTTCACAGCTTTAGTGGACTTTTTCAGTAACCACTACTCCCTGTCTGGAGAGTGGTAGATAAGAAAACATCTCTGAACACTTCTTGAATTAATGAGTGAACAAATGCATGGGCTTAGAGGTGGCTGTAGCATATGCTCTTGACTCTAGTGATACTCCCTTGGCTCTCACCAAGCCTGCTTACTAGGAATATGTCATATTTTCCATCTGAGAGCATTTGTTTCTGTCTGTGGAAATCACTTTGCTCACACACAGGGCAAGTCTGGAGTGAGTGTGGGAGAGTGATTGCCCCAAAAATCAACCCTTTTAATAACAGATGGGGGTTTGGTAAATAAATGACTCAGTTTCTTTACCCCACCACTGAGCTTTCTCTGAGATATATTCCTTGTGGTCTCCCAGAGGTCACCAGTTACCCATGATGGTGACATCCTGAGTAATGCAGTCACCACTAACTACTCCTCCTTCTTTGCCTCACTTTCTTACTCCCTTGTTGATGTTTCCCAGGATTATCTCCAAATATGCTACTTGCTCTTTAATTTTTGTCTTGGAGTCTTCAGGGAAAACCCAAACTAAGATGTAAGCCCAAGCCTTAGGGCCCACAACAAGGCCTTTCACAGAAAAGATCTACAAATCTGATCAAACCAAAGAGTACAAGTTTACTCAGGACAAGTTTTGATTGAGGCTGAAACAAAATATTCCAGATTTTAAGTCAACAAAATGGTACTGTTTTAGTTTCTAGACCAGTGAGCAGTTACTAGAATAAGATTTTTGGTTGCTTGTTTTTAAATTCCAGTTGTTTTCCTATGTACATGCAGCCTTTGAGAAGTTGAAACCATAAGAATTAACTTTTGCATGCAGACCCAAGAAAGTCAAAAGCTCTGCTTTATTTCTTGCTCTCCTTTGTGTTCTGTTCAAACGAGAGGGCTGTTCTCTAGGGAATTCTGCATGGGCCTGCTCTGCTTCAAGTTGGTTGAGAGGCAAGACAGTCCCTGCAATGGCTTCCCAGGCTTTCAATGCTGGGTCATGGGTCTGTGGGCCAGAGAACTCTCTCTGAGGCTCACGAGCCACTTCTAGTGAAAGAGCTCAAACCCTGAGTGGTTCTGGTGTTCATAAAAATGTCTGAAAACCTTTCACTAATTCCCCTGTTCACCCTCACCCTATCCCAAGCACATGGCTTAAACTGTGTATTCCAGGACGAATGTAAGGCCCCAGGCGCCATGCCAGGCCTAATGAGGTCTGTAGATTCATGTGAGCAGCAGCAGCTGCCTGGGAAGTTATCCAAAGCTACATCAAACCTCAACAACTGTCCTGGGATAGCTGTGCTGGCTGGGATTCCCCCCTGCAGCCAGCAGAAGCCCATACACACCTGTGGTTAATCCCCCAGAGCAGTAGTTCTGACCGATGAAGAGCAGGCAATATCCCGGCTGGGCATGGAAAGGTGAACAAACATTGTCCATTACTCTGCCAATCGCCAGTCCCCTCATTCTGTTATTTTTTTTTTTCCCTTGGGTAAATTTGGTTTCCTGAAATTAATTATTCAACAGGAGGTGACAGCCGGTGTATAGCAGCACTGTTGGAACAGAGAATAAAGAGGCACATTGGACACAGCAGCTGCACCTCCCAGACCCTGAAATTTAAGATCTTTATAAATGATCTGTTAAAACTATAGTGACGATAAGCTTATGAATCATGATCTATATTAATCAGGGCTGCTGATATGGAAAGATTAATTGAAACGTGCAGTTCTACACAAATGATAAAGTGGTAACAATTTAATATCAGACAAGAAGAGTGAAGAAATTACACTCCAAGCTTCATGCATCATTACTATGGATATTAATATTTTACCCAGCGCAACAGCATCGGGAATCATAATGAAAATCCATAAGTGGTGCACAGACATGATTAAATACAACAGTCTTTAGGAGCTGTTTGGTGGCGGCAGTTGGGCCATATTTCACTCTGTGGCTGGTGATTCCAGTGATAGAGTCTAGACGAGGGTGATTAAAAATCGTTCCTCCTAAAGGCTGTTAACCTTTTACTACTAAAATGAATTTCTTTGATTTTTAAATTATGTCATTCTCTTTGCTCTTTTCAAAGCCAAACTTGATCCCAAATTTTGACAGGATGCTGGGTCCTTGGTGTAATGACAGTCCCTTGCCATAGGTGTGGCATGAGCCAGGTCATGGAGAATAGAAGTTGATTGCCTACCTTGACGAGGGCTGGCTGGAGTGAGTGATGAACTTTCAGGATCCTTGGGTGGTTCCCAAAGATCAGAAGTTGATAAGAATAAGGCTATCTTCCTCACCCAACCTTAGCAGAGTGGGGATGGAAATGACTTCTGAGATCCTGGTCTCACTAGGTTTAGTTAATTCACTTATTTAGTCTCTCCTCTAACCAACAACCACACAAGCATATGCCTATACCTGAGAAGTGCAAAAACCTGCCCTAAAGAATGCATATTCCAAGCTGAGGTGAAAACCCGAATCAACGTGATGGCTTCCAGAATGGAAGGAGAGTCAGAAGAGTTTCTTTGCCACACTGTTTCTACTACCCTGTGAAATCTTCACTCACTTAAAAGTCAACCTGAACCCTTTTATCTTTAGGTAAAACAGAGGTGGCAGGGTGCATTTGCAGTGGTGATATTCATAACCACTTCAGGCAGTAATAAGAAATGTAGCCTGTTCCCCTGAGGATATTACAACTGTTTCTTCTGTATTCTGGTTTCTTAGGTCTTTAGAGTAGTGATTCTCAAATTTTAGTGCATACAAGTATCAAGTATGTGTGTGTGTGTGGGGGGGTGTTAAAAAATGCATTTTCTAAGAGAGGATTCCTATGGAGATTCCTGGAATTCTTTTACAGAATAGCTCTCTTCTTTCTGAAACTCTGCCCTGTTGCTTCCAGTCTCCTCAGTCTCCCTAAACTCCTATTTATTTACTCAACTCAATGAGACCATGCACTCAGCTTGGGATTGCTTTACTTCCTTGTGGTCTGGAATGTGTTTTCAGGCAAAGAGCTAGGATGATCATAGTCACTTTATTTTCTTTCTTACATGGAGCACGGTTCTGTGCTGCTTGTTCCCCAGTGTCTGAAAACAGTCATTTCATATATTTTTTCCAGTGGCTTGGTGTGGAAGGGTAAATCTGATCACAGTTTATTCCCTTATAACTCAAAGTGAAAGTTGCTACCATTGCTTTTTATCTTAAATGGTGTCCACATTTCCAACCCTGCTAACTTTTCTATCTCATGTTCTACCAGTCTGCTCTTTATTTGTGAAGCTCCAGACAAAACCCATTTTTTCTCTGCATTAAATACACTGAGCATCTTTCAAATGTGGGGCCTTTATACTTATTCTTCCTTCTGCCTAGAATACTCTTCTTATTAAGATTGCAGCTTGAATGTCATCTCTGAAGTTCTACCCTGACCACTTGGCTAAATTCAACATTCAATATCCCAGTTTATTATGCCACAGTTTTATTTTCTTATTGACTTCATCACTGCTTGATATGATCTTATATATTTGTTTACATATTTGTTATCTCCCACAAAAATCAAAGTTCTATGAGACAGAAGACATATCTGCCTTACCTACTATGAAATTTTAGAGGCTAGTACAGTGTGATAGATGCTTAAAAAATAGGTATATGAAAAAGAAAAATTCAGGATGACTATTATGATGGAGTTTTCTGGGGAACCAATTACAAGGACAGAAATTTTGCTTTGGTAGGAGATAAATTAACCTTAAAAGTTTTGAACTCTGGGTTAGTCAGATATTTGGGACTTCCCTTATAATGAGATGGTTAAGAGCATGAATTTTGAGGTTTGGAAGACTTGGCTGTTTGGTCATTGGCTTTATTATTTAGAAACAGTGGGTGTGACCTCAACTTTCTTCCATAAAAAATAATCCATCAGGGTTGTTGTGAGACAATGTCTATAAAACATGTGGTATGGTGCCTGGCTTGAAATTAGAATTACACAGAGCTTAAAGTAACTGTTTGGTAGGCTCAATAAGACCAAAAAAAAAAAAAAAAATTGGGATTTTTTTTTTCCCCCACCAATAACTAAAGAACTAAAGAACTAAAACCCATACCATAACTGAGTCACAGATTTAAGATGCCCTGCAAACCCCGAACCAGAAAAAGAGGAATCCATACATAAGCATATAATAAAAACATTAAAAACTAAAAACAAATAAAAATACACAAGCTATCAGATGGAAAATATACCGTTGTCAAACCAAAATTAGACTGACAGCTTGTCACTTAATAGAAACAACTGAAATCAGAAGACCTTGAAATGGTATCAAGGTATGAAAGACAAGAAGTGCTAACCTATAATTCTATCTAGCAAAAGTATCTTTCAAGAGTGAAAAGAAGACATTTTCATACAAATAAAAATGGAGAAGGTGTCACCAGGAGATATGGCGGTTAAGGTGCTCTTCAAGCAGAAAGAAAATGATCCTGGATGGAAGCACAGAGATAAATGAATGAAGTGCTATGAAAATAATGCAGGTAAAAAAAAGAAAAAAGAAAAAGAAAAAAGAAATGATGTAGGTGAATACAAATGAACACTGACTGAAAAAAAGAATGTGTTTTTAGGTTTAAAGATATATAGAACATTAAAATGCATGACAACCGGGCTGCCTGTGTGGGTCAGTCTGTTAAGTGTTTGACCTGATCTCAGCTCAGGCCTTGATCTCAGGACTTTGAGTTCCAGCACCATGTTGGGCTCCACACGGGGCATGGAGCCAACTTTAAAAAAATGCATGACGATAACGGTATAAAATTCAGGGAGGGCATATAAATGTAGCTAAAGATAGTCCTAATGACCTTGTTGGTATTGCCTATGTAGAGTATACCAAATAATACCAAATAATATTAGATATGTATAACTTAAGGATGCATGTGGTAATTTTTAGTGTTATCATTACAATATAGGGATGCATGATTTTCAAGATAATAGTGGAAAAGAAATCATAAAAACAGTCAATCTATTTTTTAAAGGCAGAAAAGAAGAAATAGAATGGAAAAAGGAAAAAGAACCGGTATGGTAAATCCAACCCAAACATATCAGTAATTATACTAAAGTCAAATAGACTAAATCTTGCATGAAAAGATTGTCAGACTGAATAAAAACTAAAACTCATTTATAAATGTTTTACATTTATAAGAGATACGTGTAAAACATAGGGATAAAAAATAAAGATAAAAGAAAACCTTAATTAAAAGAAAGCTGATATAGTTGGATTAATAACAGACAAAACAGACTTTAGGAAATTACTATTGGAGATAAAGAGGATCACTTTATAATAATAAAGTGTTTAACTCATAATCAATATGTAACAATTCTAAATTTATAGACTCTTAATGTGTGGATTCAAAATATGCAAAAATTTACAGAACTATAACAATTGGATAAGTCCATGATCACAATGGGTGGTTATGACATATCTTCAAATGACTGATCTTAAAAAACAGATCAAAAAGTCAGTGAAGTTATAAGAAATATAAATATGTATGGGCATTCTACCTACCATTTATGTATGGAATAGATATTCTTTTAAATTGCCCAGGGAACATTTATAAAAATTGACTACATGCTGGGCCACAAAGCAAGCTGCAACAAATTTCAAAGGATTGAAATCATACAAAATTTGTTTTCTTATGACAATGGAATTAAAATTAATAACAAAAAAATAACTAGAAAATCCATGACTGATCTACAAATGTCTACTTTCACTACTTGGGAGTTAAGTATATTCCCAAATAATCTGTAAGTCAATTGATTTTCACCAAGAGTGCTGAGACAATTCAATAAGGGAAGAGTCAACAAATGTTGCTTGGACAACTGGATAGCCACATGCAAAAGAATAAGTTGGAGCACTGCCTCACACCACATACAAAAATTAACCAGAAGTAGATCAAAGTCTTAAATGTAAAAACTACAACTATAAAACTCTTAAGGGAAATCATAGGTATAAATACCTGTGACCTTGGATTAGGCCATGCTTTCTTAGATATGACACCAAAATCACAAGCAATCAAATAAAAATAGATAGGACTTCATAAAAACTAAAAACTTGTTTCAAAAGACACTATAAGCAAATGAAAAAATAACCCACAAAATAGGAAAAAATACTTGCAAATCATATATCTGATAAGACTCTAGTATCTAGATTCTATAAAGAAGTATTACAATATGACAATTAAAAAGCAAATAACCAAATTAAAAATAGGAAAAGTAACTGAATAGACAATTCTTTAAACAAGGTATACACAATAAATACATGAAAAATGCTCAGCATAGTTAGCCATCATGGAATGGCTAATTCTACTTCACACTCACTAGGATGCCTTTTATTTCTCTCTGTTGTCTGATTGCTGTTGCTAGGACTTCTAATACTATGTTGAACAAGAGTGGTGAAAGTGGGCATCCTTGTCTTGTTCCTGATCTCAATGGGAAGGCTGCAAGCTTTTTCCCATTGAGGATGATATTTGCTGTGGGTCTTTAATAGATAGATTTGATGAGGTTCAGGAATGTTCCCTCTGTCCCTATACTTTGAAGCATTTTAATCAGGAACGGATACTAGGATGGCTATAAGAAAAAAGATAACAAGTGTTAGAGAAATTGGAACCTTCATGCACTGCTGGTGAGAATGTAAAATGGTGCAGTTGCTTTGGAAAACAGTTTGGCAATCCCTCAGTCAAATACAGAATTACCATATGATCTGGCAAATTCTACTATCAAGAATATATCCCAAAGAAATAAAAACATATGTCTACACAAAACATGTGTGTGAATATTTATTGCAGAATTATTAATATCCAAAAGGTAGAACAACCCAAATATTCATAACTCATGTATGGATGAAGTATTGTTCAGCAATAAAAAGAAATGAAATACTGATGAACATTGAAAACATCATGCTAAGTGAAAGAAGCCTGTCACAAAGGACCACATTTGTGTCATTCCATTTATATGTAATTCTAGAATAGGCAACTCTATAGATACAGAAAGTAGATTAGTAGTTTCCTAGGGCTAGGTGGGATTGGCAGATGGTGTGGTGATGACTAAGATAGGGGGTGTGTTGGGGATAAAATATACAAAAACTTATTTTGGCAACGAATGTACAATTCTATAAATATATTGAAAGCCACTGAACTGTATACTTTGGTTAAGTTGTATGGCATATGAATTGTCTATTTTATCTATATCTATATCTATATAGTGGTAGTTTTTAATTTTTGAGGAACTGGACTATTTTATCTAAGTTATCAAATTTGTATAACTTGTTTATAGTATTCCATTATTATCCTTTGATACTTGCAGAGTCTGTAGTGATATCCCCTATTTCATTGGTGATGTTAATAATTTATGTCATTTCTGTTTTTTCCCTTTGGCAGTCTGGCTAAAGTTTATAAATTTTATTCTCAAAGAACTAGGCTTTTACTTCATTTATTTTCTTTTGCTTTTCTGCTCTCAGTTTCATTGATTTCTACTTATATATTATTTCTTTTCTTCTCATTTTGGCTTAATTTGCTCCCCCCCTTTTAAGTTTCTTTAGGTGGGAAATTAGATTATTGATTTGAGACTTGTCCTGTTTTCTAATGTGTGCATTTAGTGCTGTAAGTTTTCCTCTCAGTATCACTCTGTGTATCATAACTATTGATATGTCTTATTTCATTTTCATTCAGTTCTGTGTAGTTTTAGGTTTCTCTTGAATGTCTTCTCTGATCCATGGATTATTTAGGAGTATGCTATTTAGTTTCCAACTATTTGGAGAGTTTACTATTATCTTTCTGTTTATTTTTACTTCAAATTTAATTCCATGTGGCAGAGAACACCCTCTGTGTGTTTCCAATTTTAAATCTGTTGATGTTGAGATTTGTATTGTGGCCCAGGATATGGTATATCTTGGTTTATGTTTTATAGGAACTTGAAAAGAATATATATTCTGCTGTTATTGGATGGAGTGTTCCATAAATATCAATTAGGTCCTGTTGGTTGATAATGCTATTGAATTCTATTTTATTCTTGCTCATTTTCTGTGTAGATGTTCTGTCAGTTGCTGAGAGAGGGTTTTGAAGTCTCCAGATAGAATTATGGATTTATCTATTTCTCCTTTATGTCAAGTTTTGGTTCATTATTTTGGCTATATTTGGTGCATACAGATTTAGGATTGCTGGTTTCTTGCTGAATGAGTATTTAAATAATTATACTATGTCCTTTTCTATCTCTGGCAATTTTACTTGCCCTGAAGTTTTTTTTTTTTAATTAATTAATTTATTTTCAGCATAACAGTATTCATTATTTTTTTACCACACTCAGTGCTCCATGCAATCCGTGCCCTCTATAATACCCACCACCTGGTACCCCAATGTCCCACCCCCCCCCCACTTCAACCCCCTCAGATTGTTTTTCAGAGTCCATAGTCTTTCATGATTCACCTCCCCTTCTAATTTCCCCCAACTCCCTTCTCCTCTCTAACACCCCTTGTCCTCCATGCTATTTGTTATGCTCCACAAATAAGTGAAACCATATGATAATTGACTCTCTCTGCTTGACTGATTTCACTCAGCATAATCTCTTCCAGTCCCGTCCATGTTGCTACAAAAGTTGGGTATTCGTCCTTTCTGATGGAGGCATAATACTCCATAGTGTATATGGACCACATCTTCCTTATCCATTTGTCCATTGAAGGGCATCTTGGTTCTTTCCATAGTTTGGCGGCTGTGGCCATTGCTGCTATAAACATTGGGGTACAGATGGCCCTTCTTTTCACGACATCTGTATCTTTGGGGTAAATACCCAGGAGTGCAATTGCAAGGTCATAGGGAAGTTCTATTTTTAATTTCTTGAGGAATCTCCACACTGTTCTCCAAAGAGGCTGCACCAACTTGCATTCCCACCAACAGTGTAAGAGGATTCCCCTTTTTCCACATCCCCTCCAACACATGTTGTTTCCTGTCTTGTTAATTTTGGCCATTCTAACTGGTGTAAGGTGATATCTCAATGTGGTTTTAATTTGAATCTCCCTGATGGCTAGTGATGATGAACATTTTTTCATGTGTCTGATAGCCATTTGTATGTCTTGATTGGAGAAGTGTCTGTTCATATCTTCTGCCCATTTTTTTTATAAGATTGCCTGTTTTGTGTGTGTTGAGTTTGAGGAGTTCATCATAGATCCTGGATATCAACTTTTTGTCTGTACTGTCATTTGCAAATATCTTCTCCCATTCCGTGGGTTGCCTCTTTGTTTTTTTGACTGTTTCCTTTGCTGTGAAGAAGATTTTGATTTTGATGAAGTCCCAAAAGTTTATTTTTGCTTTTGTTTCCTTCGCCTTTGGAGACATATCTTGAAAGAAGTTGCTGTGGCTGATATCGAAGAGGTTACTGCCCATGGTTTCCTCTAGGATTCTGATGGATTCCTGTCTCATGCTGAAGTTTATTTTTATCTGATATTAATTTATCCACTCTTCTTTTCCTTGGATTATTGTTTTCATGATATATCTTTCTATCCTTTTACTTTCAACCTGCCTATATTATGATATTTGAAGTTAGTTTATTACAGACAGTGTATTGCTGGATTATGCTTTTAAACCCACTCTGACAATTTCTTAATTGATGTATTTAAACCATTTACATTTAATGTAATTATTGATAAGTTAGGGTTTAAGTCTGCTGTTTTACTTTTTTGCTTTTGTATTTGTTTTTATTTTCCCTCCATTCCATGGGCTAGTTCAACATTAAAAAAAAAATTCCACTTTGATTTATTGATCATATTCTTGAATATATCTGTGTATAGCTTTATTTACTTTTTTTTCTGGGTAATAGATTATATTTCTCTATCTATTTATATCTTCATAGTCTACTGGTGGGATCATTTTACCAGTTCAAGTGAAATATAACAATGTGACCCCACTTTACATCCCATTATCCTTCCCTATTATTAAATAATCATCTAAAATATTTCTTGTATGTACATTTAGAACTACATCAGTCAGTTAAAATTTTTGATTCAACCCTCAAACATGATTTAAAAGGTTCAGGAGCCAAAGGAAACCCTATTGCACTTATTCATATTTTTGTTTATTGTATTCTTCTTTTCCTTCTGATCTTCTAAGATTGCTTCTTTTATTATTTCCTTTCTGTTTAGAGAACTTTGTTTAACCACTCATTTAGGATAGTCTTTTAGTTTTTCTTCCTCTGAGAATGTTTTGATTTTTCTTCAGTCTTGTAGGTATTTTCACTGGGTAAGATTTTGGGTTGGCAGTTACTTTCTTTCAAAACTTGCGAAGTATTATGCTACTTACTTCTGACTTATATGATTTCTGATGAGCAATAGCCATCCTAAGTGTTAGCTCACTTTAGGTAATGTGTCTTTGGGCTCCTTTCAAGCCTATGTTTCAGAAATTTAACTGTGATATGTCTTGGTGTGGATGTTTTGGGATTTATTATGTCTGGAGTTCATTTACCTTCTTGAATCTGTAGGTTTTATATCCCTCGCCAAATTTGGGAAGTTTTCAGTCATTATTTCTTCAAGTATTTTATTTAACTCTCTCCTCTTTCCCCTCTCCTTCTAGAATTCTGATGACACAAATGTGAAAACTTACTCCAGTCCCAAAGGTCCCTGAGGCTGTGTTCTAAGAGACATTTAAAAGAACCCTACATCCATAAAACTAAACCAAGCCACTATGCAAAATGATCAGTTGTAAGCAGGTACAGTTAGTTCTAGGAATGTAACCCTGAGTTTTCCTTATAAAATTTCAATAAACATCATTTTATTAAGAAACTGAAGAAAAAAAGCCATATGATCTTTCCAGTAGATATCAGATTCTTCATAAAAATTCATGTACACATATTTCTTACTAAAGAAACATGAAAATAAATCAGCACTAATAATCACCAAAATGGCAATAGTAGTAAATAGAATTTTAAAAAATTTATACCATATAGCTAGTAGAAATCTATTGCAAAAACATTCAATGGTAATGACTTAGAAGCATTTTCTTTTAAGATAAGAACAAGAGAAGACAGGATTATTACTGCTACCTTCCAACATGATTCTAGAGGTACTAGATAATGCAATAAGACATATAAACTGGGCATAATTATTGGAAAAGAAGAGATAAAACTGCCATTACTTTGAAATAGAATAATTGTGTATAAAAAAATCCAAGAAAACATAAAAATCATTAGAACTATTCAAATAGTTTAAATAGATGTCCAAATACAAAATCAACATATAAAACCCAGCAACTTTGGGGTATGTGACTGGCTTCCTCAGTGGAACATGCAATTCTTGATCTCAGGGCCATGGCTTCAGGCCCCGTGTTGGACCTGGAGCCTACTTAAAATTAAACAAACAAACAAACAAACAAATAGCCACTTTATTATGGATTAACAACAGCCACATAGAAAATGCAGTGCAAAAACTGACACTCAGAAACAAAATATTTAGGAACAGACCTAATGAGAAATGTGTAAGATCCTTACAAAAGAGGATACAACTTTCTCAAAAAACCTGAAGAAAATATTAAATAGAGACATACCTTATTTGAAAGGAAAGACTTAAAATTATAAGGATGGCAATTCTCCAAAAATTTGATTTGTAGATGCAAATAAATGTCAATCAAAATCTCAAATTATATTTTATGAAACTTGAAAAGATGATTCTAAAGATTACCTAGTAGAGGAAATGGACATGAAGGAACCAAGAAAAGAATTTTAATAAGAACAATGAAAGAGGTTTTGTCTACTGGATATTAACACATTTTATAATGTTATAAGAAATTTAAGCACTTTGGTGTTGGTTCTAAAATAGACAAGTTAATAAAAGAATACAACAACAAACCAAGGAACATTGTAATTAGAAGCCTTTTCTACCCTTTCCAAGAGCTTCGGATTGAACTTGATCTCCCTTTTCAGTAACAAAAAGAGAGAGGGAGAATTTTTTTAAAAATATTTTTTATTGTGTTATGTTAGTCACCATAAAATACATCATTATTTTTTGATACAGTGTTCCAAGATTTATTGTTTATATACATCACCTGTACTCCATGCAATACATGTCCTCCTTAATACCCACCATCAGGATCACCCATCTCCCCCACCCCCCTACCCTCTAGAACCCTCAGTTTGTTTCTCAGAGTCCACAGTCTCTCATAGTCTCTGCCTCTGATTTCCCCCAATTCACTTTTCCTTTCCTTCTCCTAATGTCCTTTTTGTTATTCCTTACGTTCCACAAGTAAGTGAAACCATATGATAATTGACTTTCTCCGCTTGACTTATTTCACTCAGCATAATTTCCTCCAGTCGTGTCTATATTGATGCAAAAGTTGGGTATTCATCTTTTCTGATAGCTGAGTAATTAATATTCAATTGTATATATGGACCACATTTTCTTTATCCATTCTTCTATTGAAAGGCATCTCAGCTTTTTCCACAGTTTGGCGCTTTTGGACATTGTTTCTAGGAACATTGGGGTGCATGTGCCCCTTCTTATCACTACATCTGTAATTTTGGGGTAAATACCCAGTAGTGCAATTACAAGGTCACAGGGTAGCTTTATTTTTAATTTTTTGAAGAATCTCCACACTGTTTTCCAAAGTGGTTGCATCAACTTGCACGCCAATCAAAGTGTAAGAGGGCTCACATTTCTCCACATCCTCTCCAACATTTGTTGTTTCCTGCCTTGTTAATCTTTGCCATTCTAACTGGTATAAGGTAGTATCTCAATGTGGTTTTGATTTGAATTTCCCTGATGGCTAATGATGGTGAGTAT
Source organism: Neogale vison (assembly GCF_020171115.1). NCBI lineage: Eukaryota > Metazoa > Chordata > Mammalia > Carnivora > Mustelidae > Neogale > Neogale vison. The sequence continues at coordinate 126,643,262 of NC_058096.1, read as the reverse complement.
TTTTTCATGTGTCTGCTAGCCATTTGTATGCCTTCTTTGGAGAAGTGTCTGATCATGTTTTCTGCCCATTCTTTGACTTGTTTATCTGTTTTTTGGGGTGTTGAGTTTGAGAAGTTCTTTATAAATCTTGGATATCACCCCTGTTTGTAGTGTCATTTGTGAATATCTTCTCCCATTCCGTGGATTGCCTCTTTGTTTTGTCGACTGTTTCTTTGCTGTGCAGAAGATTTTTATCTGGAGGAAATTGGAAGAGTGCATTTTTTGTTTTTTTGTTTTTTTTTTTTTTTGCCTTTGGAGACATGTCTTGAAAGTTGGTGTTGTCAATATCAAAGCGGTTACTGCCTATGTTCTCCTCCAGGATTCTGATGGATTCCTGTCTCACATTGAGGTCTTTCATCCATATAGAGTTTATCTTTGTGTATGGTGTAAGATAATGGTTGAGTTTCATTCTTCTATACATAGCTGTCCAATTTTCCCAGCACCATTTATAGAAGAGACAGTCTTTTTTTCCACTGGATATTTTTTCCTGCTTGACCATAGAGTCGAGGGTCCATATCTGAGCTCCCTACTCATTCCATTAGTCTATATGTCTGTTTTTGTGCCGGTACCATGCTGTCTTGGTAATCACAGCTTTGTAATAAAGCTTGAAATCAGGCAACGTGATACCTCCATTTTGGTTTTGTTTTTCAACATTTCCTTGGCGATTCAGGATCTTTTCTGGTTCCATACAAATTTTAGGATGGTTTGTTCTAGCACGTTGAAAAATGCCACTGGTATTTTGATTGGGCAGCAGAGACAATTTAACATTTATTCTCCTGATCTATGAGCATGCAATGTTTTTCCATCTTTTTGTGTCATCTTCAATTTCTTTCATGAGTGTTCTGTAGTTCCTTGAGTATAGATCCTTTACCTGTTTGGTTGGGTTGATTCCAAGGTGTCTTATGGTTTCTGGTTACGTATTTATCGATTATCTAATTTCCCTTTCTATAGTTTCATTGTTAGTGTATAAGAAAGCAACCGAGTTCTGTGCCTTGATTTTGTATCTTGCTACATTACCAAATTGCTGTATGAGTTCTAGTAATTTGGAGGTAGAATCTTTTGGGTTTTCTACATAAAGTATCATGTCATCTGTGAAGAGAGAGAGTTTGGCTTCTTTGCCAATTTGAATACCTTTTATTTCTTTTTGTTGTCTGGTTGTTGTTGCTAGGACTTCTAGTACTATATTGAATAACAGTGGTGAGAGTGGGCATCCTGGTCATGTTCTTGATCTCAGTGGGAAAGGCTCTCAGTTTTTTCCCACTGAGAATGATCTTCACTGTGGGTTTTTCATAGATGGAGTTTATAAAGTTGAGGAATGTTCTATCTATCCCTATACTTTGAAGAGTTTTAATCAGGAAAGGATGTTGTATTTTGTCAGATGATTTTTTCTGTATCATTTGAGAGGACCATGCCATTCTTGTCTCTTCTCTTATTGATTTGTTCTATCACATTGATTGATTTGCAAATGTTGAACCACCCTTGCATCCCAGGGATAAATCCCACCTGGTCATGATGGATAATCTTTTTAATGTTGGATCCTATTAGCTAGGATCTTGTTGAGAACCTTGGCATCCATATTCATCAGGGATATTGGTCTGAAATTCTCCTTTTTGATGGGGTCTTTATCTAGTTTGGAGATGAAGGTACTGCTGGCTTCTTAGAAAGGATTTGGAAGTTTTCCTTCTATTTCTTTTTTTTTTTCTTTTTTTTGGAAACAGCTTCAGGAGAATAGGTATTATTTCTTCTTTGAATGTTTGGTAGAATTCACCAGGGAATCCATCAGGTCCTAGACTCTTGTTTTTTGGGAGTTTTTTTTTTCTTTTAAAGATTTTTATTTATTTAACACACAGAGAAAGATCACAAGTAGGCATAGAGGCAGGCAGAGAGAGAGGGGGAAGCAGGCATCCTGCTGAGCAGAGAGCCCAATGTGGGGTTCGATCCCAGGACCATGAGACCATGACCTGAGCTAAAGGCAGAGGCTTAACCCTTTGAGCCACCCAGGTGCCCCTTTTGGAAGGTTTTTGATCACTGCTTCAATCTTGTTACTGGGTATTGGTCTATTCAGGTTGTCAATTTCTTCCTCTTTCAGTCTTGGACATTTATAGATTTCCAGGAATGCATCCATTTCTTCTAGGTTGCTTGACTTATTGGCATATGGCTGTTGATAATAATTTCTGATAATTTCTGATAATAATTTTCTATTTTCTTGGTGTTAGTCATGATCTTACCCCTTTCATTCATGATTTTATTGATTTGGGTACTCTTTTATTTTAGATTAGTTTGGCCAATGGCTTACTGATCTTATTAATTCTTTCAAAGAACCAGCTTCTAGTTTCATTGATGTGTTCTACTGTATCTCTAATTTCTAACTCATTGATCTCTGCTCTAACCTTAATTACTTCCCTTCTTGTGCATGGGGTTGGCTTAATTTGTTGTTGATTCTCCAGTTCTTTAAGGTGTAAAGAGAGTTTGTATATTCAGGATTTTTCAATTTTTTTGAGAGAGGCTTGGATGGTAATGTATTTCCCCTTAGCACTGCCTTTGCTGTATCCCATAGCTTGTGGACTGATGTGTCTTCATTCTTATTGAATTGTTTCAGCTCTTCTTGATTTTCTGGTTGATCCAAACATTCTTGAGCAGGATGATCATTAGCTTCCAAGTGTTTTAATTCCTTCCAAACTTTTTCTTGTGATTGAGTTCCAGTTTCAAAGCATTGTGGTCCAAGAATATGCAGGGAATAATCTCAATGTTTTGGTATCAGTTGAGCCCTGAATTGTGACCCAGCATATGGTCTATTTTGGAGAAAGTTCCATGTGGGCTCGAGAAGAGTAAGTATTCTGTTGTTTTACGGTGGAATGTTCTGTATATATCTATGAGGTCCATCTGGTCCAAAGTGTCATTCAAAGCTCTTGTTTCTTTGTTGATTTTTGTGTTTAGATGATCTGTCTGTTGCTGAGAGTGGCCTGTTAAGATCCCCTACAATTAACATATTCTTATCAATATGACTTTGTTTTGATTAACAGTTGTCTTATGTAGTTGGCTGCTCCCATGTTGGGGGCATAAATATTTACAATTGTTAGATCTTCTTGGTGGATAGACCCTTTGAGAATGATGTAGTGTCCTTCTGTATCTCTGACTACAGTGTTTAGCTTAAAATCTAATTTATCTGGTATGAGAATTGCTACCCCAGCTTTCATTTGAGACCTGTTGGCATGAATGATGTTCATTCCTTCACTTTCAGTCTGGGTTTCTTTAGGTTCAAAATGCATCTCTTGTAGACAGCATATGGGTGGGTCTTTTTATCCAGTCTGCAACCCTGTGCCATATTATGGGAGCATGTAGACCATTCATGTTGAGAGTAATTATTGAAAGATAGTTTTTATTGTCATCAGGTTGCCTGTGAAGTCCTTGTTTCTATAGATTGTGTCTGTAAATTTTTGTTCTATATCATTGTTGGGGCCTTTCTTCTTTTATAGAACCCCCTTAATAATTCTTGTAGTGCCATCTTGGTGGTCACATAATCTTTTAGACTTTGCTGGTCTTGGAAGCTCTTTATCTCTCCATCCATTCTGAATATCAGCCTTGCCACATAAAGTATTCTTGGTTGCATGCTCTTCTCATTTAGTGCCCTGAATATGTCTTGACAGCTCTTTCTGGCTTGCTGGGTTTCTGTGGACAGGTCTGAAATTATTCTCATGGTCCTCCCTCTGTACATAAGGAATCTCTTCCCCCTCAGTACCCTTAAGACATCTTCTCTGAATTTACAATTTGCAAATTTCACAATCATGTGCCTGGGGGTCTTTCTATCCTTGATGATCTTAGAGGATATCCTCTGTTTCTAGGACAAGAACATTTGTTCCATTCCCCAGATTAGGGAACTTTTCATCCAGGATTTTTTCAACTGTATCTTCTAGTCCTCTCTGAGAGGGAGATAATTCAAGCAAGATATAATTGCTACAATCCTGGCCAGTGCACATAGGCTAGGGGTAGAATGAGTTCTGTTGTCTTTTTTGAAGAAATGCTATAAAGAGAATAAATGTGGCAACATATAAATTTGAAAATCCTAATCCACATTAGAGGGAAAACAAGGAAAATATAGTATCCCAGACTTTAAAAAAAAACCCAAGTCCATCTACTTTTAAATTATTTTTTTGTTTACCACTCTAACCCAAATATGTTGAATCCAAGGCAAAAGTAACTCAGCTACATGGAAATTTGTTCTTCATTAGTGTTTTTAAATTTTTTAGTGGCCTTATTAACATGAAGAAGGGTGGCTCTAATCAGGGTACCTAAGAGTGGACATTTTCCCTAGTATCTTCTTTTGGTTTAGTCTTTTGTGTTCAGAAGTATATGACATCACGTGGTCTTTTCCATCTTTATCTTATTCCTGTCAGTCAACTATATCTTGAAACTAGGACAACCACACAAACAGTTTGAAAGCAACTCAGTAAAAAAAAAAAAAGTTTTTCCTTCTTGAAAGGTTTCTCATCCAGATGCAATAATACACATATACTATATACTACAGTAATTTTTATTCTAATACAATAATACTCATTCAATTTATCATATCTCTTCTTCATAAGAGAAATTAGCATATAACAAATAATACATCACTTACAAAGTAGTGGAGAAAATACACTGTTTAAGAAATGGTGTTGGGATAATTGATCATATTTCTAAAATTAGATTACTCCCTCATACAATAATCAAAATTGATCGTGAATGGACTAAATAAATTTAAGGTTTCAAAAATATAGGAAAACATTTTTACAGTCTTTGAATTATATAGCACAAGTTTCCATTGCAGATGATAGAGACTATGGAAGATATTTTAAGTAGAGAAGTATTTAATGTAGAGAATTAGTTCATTCCAAAATCAATAAAAGTCAGGATAGGTGGGGTCTAAGGTGTTTCTCCTGGGACAAGACCAAGAATTGGTCTTCCAAGGAAACTTTTACATCCATCACACTCAGGAAAATGGGAAATAAACTCCAGGCATTCACCATCTCAACTGTGTCCTATAGTGAAGGAAACTGGCTTTAATGTATCTGTGGGCAGGTGGACGACTGTGCCTATTAACTAATACCCATAAATGTAGCGACTAGACATCCCAGTTTCCAAATCTTCTATAAGGACATCTAGCTGGCAGAACCTAAATCGATCCTGGGGCTCAAGTAGCAGAAGAGTTTAAGAAATGGAGCTTTTACTTTCTCAGTCTACAATAAAGGAAGGTACACTAGAAAGAGGATAAAATGTTTAATACATAGATGGGAAAGAAAAGAAACATAAAGGAAAAGTAAATCTACAGGAGTTCTGGTCCAAGGTGGTGATAAAGGAAGACCCTGAACTCACCTCCCACATGGAAAACAACAAATTACACCTATTAATAGAATAATTCCTCCTGAAGAAGAACTGAGTGCTGACTGAACAGCATCTGAATAACCAAGATAAAAAGGCAGGAGGACAGTAAGAGAGATGGAGACATGGTAATAAAGGGAAACTCACCTCCAATGCTGGGAAAATGCACTGGGGAAGGATAGTACTGAAGGACTGGGAACAAATTCCTCTGTCCTTAGGCACAGGAAAAAAAAAAAAGCTGCAATTTAAAGGAGTAATTAGCATATTAAAAAGATAACACTAGAACTCTGTGAGAATGTTCTCCATGTCAAAGAGACTGGAGAGCAACATGGTTTATGTTATGTTAAAAACCCAGACCTGAGCAGGATCTGGACACTCTAAGGGAGGGTTGGGTTGTCATAGCAAGCTGTGACCTCAGCAAGTCCAACACCTACAAATCTACACCAAGCCCGGGTTGCACTGGGGCAAGAAAAATGAGCTGGGGTTTAAAACATTCTCTCCCCACCACCTTAAGAGCCCAGACTGAAGTAGGGTCTAGCTAACAATGAGCACATAATCTCAGTGAGGCCAGAGTTCTCAAGCCCATACCAGACCCTGTGGTGCTAGACAACAGAAAATAAGTCATATTTTTTAAAAGTAAAAATTCATTTATTTTTATATTAAAAATGTCTTGTTTTAATTTTTGGTTCTTTTCAGTTTTTTTCTTTTAATTTTGTTTTTTTTTTTTCTTTCTTTAAGAAGCTACAGTTTAAAAGAGTAACAGCACATATAGCCATAGCTTCAGCTAGCCAGCAAGTCACCAAAGCTCACACAATCTACAAAGGGGTCACCAAACACAAGATCACTCTTTTGAGTTTAAGAGATGTGGCTGTTTTGCCTGATTCATGGAAACAAACACAGAAAGCCAAGCAAAATGGGTAGGCAGAGGAATATGCTCCAAAAGAAAGAACAAGGAAAAACCTCAGAAAAAGAACTAAAAGGACTAAAAATTAAAGAGAGAGAGAGAGAGAGATACTATACCTGGTAAAGAATTTAAAATAAATGGTCTGGAGAAGAGTAGAAGAACTCGGGAAAATATTTAATAAACAGATAAAAAATACTAAAAAGAACCAATCAGAGGTGAATAGAATAATTGAAATAAAAACACACTTGAGGGAATGAAAAAAATCAGGATGCAGAAAGACATATCAATGACCTGAAAGGTGGGGTAATGGAAAGCACAGAAGCTAAACAGCAAAAAGAAAAAGAATAAGAAAAGGATAGATAAAGAACTCTCTTGGACAACACCAAGCAAAGAAACATTTGCAATATAGGGGTCTTTGAAGAAATAATAACTGAAAACTTTCCTAAACTAGGGAAAGAAATAGACATCCAAGACGAATACAGAGTTCCAAATAAAATGAACTCAAGGAGGTCCATACCATGACACACAATAATTAAAATTTCAAAGAGTAATAATAAAGAGAGAATCTTAAAAACAGCAAGAGAGACACAAAAAGTTATCTACAAGGAAACACATAAAATGCTATCGTCTGATATTTCAGCAAAAAGTCTGCATGCCAGAATGAAGTGGCATGATTCATTCAAGGTGTCAAAGGAAAAAAACATACAACCAAGAAAACTCTACCCAGCAAGTTTGCCATTCAGATTTAGAAAGAGAAATAATTTCCCAGACAAAAGATAAAGGAGTTTACCATCACAGAACTAACAATGTTTAATGGGCTTCTTGAAGTGGAAAAGAAATAGCCAAAACTGTTTGGAAGATAATTATGAATAATTATGAATAAAAAGACATAAAATATCACAATATATACATAAAATGTGGAAAAGGGAGTAAAAAGGAAGAAAGGGGAAATTTTTTTCTTTTATGTGTTTTTTAAATTTATCATTTGCTTAATTTACTATTTTTTTTTCCAATTTATTTATTTTCAGAAAAACATTATTCATTATTTTTTCACCACTATTTTTTTTAAAGTAGGTTCCATGCCCAGTGTAGAGCCCTGTGTAGGGCTTGAACTTACAACCCTGAGATCAAGATCTGAGCCAAGATCAAGAGTTGGATGCTAAACCAACTGAGCCACCCAGGTGTCCCAATGGTTTTGTTTTTTAGAATGCTTGAACTTAAATTAATGACTTCAAATTAATGTAGACTGCTACTTAGGATGTAGGTTATGAACCTCATGGTAACCACAAGCCCCAAACCTATGATACATAAAAAATAGAAAGAAAACCAACATAATGCTATAGAAACTCATCAATCACAAAGGCAGCAACAGAAGAAAGGAACAAAAAACTACAAAAACAACCAGAAAACAACCAAAAAATGGCAATAAATACATAGCTATCAATAATTACTTCAAATCTAAATGGCCTAAATGCTCCAATGAAAAGATATGGGGTGGCAGAATGGGTAAAAAGACAAGACCCATCTATATGCTGCCTACAAGAGACTCATCCCTAAAGAAACATACAGAATGAGAGTGGAGGGATGGGAAAACATTTACTATGCAATCAGAAGTGGAAAAAAAAATCTGGGGTAGAAATACTTATATCAGACAAACTAGACTTTAAAACAGACTATAACAAGAGATAAGAAAAGGTATTGCATACCCTTCAACAAGAATACATTACATTAGTAAATATCTATGAACTCCAAACTGGAGCACCTAAATACATAAAGCAAATATTAATGGACATAAAAAGAAAAATGGACAGTAATACAGTAATACCAGGGGACTTTAACCACCCCCTTACATCAGTGGATAAATCATCCAGAAAATCAATAAGGAAACAACATCTTTGAATGACATACTGGGCTAGATGGATATAATAGATGCATACAAATAATGCCATCCCAAAACAATAGAATACATATTCTTTTCAAGTGAGCATGAAACATTCTCCAGAACAGATCACATACTAGGGCATAAAACAAGCCTCAATAAATTTAGAAAATTGAAACCATATCTTGCATCTTTTCTGATCATGAAAATATGTAACTAGAAATAAATCACAAGAAAAACCCTGGGAAAAAACATAAACATGAGGAGACTAAACAATATGAAACTAAATAACGAATAATTCAATAAAGCAATCAAAGAAGAAACAGAAAAATACCTGAAGAACATGAAATGAGAGCACAACAGTCCAAAATCTCTAAGACACAGTGAAAGCAGTTCTAAGAGAGAAGCATATAGCAATACAGGCCTACCTCAAGAAACAAGAAGCTTGGGGCGCCTGGGTGGTTTAGTCAGTTAAGTGTTTGTGTTTGGCTCAGGTCATGACTCCAGGAGTCTAGGATCAAGCCCCACATCAGGCTCTCTCTTATTTTGTCCCTCTCCCCTGCTCATACACACACACACACACACTCTCAAATAAATAAAATCTTAAAAAAAAAATCCGCAAAGCCCAAAGTCCAAGAGGAGTAGAAGAAAGGAAACAATAAAGATCAGAGCAGAAATAAGTGATAAAAAGACTAAACAGCAATAGAAAAAGTAAATGAAACCAAGAGGTGGTTCTTTGAAAGGATAAACAAAATTGACAAACCCTTACTCAGACTCACCAAGAAAAAAAGAGAAATGACTCAAATAAATAAAATCAGAAATGTGGAAGAAGTAACCAACACCACAGAAATATAAAGGTTACCAAGAGAATACTACAAAAAATTATATGCCAACAAACTGGACAACTTAGAAAAAGTAAGTTCCTATAAACATACAGTCTTCCAAACTGAACCAGCTGAAATAGAAAATATAAAAAGACTGTTAAGTAATGAAATTGAATTGGTAATCCAAAAACTACCAAAAAATAAAAGCCCAGGACTAGATGGAATCATAGGTGAATTATACCAGACACTTAAAGAGTTAATTCCTCAAAGTATTCCAAAATATAAGAGAAAAAGGAAAGCTTCCAAATACATTCTAGGATATCAGCATTTACCTGATACCAAAACAAGATAAAGACACCACAAAGAAAAGTACACACCAATCTGTAATGAACATAGATGCAAAAATCCCCAACCCAATAATAGCAAACTGCATACAACAATACATTAAAAAGATCATTCACTACAGTCAGTTGGGATTTATTCTGTGGTTGCAAGGATGGTTCGATATTCTTAATCAAATGATGTCATCTATCACATCAACAAAATGAAGGATAAAAATCACATGATCATCTCAAAAGATGGAGAAAAAGCATTTGACAAGTTTCAACATCCATTCATGATAAAAACTCTCAACAAAGGGGTTAAAGGGAACATATCTACATAACAAAGGCAATATATGAAAACCCCACAGCTAATATCATATTCAATGGGAAAAAGCTGAGAGCTTTGCCCCTAAGGTCAGGAACAAGACAAGGATGTCTACTCTCAACACTTTTATTCAACATAATACTGGAAGTCCCAGCTGCAGCAATCAGGAAAAAGAAATAAGAGGTAGCTATATGGGTAAAGAAGAAGTTAAACTGTCACTATTTGTAGATGGTTTGGTACTAGGCATAGAAAATTCTAAAGACCCCACCAAACAACTATTAGAAGTAATAAGTGGATTTAGTAATGTGGCAGGATACAAAATTAATACCCAGAAATTGGTAGTGTTTCTGTATATTAATAACTAAGTAGCTGAAAGAGAAATTTTAAAAACAAAATTTATAATTATACCAAAAAGAATAAAATACCTAGGAGTAAACTTAACCAAGGAGATGAAAGAATATATTCTGAAAACTGTAAAAGAGTGATGAAGGAAATTGAAGATGATATAAACAAATAGAAATATATTCCAAGCTCATGGATTGGGAGAATTAATATTGTCAAAATGTTCATATTACTCAAAGAAATCCCTATCAAAATACCAATAACATTTTTTCACAAAACTAGAACAAATAATCCTAAAATTTGTATGGAACCAGAAAAGACTCTGAATGGCCAAAGGAGTCCTGAGAAGGAAGAACAAAGCCAGAGGTATCACAATCCCAGATTTCAAGATTTGTAGTAATCAAAACAGTAGGTAACTGACACAAAAATAAACACATAGATCAATGGAACGGAATAGAGAATCCAGAAATAAACCCACACTATGAGACCAAACCATAAAAATTCTAGAAGAGAACACAAGCAGTAATTTCTCTGACACTGGCTGCGGCACTATTTTTCTACAGATGTCTCCTAAAACAAGGGAGACAAAAGCAAAGTTTAACTACTGGTAAATAAAATAAAATAAATAAAAACAAAATAAAAAGCTTTTGCACAGTGAAGGAAACCAACAAAAGACAATGTACTGAATGGGAAAAGATATTTGCAAATCATATATCTAATAAGGGGTTAATATCCAAAGTGTATAAGGAAATTATACAACTCAACAACAAACCAAACAACAAAAACCCAACACTCAAACATTCTGATTAAAAACTGGACAGAGGACCTGAATAGACATTTTTTTTAAAGATTTTATTTATTTATTTGACAGAGAGAGATCACAGGCAGACAGAGAGGCAGGGAGAGAGAGAGAGGGAAGCAGGCTCCCTGCTGAGCAGAGAGCCTGATGCGGGACTCAATCCCAGGACCTTGAGATCATGACCTGAGCCGAAGGCAGCAGCTTAACCCACTGAGCCACCCAGGCGCCCCTGAATAGACATTTTTTAAAGACATACAGATAGCCAACAGACACATGAAAAGATGCTCAACCTCACTAATTAACAGGGAAATGCAAATCAAAACCACAATGAGATACCACTTTACACCAGTTAGAATGGCTAAAATTAAAATGACAAGAAATAAATGCTGGCAACAATGTGTAGGAAAAGGAAACTTTATGCACTGCTGATAGAAATGTAAATTGGTACAGGCACTGTGGGAAACAGTATGGAGGTTCCTCAAAAAATTAAAAATAGAAATACCGTATCATCTAATAATTCCACTATTGAATACTTACATAAAGAAAACAAAAACACTAATTAGAAAAGATATATACACCCCAGTATGTATTGTGGTATTATTTATAAAAGCCAAGATGTGGAATCAACCTAAGTGTTCATCAATAGACAAATGTATAAGGAAATTGTGGTACACACACACACACACACACACACACACACTTGAATATTACACAGCCTTAAAAAAAATGAGATTGTGCCATTCGAGACAACATAGATGGACCTAGAGTTCGTTTGCTAAGTGAAATAAGCCAGACCGAGAAAGACAAATACCGTATGATTTCACTCAAAAGTGGAATATGAAAAAAATTAATGAACAAAAGGCAGAATCAGACCTAAAAATACAGTAAACAAACTGATTGTTGCCAGAAGGGAAGGTGGGAAGTGGGGCAAAATGGGTAAAGGGAAGGGAGATAGATACAGGCGTCTAGTTATAGAATGAATAAGTCATGGGAATAAAAGGCACAGCATAAGGAATATATTCAATGATATATTATAACAGTGATGTAAGGGGACAGGTGGTAGCTACACTTGTAGTGAATATAACAATGTATAAATTTGTCAAATCACTAAGTTTTACATCTGAAACTGATGTAATATTGTGTGTCAACTGTACTAAGAAAAATTTTAAAAAAAGGTAAAGCTGAATGCTTTCATTGTTCACCCAAAAACCATTGTGCCATCTTCTTTGCTGGCTATGGCAGATATTGATAATTATCCTTTATCCATTCTTCCCATTCCCCTTTTGTATAGTCTCAGCATTAGTCTCAGCATCATGTGCTCAGTTAAAAGACTAATCTTCAACCTGCCCTGAAATGAGAGATAAACAATTTGATGTTGATATTATTAGGTGGGGCATTTAGAAAGATCTGTGAAAAGGGACTGACTCAGTTGGAAGTGGCAACTTCCAACTTTTTCCTTCTCCCTTTTCTTCTGGAGTATAACATGGACATGAGGACTAAAACTCAGGCAGCCATTCTAAACCATGGGACAACTTTGGGGAAAGAAGTCAGCAGTAAGGATAATAGAGTAGGAACCCAGAAAGATACTGAATCTCTAATGAACAGAGTCCTACACAAGTGCTGGAGTGCCTTCCTCTGGCTATCCTTGATATGAGAGAGAATGAAACTTCTTTTTTTTAAAATATGCTTTATTTAATGAGCTGATCCTAATAGTGACACATAGAAAGGCTACATCACGCCTTGATGAGGGAAAAAACTTTGTCATCTGAATGTTGTACCTGGCTGTGATGCTTTAAGGGAGGCTTATCTATAGACCAACATGCTGAGGATGGATAAGAGGAAAAAGATGCAAGCTTTTACTTATATTGTTGAGCCACTGAAATAGCCTGGCACTGCCCTACCTATGGACTTCTTATTTGAAATGATACATCTTGGTTATTTTGAGACCATTTTTTAGTTTGGTTTTCTGTTTCTCACAACCAGAGATACTCTAAATGATATAAAACTCAAATATAACAGATGTGGCTACATTGAAATGCACCCTTAAATATGATTCAGCAATCCTAAAAGTCATAATAGTTGCTATTAATTAAGCACTTTGAATGTGCCAGATGGTATGTTCTGTACTTTCCGTATATTATCTTATTTAATGTTCATGGTAATTCAATGATCTGGGTATTACTGTAACCCCTATTTTAAGATGATAAACTAAGTCTTAAAAAGCTTAACTGATTTTCCCAAGTTATATAGCTTATATAGTTACATAGCTTATATAGCTTATAAGGTTTGAACTAGTTTATAGCTTCTCAGCGTCTGCAATAGGCTGATTCCAGAGCAAAAAAAAAAAAAAAAAAACACTATTCTGTGACTTTCCCACTATGAAGGTATCATAAACAATAATAAAAATAAGTGACATACTAAGAGCATTTGCAGCCTATGTAACAAATGCAAGATTAATGTCAGTAACATACAAAGAACAACTACCAATCATAGGAAAAAGCAAATTACCTGATAGAAAAATAGGTCAAGTATTTCACAGAACAATAAGTACAAATGTCCAATTAGGGAAAAAACCTCAACATTATTAGTAATTCAGTAAATGCAAACCTTACACCAGTTATAATGGCCAAAATTAACAAAACAGGAAACAACATGTGTTGGAGAGGATGTGGAGAAAGGGGAATCCTCTTACACTGTTGGTGGGAATGCAAGTTGGTGCAGTCTCTTTGGAGAACAGTGTGGAGATTCCTCAAGAAATTAAAAATAGAGCTTCCCTATGACCCTGCAATTGCACTCCTGGGTATTTGCCCCAAAGACACAGATATCATGAAAAGAAGGGCCATCTATACCCCAATGTTTATAGCAGCAATGGCCACGGTCGCCAAACTATGGAAAGAACCAAGATGCCCTTCAACGGATGAATGGATAAGGAAGATGTGGTCCATATACACTATGGAGTATTATGCCTCCATCAGAAAGGACGAATATCCAACTTTTGTAGCAACATGGACGGGACTGGAAGAGATTATGCTGAGTGAAATAAGTCAAGCAGAGAGAGTCAATTATCATATGGTTTCACTTATTTGTGGAGCATAACAAATAGCATGGAGGACAAGGGGCGTTAGAGAGGAGAGGGAATTTGGGTAAATTGGAAGGGGAGGTGAACCATGAGAGACTATGGACTCTGAAAAACAATCTGAGGGTTTTGAAGTGGCGGAGGGGTGGGAGGTTGGGGTACCAGGTGGTGGGTATTATAGAGGACACAGATTGCATGGAGCACTGGGTGTGGTGAAAAAATAATGAATACTGTTTTTCTGAAAATAAATAAATTGAAAAAAAACCCTCAACATTATTAGTAATTCAGTAAATGCAAATTAAGTAAATATAATTTAAAGGGGGGTATAATAATAGATGGAAGAGTAGGAAGAAACTAAACTCACTTCCCCCCAGATAAAACTAGATAGCACTTGTGTCAGTGCAAATAACCTAGAAAGTGACCCAAGGACTGGCTGAACAAATTCCACAACTGAAAGTAGAGAAGAGGCCACATGAAAGAGTATAGGTAGGGTGAGGACAGAACCTAAACCTTGAAAGTCTGATCACCAGAGAGAGGGAGCCACAGGCACAGAAAGGGGTCAGAGAGAGACTAGCACACCAAGGGATAAGAAATCCCCACAGTATTTGGCTTGAAAAATGGATGGGCCAAATTTTGTGAGTGCTTATGACCAGTAGGACTTAAATCCTGGAAATTTAAAAATCAACAGGCTCAGCTCTGGGAGAGTCTGGAAGGCAATAGGAAGCTGAGACCTTGCTTTTAAAGAGACATCCCAGCAAACAGCCCAAGAAGTTACAGCTTGGAAGCAGCAGTTTGAAAATTGTTTGGGGCTTATGGGAGCAAGAATTAGTTACTAATCTCAGAGTTCACTGAGGAACTTCTCCAGGAAAAAAGGAGCTGGCAAGTGCCATTCCCACCCCAACCCCAATCATAATCACACAGCCACCTGTGGGACGCAGCACAGTGATGGCACAGTACCTAATTTGCTTATACCGCATCTTACCCTTTCCAGCCAGACCTGCCTTAGTCCCAGTGCTATAGTTTCCCACCCCCAGAAGACCTGTGCAAACCTTGCAATACTGCATCTCCCAAACTCTTGCAGAGGACAACTGCAACCCCCAACCACACATGCTTTGCAGAGTGGCCCTGGTCAGACCAGTTTCTATAGTGGCTATGCATCCCCTGTCAAGGAGGACAGGTGACAATAGCTTGTGGCACTACAACTCTGCACACTGTGTACAGTTTTTAGGGTACCCTGGCTGGTGAGGTCTCTGTGGTTGCTGTGTCTCTTGTGGAGGAGGACCAACATCACCTAGTGAAAAGTCCATGTCCCACCCACTACTTTCAAAAGCAAGAGACATAGCTGACTTTCCTAACACACAGAGAAGACAGACACAGAGTTAAGCAAAATGAGAAGACAGAGGAATAGGTCACAAATGAAAGAACAGTACAAAATCACAGCAAGAGAGCTAAGCAAAATGGATATAATTAACATGCTTATAGAGAATTAAAATAATGGTCATAAAGATACTAACTGGACTTGAGAAAAGAGTGGAGGACATCAGTGAGACCTTTAACAAAGAAATTAAAAAAAAAAAACAACCAGAGATGTAGTACACAATAAATGAAATTAAATACACTATAAGAATATATTATGCCTCCATCAGAAAGGACGAATACCCAACTTTTGTAGCAACATGGACGGGACTGGAAGAGATTATGCTGAGTGAAATAAGTCAAACAGAGAGAGTCAATTATCATATGGTTTCACTTATTTGTGGAGCATAACAAATATCATGGAGGACAAGGGGTGTTAGAGAGGAGAAGGGAGTTGGGGTAAATTGGAAGGGGAGGTGAATCATGAGAGACTATAGACTCTGAAAAACAATCTAAGGGGTTTGAAGTGGCGGGGGGGTGGGAGGTTGGGGTACCAGGTGGTAGGTATTATAGAGGGCACGGATTGCATGGAGCACTGGGTGTGGTGAAAAAATAATGAATACTGTTTTTCTGAAAATAAATAAATCAATTTAATTAAAAAAACTGATACGTAATGAAAAAATTCTCAAAAACACCGAATAAAAAAACAAAATCCAAAAAAAATTATAATTCATCATTTTCACACACAAAAAAAGAAAGAATAAATAGCTGCCTAGAGGAAGCAGAAGAATGAATTAGTGACCTGAAGGACAGAGTAATGGAAAGTAATCAAGCTAAACAGATGAGAGAAAAAATATATGCAAAATAAGAATCAACAGGAAACTCAGTGATCCCAGAAGGAAAAGAGAAAGAAAAAAGGGGAAAGAAAATTTATTTGAAAAAATAATAGCTGAAAACTCCCCTAATCTGGGGAAGGAAATAGATAACCAGATCTAGGATGCACAGAGAGCACCCCTCCCAAACAAATCAAAACAAGGAGGTTCATACCAAGACACATAGTAATCAAAATGGCAAAAAGAGATAAATTTTTTTAAAAAGCAAAAGAAAAGAAAACAGTTACATATAAGAGTAATCCCAAAAGGTTATCAGAGGATTTTCCAGCAGCAACTTTTTAAGCCAGAAGGAAGTAGCATGATATTTTCAAAGTGATGAAAGGGAAAAATCAGCCAAGAATACTCTATCCAGCAAGGCTATCATTCAGAATAGAAAGAGAGATAAAGGGTTTCTCAGACAAACAAAATAAAGGGAGTTCATGACGACTACACCAGGCCTACAAGAAATATTAAAGGGGACTCTTTGAGTGGAAAGGAAAGACCATAATTGAGAATATGAAAAGTTGGAATCACAAAAGCAGTAAGAAGTATTTCTGTAAAAATCAATCAATCAATCAATCAAATCAAATCAAATCAAATCAAAGGATTCGGACACCTAGGTGGCTCAGTTGGTTAAGCGTCTGCCTTTGGCTCAGGTCATGATCCCAGGTCCTGGTGTCAAGTCCCGCATTGAGCTCCCTGCTCAGTGGGACTGTGCTTCTGCCTCTGCCTCTCCTCCTGGCTTGTGCTCTCTCTCTGTCACTCACTCACTCTCTCTCTTTCTAAAGTGAATAAATAAAATCTTTAAAAATGTTTAAAAAAAATTAAAGGATTCACAAAATAAAAGAACATAAAATATGATACCATATGCCTGAAATGTGGGGGGAAATGGAAGAACAAATGGGCTCAAACCTAAGTGACCAACTTAATATAGACTGCTATGTGCAGAAGATGTTATCTACAAACCGAATGGTAACCACAAATCAAAAACCAGTAATAGACATGCAAAGAATAAAGAGTAAGGAATTGAGTGTGTCACTAAAGAAACCAGCAAACCATGGAAGAGCAAAAGAACCACAGATAAACTACAAAAACCCCACAAAATGAGTAACAAAATAGCAATAAATACATACCTGTCAATAATTACTTTGAATGTAAATGAACACTCCAATCAAAAGACATAAAGTGACAGAGTAAATTAAAAAAGAAAATAAGAGCTAACTATATGCCACCTACAAAAGATTCATTTCAGACCTAAAGACACCTGCAGATTGAAAGCAGGGGTTGGAAAAACAACTATCACGCAAACAGATGTCAAAAGAAAGCCAGAGTAGCAATACTTACATTGGACAAAACAGACCTTAAAACAAAGACTGTAACAAGAGACAAAGAAGAATACTATATAATAATGGAACAATCCAACAAGAAGATATAACATTGTAAATATTTATGTACCCAACATAGGAGAACCCAAATACATAAAATGTTAATGACAAACAAAAGAACTAATTAAGAGTAATACAGTAATAGTAGGGGTCTTTAACATCCCTCTTATATTGATGGAGAGAGAGATCATCCCAACAGAAAACTGACAAAGAAACAGTGGTTTTGAATAACACATTAGATTAGATGGATCTAACAGAGCAATCAGAAAACAAAAAGAAATGAAAGGCATGCCAATTGATGCAGAAGTAAAACTTTCTCTCTTGGCAGATGACATGATACTATATATAGAAAACTCTAAAGACTCTACCAAAAAACTACTAGAAATGATAAATGAATTTGGTAAGGTCACAGGACACAAAATCAACATCCAGAAATCCATTGCACTTGTATACATGACTAATGAAGTAGCAGAAAGAGAAATTGAAAAAATAATCCCATATAAATACATTTAAAATAATAAAATGCCTGGCAAAGATTGACATGGCAAGAAACCGCAGATGTTGGAGGGGCTGTGGGATTTTTGATTCCACAAAAAGTTAAAAGTAGGGCTACCCTATGATCCAGGAATTGCACAACTGGGTATTTACCCCAAAGATATAGATGTAATGAAAAGAAGGGCCACATGCATCCCAATGTTCATAGCAGCAATGTCCACAATAGCCAAACTATGCAAAGAGCCAAGATGCCCTTCAATAGACGAATGGATTAAGAAGATGTATGGACTATTACTCAGCTATCAGAAAAGATGAATACCCATAAAAATGAATGGGACTGGAGGAGATAATGCTAAGTGAAATAAGTCAAGCAGATAAAGTCAATTATCATATAATTTCACTTATTTGTGGAACTTAAGGAATAGCATGGAGGACATTGGGAGAAGGAAGGGAAAAATGAAGGGGGGAGTCAGAAGAGGAGATGAACCATGAGAGACTATGGACTCTGGGAAATAAAGTAAGGGTTTTAGAGGGGTGGGCAAATGGGTTAGCCTGGTCCTGGTGATGGGTATTAAGGAGGGCACATATTGCATGGATCACTGGGTCTTATAAGCAAACAATGAATCATGGAACACTACATCAAAAACTAATGATGTACTGTATGGTGACTAAAATAACATAATAATAAAAAAAACTAGAAATAAACCTAAGCAAAGAGGTGAAAGGCCCATTCTCTGAAAACTATAAAACATTGATGAAAGAAATTGAAGATGATACAAAGAAATGGAAGAACATTCCATGCTCATAAATTGGAAGAACAAATATACTCAAAGCAATCTGCAGACTTAAGGCAATCGCTTTCAAAATACCAATAGCAATTTTTACCGAGCTAGAACAAACCATCCTGAAATTTATATGGAACCACAAAAGACCCCAAATAGCCAAAGCAATCTTGAAAAAGAAAAGCAAAGATGGAAGCCACATAATTTCAGACTCAAGTTATATTACAAAGCTGTGGCAATCAAAACAGTATGGCACAAGTACAAAAACAGACACATGGATCAACAGAACACAGTAGAAAACCCAGAAAAAAAACCTCATGATTGGGACGCCTGGGTGGCTCAGTTGGTTAAGCAGCTGCCTTCGGCTCAGGTCATGATCCCAGCGTCCTGGGATCGAGTCCCACATCGGGCTCCTTGCTCGGCAGGGAGCCTGCTTCTCCCTCTGCCTCTGTCTGCCTGTGCTCGCTCTCTCTCCCTCTCTCTCTGACAAATAAATAAATAAAATCTTAAAACAAAAACAAAAAACAAAAAACCCTCATGATTACATGGTCAATCTTCGATAGAGGAGGCAAGATCATGCAATGGGAAACACAGTTTCTTCAACAAACGGTGTTGGGAAAACTGGACAGCAACATGCAAAAGACTGAAACTGGACTACTTTCTTCCACCATACACAAAAATAAATTCAAAATAAATTAAAGACCTAAATGTGAGATCTATAACCATTAAGGCCCTAGAAAAGCAGTCAATAATGTCTCTGACATTAGCTGTAGAAACATTTTTCTAGATATGTCTCTTGAGGCATGAGAAATAAAAGCAACAATAAACAACTGGGACATCAAAATAAAAAGCTTCTGGGGCACCTGGGTGGCTCAGTGGGTTGAGCCGCTGCCTTCGGCTCGGGTCATAATCTCGGGGTCCTGGGATCGAGCCCCGCATTGGGCTCTCTGCTCAGCAGGGAGCCTGTTTCCCTTCCTCTCTCTCTGCCTACTTGTGATCTCTCTGTGTCAAATAAATAAAATCTTTAAAAAAAAAAAAAGCTTCTGCACGGTGAAGGAAATAATCAACAAACTAAAAAGCAACCTACCGAATGGAAGAAGATATTTTACAAATAACACATATGAGGAAGGATTAGTATCCAAAATATATGAAGAACATATAATTCAACATTCAAAAAAATCCAATTAAAAATGGGCAGAAGACATGAATAGGCATCTCTCTAAATACATCCAGATGGGCAACAGACACATGAAAAGATGCCCATCAGTCATCATCAGGAAAATGCAAATAAGGAGTACAATGAGATATCACCTGATGCCTGTCAGAATGGCTAAAATAAAAAACACAAGAAAAACAAGTGTTGGTGAAGATGTGTAGAAAAGGAACCCTTTTGTATTGTTGGTGGGAATGTAAACGGGAGCAGTTGCTATGGAAAACAGTGTGGGGCTTCTTCAAAAAAGTTAGAAATAGAACTACCTTATGATCCAGTAATCACACTACAGGGTATTTACCCAAATACAAAAACACTGATTCAAAGGGATACATGCACCCATATGTTTATAGCAGGAATATTTATAATAGCCATCTATCCACTGATTGATGAATGGATAAAGAAGAGGTTAAAATATATATATATATATATATATATGGGATTATTATTCAGCCAAAATAAAGAATGAAATCTTGCCATTTGCAACATTATGGGTTGAGTTAGAGAGTATAATGATAAGTGAAATAAATCAGAGAAAGACAAATACCACATGATTTTGCTCACATATGGAATTTAAGAAACAAAACAAATAAGCAATGGAAAAAAGAGAGAAATGAAGAAACAGGATGTTAACTATAGAGACACACTGATGGTTACTAGAGGGTAAGTGGGTAGGAGGATGGGCGCAATAGGTGATGGGGATTAGGGAGTGCACTTGTGGTGATGATTACCAGGTGTTGAATGGAAGGGCTGACTTACTATATTGTACAGTTGAAACTAATGTAACACTTATGTTAACTGTACTAGAATTAAAAAATTTAACCAACAACAAAAACTACTTCAAGAAACACTACAGGGGGACAGGGAGTCAAGATGGCGGAGAAGTAGCAGGCTGAGACTACCTCAGCTAGCAGGAGATCAGCTAGAGAGCTTATCTAAAGATTGCAAACACCTGCAAATCCATCGGCAGATCGAAGAGAAGAAGAACAGCAATTCTAGAAACAGAAAAACAACCACTTTCTGAAAGGTAGGACTGGCGGAGAAGTGAATCCAAAGCGACGGGAAGATAGACCCCGGGGGGAGGGGCCGGCTCCCGGCAAGCGGCGGAGCAGCGGAGCACAAAATCAGGACTTTTAAAGTCTGTTCCGCTGAGGGACATCGCTCCGGAGGCTAAACCGGGGCGAAGCCCACACGGGGTCGGCGTGACCTCAGGTCCCGCGGGGTCACAGAAGGATCGGGGGTGTCTGAGTGTCGCAGACCTTGCGGATATTGGAACGGGAAAGCCGGCTGCAGAGACAGAGCCGACAGTAAGCTCGCAGCTCGGAGTTGCCTTGAACCGGTCGCAAGCTCGGTGAGCTCGCAGCGCGGCCGGAGGTTAGGCAGACACGAGTTACTAGGAGCTGTTCACTGAGGGCGCACAGGGGAGTGGGGCCCCGGGCTCTCGGCTCCTCCTGCCAGAGACCAGGAGGCCGCCATTTGTATTCCCGTCCTCCAGAACTCTACGGAAAGCGCTCAGGGAACAAAAGCTCCTGAAAGCAAAGCCGAGCAGATCACTCAGCCCAGCCCCTGGTAAGGGCGGTGTAATTCCGCCTGGGGCAAAGACACTTGAGAATCACTACACCAGGCCCCTCCCCCAGAAGATCAACAAGAAATCCAGGCAAGACCAAGTTCACCTACCAAGGAGTGCAGTTTCAATACCAAGGAGAGAGCAGCAGAATTCCAGAGGAGGAGAAAACAAACCACGGAACTCATGGCTTTCTGCCTGTGATTTTTTAGTCTTGCAGTTAATTTATTTTTTTTTTCTTTTTCATTTTTTTTCTCTTCTTCTGCTAAAATTTTTTATAACTTTTACCCTTTTCTTTTTTAACGTTTTTTAACTAGATTATCTAATATATATATTTTGCTTTTTTATAATTTTCTTTATTCATTTTCTTTTTTTTAATTCTTTTTTTTTCTTTCTTTCTTTTTGAACCTCTTTTTATCCCCAAATCAGAAGAGATCCTAATCTCTTCAATCTTTTTTTTTCTTAATTCTTTTTTAAATTCTTGATTGAATTTTTAATTCAATCTCTTTTTTTTTAATTCTTTTTTTCTTTTTTTTCTTTCTTTCTTTTTGAACCTCTTTTTATCCCCAAATCAGAAGAGATCCCAATCAGAAGAGATTGGGAGATCCCAAAAAGAAGAGATTGGGAGATCCCAGTCAAAGGAGATCCCAATCAGAGGAGATCCCTCACTCAATCGTGAGGGGGGAGAAATCCCCCCTCATGATTTGGGATCTCTTCTGATTTGGTTAAAGCATATTTTCCTGGGATTGTTGCCACCCTTTTAGTATTTTACTTGCTCCTTCATATACTCTTAGCTGGACAAAACGACTAGGCGGAAAAATTCACAACAAAAAAAAGAACAAGAGGCAGTACCGAAGGCTAGGGACCTAATCAATACAGACATTGGTAATATGTCAGATCTAGAGTTCAAAATGACAATTCTCAAGGTTATAGCCGGGCTTGAAAAAGGCATGGAAGATATTAGAGAAACCCTCTCCAGAGATATAAAAGCCCTTTCTGGAGAAATAAAAGAACTAAAATCTAACCAAGTTGAAATCAAAAAAGCTATTAATGAAGTTCAATCAAAAATGGAGGCTCTCACTGCTAGGATAAATGAGGCAGAAGAAAGAATTAGCGATATAGAAGACCAAATGACAGAGAATAAAGAAGCTGAGCAAAAGAGGGACAAACAGCTACTGGACCATGAGGGGAGAATCGAGAGATAAGTGACACCATAAGACAAAAAAACATTAGAATAATTGGGATTCCAGAAGAAGAAGAAAGAGAGAGGGGAGCAAAAGGTATACTGGAGAGAATTATTGGGGAGAATTTCCCCAATATGGCAAAGGGAACGAGCATCAAAATTCAGGAGGTTCAGAGAATGCCCCTCAAAATCAATAAGAATAGGCCCACACCCCGTCACCTAATAGTAAAATTTACAAGCCTTAGTGACAAAGAGAAAATCCTGAAAGCAGCCCGGGAAAAGAAGTCTGTAACATACAATGGTAAAAGTATTAGATTGGCAGCTGACTTATCCACAGAGACCTGGCAGGCCAGAAAGAGCTGGCATGACATTTTCAGAGCACTAAACGAGAAAAACATGCAGCCAAGAATACTATATCCAGCTAGGCTATCATTGAAAATAGAAGGAGAGATTAAAAGCTTCCAGGACAAACAAAAACTGAAAGAATTTGCAAACACCAAACCAGCTCTACAGGAAATACTGAAAGGGGTCCTCTAAGCAAAGAGAGAGCCTACAAGTGGTAGATCAGAAAGGAACAGAGACAATATACAGTAACAGTCACCTTACAGGCAATACAATGGCACTAAAATCATATCTCTCAATAGTTACCCTGAATGTTAATGGGCTAAATGCCCCAATCAAAAGACACAGGGTATCAGAATGGATAAAAAAACAAAACCCATCTATATGTTGCCTCCAAGAAACTCATTTTAAACCCGAAGACACCTCCAGACTTAAAGTGAGGGGGTGGAAAAGAATTTACCATGCTAATGGACATCAGAAAAAAGCAGGAGTGGCAATCCTTATATCAGATCAATTAGATTTTAAGCCAAAGATTATAAGAAGAGATGAGGAAGGACACTATATTATACTCAAAGGGTCTGTCCAACAAGAAGATCTAACAATTTTAAATATCTATGCCCCCAACGTGGGAGCAGCCAACTATATAAACCAATTAATAACAAAATCAAAGAAACACATCAACAATAATACAATAATAGTAGGGGACTTTAACACTCCCCTCACTGAAATGGACAGATCATCCAAGCAAAAGATCAACAGGGAAATAAAGGCCTTAAATGATACACTGGATGAGATGGACATCACAGATATATTCAGAACATTTCATCCCAAAGCAACAGAATACACATTCTTCTCTAGTGCACATGGAACATTCTCCAGAATAGATCACATCCTCGGTCCTAAATCAGGACTCAACCAGTATCAAAAGATTGGGATCATTCCCTGCATATTTTCAGACCACAATGCTCTGAAGCTAGAACTCAACCACAAGAGGAAGTTTGGAAAGAACACAAATACATGGAGACTAAACAGCATCCTTCTAAAGAATGAATGGGTCAACCGGGAAATTAAAGAAGAATTGAAAAAAATCATGGAAACAAATGATAATGAAAATACAACGGTTCAAAATCTGTGGGACACAACAAAGGCAGTCCTGAGAGGAAAATATATAGCGGTACAAGCTTTTCTCAAGAAACAAGAAAGGTCTCAGGTACACAACCTGACCCTACACCTAAAGGAGCTGGAGAAAGAACAAGAAAGAAACCCTAAGCCCAGCAGGAGAAGAGAAATCATAAAGATCAGAGCAGAAATCAATGAAATAGAAACCAAAAAAACAATAGAACAAATCAACCAAACTAGGAGCTGGTTCTTTGAAAGAATTAATAAAATTGATAAACCCTTGGCCAGACTTATCAAAAAGAAAAGAGAAAGGACCCAAATAAATAAAATCATGAATGAAAGAGGAGAGATCACAACTAACACCAAAGAAATACAAACTATTATAAGAACATACTATGAGCAACTCTACGCCAACAAATTTGACAATCTGGAAGAAATGGATGCATTCCTAGAAACATATAAACTACCAAACTTGAACCAGGAAGAAATAGAAAGCCTGAACAGACCCATAACCAGTAAGGAGATTGAAACAGTCATTAAAAATCTCCAAACAAACAAAAGCCCAGGGCCAGACGGCTTCCCGGGGGAATTCTACCAAACATTTAAAGAAGAACTAATTCCTGTTCTCCTGAAACTGTTCCAAAAAACAGAAATGGAAGGAAAACTCCCAAACTCATTTTATGAGGCCAGCATCACCTTGATCCCAAAACCAGACAAGGATCCCATCAAAAAAGAGAGCTATAGACCAATATCCTTGATGAACACAGATGCAAAAATTCTCACCAAAATACTAGCCAATAGGATTCAACAGTACATTAAAAGGATTATTCACCACGACCAAGTGGGATTTATCCCAGGGCTGCAAGGTTGGTTCAACATCCGCAAATCAGTCAATGTGATACAACACATCAATAAAAGAAAGAACAAGAACCATATGATACTCTCAATAGATGCTGAAAAAGCATTTGACAAAGTACAGCATCCCTTCCTGATCAAAACCCTTCAAAGTGTAGGGATAGAGGGCACATACCTCAATATCATCAAAGCCATCTATGAAAAACCCACTGCAAATATCGTTCTCAATGGAGAAAAACTGAAAGCTTTTCCGCTAAGGTCAGGAACACGGCAGGGATGTCCATTATCACCACTGCTATTCAACATAGTACTAGAAGTCCTAGCCTCAGCAATCAGACAACAAAAGGAAATTAAAGGCATCCAAATCGACAAAGAAGAAATCAAATTATCACTCTTCGCAGATGATATGATACTCTATGTGGAAAACCCAAAAGACTCCACTCCAAAACTGCTAGAACTTATACAGGAATTCAGTAAAGTGTCAGGATATAAGATCAATGCACAGAAATCAGTTGCATTTCTCTACACCAACAACAAGACAGAAGAAAGAGAAATTAAGGAGTCAATCCCATTTACAATTGCACCCCAAACCATAAGATACCTAGGAATAAACCTAACCAAAGAGGCTAAGAATCTATACTCAGAAAACTATAAAGTACTCATGAAAGAAATTGAGGAAGACACAAAGAAATGGAAAAATGTTCCATGCTCCTGGATTGGAAGAATAAATATTGTGAAAATGTCTATGCTACCTAAAGCAATCTACACATTTAATGCAATTCCTATCAAAGTACCATCCATCTTTTTCAAAGAAATGGAACAAATAATTTTAAAATTTATATGGAACCAGAAAAGACCTCGAATAGCCAAAGGGATATTGAAAAAGAAAGCCAAAGTTGGTGGCATCACAATTCCGGACTTCAAGCTTTATTACAAAGCTGTCATCATCAAGACAGCATGGTACTGGCACAAAAACAGACACATAGATCAATGGAACAGAATAGAGAGCCCAGAAATAGACCCTCAACTCTATGGTCAACTAATCTTCGACAAAGCAGGAAAGAATGTCCAATGGAAAAAAGACAGCCTCTTCAATAAATGGTGTTGGGAAAATTGGACAGCCACGTGCAGAAAAATGAAATTGGACCATTTCCTTACACCACACACAAAAATAGATTCAAAATGGATGAAGGACCTCAATGTGAGAAAGGAATCCATCAAAATCCTTGAGGAGAACACAGGCAGCAACCTCTTCGACCTCAGCCGCAGCAACATCTTCCTAGGAACATCGCCAAAGGCAAGGGAAGCAAGGGCAAAAATGAGCTTTTGGGATTTCATCAAAATCAAAAGCTTTTGCACAGCAAAGAAAACAGTTAACAAAACCAAAAGACAACTGACAGAATGGGAGAAGACATTTGCAAATGACATATCAGATAAAGGGCTAGTGTCCAAAATCTATAAAGAACTTAACAAACTCAACACCCAAAGAACAAATAATCCAATCAAGAAATGGGCAGAGGACATGAACATACGTTTCTGCAAAGAAGACATCCAGATGGCCAACAGACACATGAAAAAGTGCTCCATATCACTCGGCATCAGGGAAATACAAATCAAAACCACAATGAGATATCACCTCACACCAGTCAGAATGGCTAAAATCAACAAGTCAGGAAATGACAGATGCTGGCGAAGATGCGGAGAAAGGGGAACCCTCCTACACTGTTGGTGGGAATGCAAGCTGGTGCAACCACTCTGGAAAACAGCATGGACGTTCCTCAAAATGTTGAAAATAGAACTGCCCTACGACCCAGCAATTGCACTACTGGGAATTTACCCTAAAGATACAAACGTAGTGATCCAAAGGGGCACGTGCACCCGAATGTTTATAGCAGCAATGTCCACAATAGCCAAACTATGGAAAGAACCTAGATGTCCATCAAGAGATGAATGGATAAAGAAGATGTGGTATATATACACAATGGAATACTATGCAGCCATCAAAAGAAACGAAATCTTGCCATTTGCGACAACATGGATGGAACTAGAGCGTATCATGCTTAGCAAAATAAGTCAAGCGGAGAAAGACAACTATCATATGATCTCCCTGATATGAGGGAGTGGTGATGCAACATGGGGGCTTAAGTGGGTAGGAGAAGAATCCATGAAACAAGATGGGATAGGGAGGGAGACAAACCATAAGTGACTCTTAATCTCACGAAACAAACTGTGGGTTGCTGGGGGGAGGGGGTTGGGAGAAGGGGGGTAGGGTTATGGACATTGGGGAGGGTATGTGCTTTTGGGTAAATTGGAAGGGGAGATGAACCATGAGAGACTATGGACTCTGAAAAACAATCTGAGGGGTTTGAAGTGGCGGGGGGGGTGGGAGGTTGGGGTACCAGGTGGTGGGTATTATAGAGGGCACAGCTTGCATGGAGCACTGGGTGTGGTGAAAAAATAATGAATACTGTTTTTCTGAAAATAAATAAATTGAGAAAAAAAAAAAAGAAACACTACAGGGAGTTATCAGGCTGAATGAGAATGATTCTATATGGAGACACATGACACTAGGAGTGAAGGTCAATAGAAAACAAAATGTATGTAAAAATAAATGAATATTGAGTGTAAAAAATAAAGTAATAATGGCAGTTTTTTAGTCATCAGATTATCAACTTAAAAATATTTATGTGGGTATAGACAAATAGCCACTGTGATTTATTATTGGTGAGAATACAAGCTAGGAAAGACTTTTTTAATGAAAATCTGAAATATAGATGAAAAGTTAAAATTTATAGTATTTATACTTTGTCCCAACTCTTATGCTCCTTGGAATATTTCCTATAGAAACAAACCCATTCCAGCAGCACAGATTAAGCATTACTTAAAACAGGCAAATTAAGAACAATATAAATTACCTATAATTGGAAATGGTCAAAGAAGTGATGGCTCAGCCATAGTGTAGTAGTCAGAATTCTCCAGAGAGAAAGCCAATATATATCTCTCTACATATAAATTTATACATAGATTTATTACAAGGAATTGGTTCATGTGATGAAAGAGGCTGGCAAGTCTCCAGATCTGTAATCAGCAAGCTAGAGACCTAGTAGAGCTGATGGTGAAGTTCCAGTCTGGAAGCTGGCAGTCTTGAAACTCAGAAAAGGTAGAAAACCAAAGCAAACCAAACCAAATCAAAGAAAAACAATGTCCCACCTTGAAGGCAGTCAGGTAGAGGAAATTATCTCTCACTTTCCCATTTTGTTTTATTCAGTCCTCCAAATGACTGAATAGGACCCATCTACATTGGGGAAGGCAATCTGCTTTACTCAGGCTACTGATTCCAATGTTAATCTTACCCAGAAATACCCTCACAGACATACTCAGACTAATTGACTAACTATCTGGACACCTCATGGCCCAATGTGACCATATAAAATTAACTCTCACACATAGTTTGAAATATTATATGGTCTTTAAAAAGAATGAAGTAGAGCTGTGTATTTTAACTTGAAAAGATCTGTAAGCTATATTGTTAAATGAAAAAAACCCAGTAATATAGTATTATTCCTGTATGTGTATGCATGTTTATTTTACATATATGTACATATTTAAATAAAAGAAAAACTAATTACTTTCAATTAAGGATGAAAAAAGCTCCCTAAGTAGCTCTCTGATAAGTAACTTACAAGCCAAGTGAACGTGATGATAGAGGAGGCAGAGTATCACTGATAGGGCAACACAGCAGCATACTAGATTTCAGGCAACAATGCTCACAAGGTAAGCTCAAGGACAGGTCATAGCTAAAGAGCTCCCTCAGCAAGTCAGCTGCTGTGGAGGAAGGACATCTGTATTGCTTCCTGCTCCAGGATATTCATAAACTGTGGACTAAGAGTGAGGGGTGGGCCTAGCCTAAAAGATCATTGTAAACCTTTACAACTAAATAACAAATGGAAGAATGCACAGCAAGGCACAGTATCTTGGGCTGCTCCAAACACACCAGCAAAACGGTCTTCCTGACCAAATTAACTTCTGAGTTGTACTAAATTCTCTGCTGTATTAGGAATGTACATGCTGGGTGTTTGCTCATCATTTTTCATTTTCATTTTTCTTTGGCAACTACCTACATTCAAAAGATTAGGCATGACACTGTTCTCTGATAAGAGTTGAGGTTACCAAAGAAACTCCTCTCTGTACCAAAATATAACTTTAAAATCACATTGAACAGAACCTAGCTGAGCTTTTAAGTAGAGATATAAAATATCCTTATATTCCACAAATGTAGAGCTTCCACTGATTGCTGCTAAAGCCCTCCTTCCTGGCTCCAAAACATTGGCTCTTTCTTTATCTTGCAGATGACTTTCAAGCCACTGCTATTCTTTCTTCTCTACCAGATCAAAATTTTTAACAATTGGAAATAATTTTTATTTATTTATTTATTTATTAAAAGATTTCATTTATTTATTTGACAGAGAGAGAGATATCACAAGTGGGCAGAGGCAGGCAGAGAGAGGGGGGGAAGCAGGCTCCCCGCTGAGCAGAGAGTCTGATGGGGGGCTCAATCGCAGAACCCTGAGATCATGACCTGAGCCAAAGGCAACGGCTTAACCCACTGAGCCACCCAGGTGCTCCAACAAGTGGAAATAATTTAACAAATAGAAATTTCAGTAAACACCTCCAATGTTCTAGGAATTGTGTTTTATATACCTTATTGCAAGTATGCTACCCAATATCCCAGCAATGTAAGGAAACTCCATTTTATAGAAGAGAAGACTGAGGAATTTTCTCAAGATTACATATCTAGACTGTGTTGGAGCCTAGACTCAAACTAGATCTCCTGTTCTTCACTTAGTTCATGTATCATGGATCTCTTTCTTGTCTCTCTCTCTCTTTTTTTTTCTCTCTCTCTCTTTTTTAACCCCTTGACCTCTTCCCTTTTATCAGTTACTCATTTTGTATCCATTCAATGCTTATTTGCCAAAGATCTATTACATGCCAAGCACTAAGGATAAAGTGGGGAGTACCACAGATTAGAATAACCAGGATAGTCAAAGGACAAGTTTCCCCTCTTTCCTCACAACCAATCACAGTCCCAAAACTATTTGGATGGGCTAACCCAAGACAGCATTAACCAACATGTTCCAATAAATACTAGTGTGCAAGAGTCCTGCAGTCAAATAAGTTTGAGGAAAACTGCTCTCTATGAGTCTCTTGGAGATTCCCATTATACAGTGGCATTAACACTACTTGGAAAGGACTCAGGAGACCTGAAAATCATGGCTTGGAACTATGTCTTGTGTTAGAGCTGGAGCCTGGTCCTGTGTGAGTAAAGCAGCTCTGGACCTTGGCCCAGATATAGTGCTCCTTCTACTGGCTGTTATATTATATAAGTTGTAGATAAAAGAAAAATTGTGCCAATTATTTAGCCATTTCAGATTATTGGTTTTGTATGCCAAATTTAAAGAAGGTGATATTCAGATCAAGATTTAAAGAAATAGGTGTAAAAATGTTTTTCATTGTCAACTGAAAGTATCATTATTTATTCATGTAGATTTTCCTGTTCTGCTTTAAAAAGTATCTCTTTCTTCCTCACATGTACATATTAGGTATCAAAAACTTGTCCAAAGTCGTCTCAGGTTGACAACTTTCTTCCCTGTCAGCATTAATGTGCTGACAATAATTAGAGTCCATGTGCTGGCCTCTAATTGCTGTTATAAAGGAGCTTTATCTTTAGCCTTCTTAAACTAATCTGAGGGATTTATATTTCCTGTACCTGCTTTGCACATGAGGGAACTACTTTCTCTGCAAGAAGCTTTTCTATGCTCCAAGTGGTCCCTCTCAATCAGAAAAAGAGATTTAAAAAAATTGGGGATATTTATGCATGTACGCCTAGCAGCAGTAAGAACTTTTATTCTTCTCAATCAGGAGATGACTTTTACTTTACCTATACATCTGTTCCCAAGCTGGAAACTTTCTTTAATTACTTAAGTCTATATACAATAAACTCTATATGAGATATTCAACAGTTTTATTAGAAGGCAAGAGATGCAGAAAGAACTATTCAAGAGCTTTCCTTGCAGAATGCAGACCTCTTCTAGCTATTCATTGTGCATTCCTGGGACGAATGAAGAAGAAAAGAGAAGGCATGTGCATAAGGCCTTGCCTTAATTTTGGAAACCAGACTAGTTTCCCTGTTTCCTCATTTTAGCCTTAGATCCATGATCTGGAGTTTTTCTAGAACTGCATTTCAGTTTGGATTTGTTTCTAAACACTCATATTTATTCCCAGTGCCACCTAGCATGGAGCTAAGCCTGTGGCAGGTCCTTACTGACTGACTAAATGGTAAAGATTGATTTTTGCCTGACTCTAGACATCAGGAGAGTAAAAGTGTACTGGCAAGTGAGCAGGAAAATGATGACAAGAATCTTGAAAGATCCAGGTGAGGAAAAACTGAGGCCAAACCACAGAGAGAAGACTCTGAAGACTTCATTCACATTTTCCTCTCCAGTTTTATTTAACCAAGAGTAAGCTATTAAATTCTGCATGGCTTACCTAATATTTCTGTAAATCAACTCAGTGGAGGCAGTTTGGAATAGTAATTAAGAGTAAGAGCACTGAAATCAGGCAGATTGGTATCCCAGCTCTGGCTTCGTGAAGTTCTGGTTTTATATCTTGGGCAAATAAACTCTAAGTCAGTTTCTTTATTTGTAAATTGGCTATAATAATTATACCTAGCTCAGAGCATTGTTGCAAGAACTAAAGGAATGCTTAGTAGAATTTCCATTCAGAGTAATATAAATCACAGAAACAAATACATATCCTACACTACTAGATGTGCGCAATCAAATTCATACAACCAGGAAATTCCCTAAGAAAAGAAATTGCCAACCAGCCCCAGAAGAGTACATGTGGACCTGAGGAAATCTGGGGTTTCTTTTTAGAATGGTCTCTTACTCCAGTGATAACTCACTGAAAGAATGCTAATATCCGGCATTTACACTCTCTAAGCACATGATACTTTATCTTCACAATGACCTGGCTCCTGAATTAACAGTTTAATCCTGTCCATTTAGTTTCACTGTAACGAGAATTATATTGCATTTTAAAATACCTTTTCTAAATTGGTAACCCAAATAAAGTATTTTGGGTAATCCTCTATAAAACTAAATGCATTCATTAAATGGAACAACCCATCCCATGATCAGGTAAAGACTTATATAGACCAACCATCTTGAAATCTTGCTATGACAAGGAAAAGGTAACTCATTGTTATTGATAAACTGAGTAATTTTCAAAACCAATGACTCATACTTTCTATTAACTAGAAAATAGTTCCACTTGATTGGATCTGACAGACATTTATAGACCACTCACCATGAACCATCCCAGTTCTCAAGTATCTCACAATGTCATGGGCGAAACAGAATTTCCATACAGTGTTATGCTATGAAGGAGATAATTAAATATTAGAAATGTCTTGATTTTTATAATTTTTATAAAAAAGATAATCTGGCAAGTCCTCAATTTTTAAAATGCTTTTGAAGAAAACCTTATTTATGTTTAACTTCTTTATAGTTTGTGATTATTTTAAGGTCACTAGATTAGATAAATGATGGGCAGGTAACCCACAACCGAGATACCATATGTGTTCAGCACTTTCCTGCAGGGGAGTTTATGGGAGTCACATAAACTGGAAAGGAAAGTCCTGGGAGGACTTTGGAGATGAAATTCTGGCATCTGTCTCCCAGAATCAAGTTGGTATTGGGGCGCCTGAGCAAGCCAGTGTTGTGTGAAGAAGGAATTGCCATGGCACTACACCCAGGCTGTGCTGGGGATGACCAGTGTACTCCCTGCCTTCTACCTCCTCTGTGAGAGTACCCACCACATCAATGCTTTGCTGCTTATCTCTCTGCTCTGCCTCCCCTGCCAGACTGTGTCATTCCAGAGGCTGTGACCTTGTCTTGTT
Organism: Neogale vison; assembly: GCF_020171115.1. Classification (NCBI taxonomy): domain Eukaryota; kingdom Metazoa; phylum Chordata; class Mammalia; order Carnivora; family Mustelidae; genus Neogale; species Neogale vison. The sequence goes on along the minus strand of NC_058096.1, from coordinate 126,610,270 downwards.
TATCTACAGATCCCCAGCGCCTGGTATAGAACCTGGTGGATGATGAACACTAAAGAAATGTTTGTTGAAAGAAGAATGAACAAATGTTAGGCAAAGTATATAATCCAGGGACTGTAATCAACTCCAAGCTAATTCCTAGTCAATTCCTAGCAGTGGCTTATGGCCATATTAAACCTTGCATTAGGATGATTTATGATGCCTGGTTTAACACAATGACAATAACATATTCAATGAAGTAATGAATGAATTGTGTTTTAGGCATGGTCAATTGTCAAACTAGGAACTAATTTAATTCAGAGTTTCTGTTTTAATCATTGATGCCATCACATGGAAATATTTGAGGAGCTCAGTTTCCTGCCATAGAATCTAAACACTTAACATTCAAACAGCTTTTATTTACTAAAGGCTTTTAATTGAGAAACAGCCTCATTTTCAGTGAAACATTTAGATTTAGTAATTGTGGTTTATGAACTTACTCCTTGCTTTTAATTGCTCTAGACATTTATTTGCACAACATCTGGTTTTATAGCCATTTAAATAAAGAGGCTTTGCCATAATATAATGTGTATATTTGTTTTGAGTGGGTAACATCATTTTTTATGGGAGTCTATCTTGTACAATGCAATTAAAACCTTCTATAGGGACTGGCTTTAAAAATGTGTAGAAAGTTATAATCCCAGAAGACATTCACTGCAGAAAGATGTGAGTAGATAGAAGTATATGAATTGAAAGAAATAAAAATTATTTTCTCCTTGGAACCCTGATGGTATTTCTATTATATCATTTGCAAACTGTCAGGTTAAAAAAAAGGTAATTTATGGAGTGGAATCCCCAAACTACATCTTTCACTTTCCTCATTTCACCTTCTCTCTTACCCTTAACCTGGTCCATTCTCATCTGTATACCACATGAGGATACTATAGTCACAGACATACTTGAGGATTAGCTATTAGAAAAGTGGGAAATTGTATTATTTGCCATTTCTGGTAACTTAGGTGAGGATGGACTGGTAAACTTAAAAAATAATTGTGAGTGGTATATTTTAGATGATTTTTAGGTATTGAAATATATGTAAGTATATACATATATACATACACAATTGTTTACTTCCATGGACACAATGAAAATCATTACCAGAAATCCTCCATTTTACCACCATTTTGGGAGCTTACCAACTCCTCGTGGTATTTGTAATTCCTTCTACAGCTTCCTATGATCTTACCTAAGATGTCAGCTGTAAACTCACATGGTCAGATTCCCATGAAACACAACATTCTTCTTTCAATTCCCATAAAACACACAGCTTGGTCAGTAAGACTTAACATTTAGCTATTTGAACAAAATTCCTAGAACTGACCAAAGTGCTGGTGTTTCACTTGAGAGAAGTGGTGAGTTAGAAAAGAGAGCGCTGAGACTCAGAGAGTAACCCTCCAAACCGAAGAATACATTTTTGAGATGTTGCCTCGTTTCTATTTGCATTCCCCTTATCCCTCCTTAAAATACTAGGAAGCATTCTGGGGATTATTTGTAAAACAGTTTCAAAGTATCCTGAGGGTTCTGATGAGTGAGCTCAAGAACCTTTTCCCCAGAACAACCTCCATGCATATGAGAAAAGGTGGTGATTGGTGATTAAATGAGAAAAGAGGAGAACAAGTTTGGCCACACTGTGCTTTTTTGTTTGTTTGTTTGTTTAATGGTTTCCTTAATCCCCTAAAACCCAAAAAGTGTTTTAATTGTAGCCGCTCCAAAGCTCCATTTATTGTTTCCTTTAGCTTGTGCTGCCTTCAGCCTTGTTCTTGAAATTTATGCTATTGTCAGAAATCCTAGATTAAAAATCTATGAGTGTGGCTAGATACACTTAACTCTCTTTCTCTCTAGGTGTTCAACAGCCTTATCAAGGGTCCATCTCTTTTTTTTTTTTTTCCAATTATGTTCGGCTTTATTTTTAACTTTTTAAAAATAAATGATTAGGGGCACCTGGGTGGCTCAGTGGGTCAAAGCCTCTGCCTTCAGCCCGGGCCACGATCCCAGCGTCCTGGGATCGAGCCCCGAGTCGGGCTCTCTGCTCATCGGGGAGCCTGCTTCCCCCTCTCTCTCTCTAGGGTCCATCTCTTTATTTGGCGATCTGTGTCTATGTAGATGTGTGGAAGTCTCACACACACACACACACACACACACACACACAGCAGGCACTGACTTGGGTGCCACTTTGCATCATCACCTCTATTAGGATTATCAGAGTATTGGAATTGTGGGTAAAAGAAGATCTATTTCTTTCCCAAAGGGTGAGAAAAATGGGAGGGTGTCAGGGAGAGGGAAAAGAGAGAAAATAAAGTGTGTGTGTGTTTTGGGGAAGGGGAGGGAGGAAAAGAGAGGGGGAATATGAGTGAGTGTGGAGGGAGGAGGGGAAATGAAAGGATATTATATATTTTTTTGTATCTGTCATTTCCCTGCTATCTCCCATATGACTTCTTAATCCATCAGAATGCTGGGAAGATAATGTTTTGGGCGAAATAACATGAGAGAGAGGATAGACTCCCAAGGACCAATATCTTTATTGCTCGGAGGATAAACGGATTATGTCAGCCATTTTCTGTTGCTGACAGCTTTTCTTATTAACCGATTTTATTTTTTAATCTTCCAGGGAAGAAATATGGTTTTATGTCACAATAAAACGCCGGTCACATCTAATTCTGCCCTCAAACAAACAGATTTCTGAAAGCCTTGCAGAGAAATTTGAAATAACTTTAAAGAGGGGGTTTTTGGATAAAGTCTTTATCCAGGGGCTTGTTCAACTGCAGTGTAAAAGGTTTAGAGAGAGAGAAGAGGAGAGGGAGAGAGGAATAGAGGGAGGGAGAAGGGAAGAGGGAGAGAGGAAAAGAAGGAGAAAGGAAGACCTACACAGCTGTTTTGCTTGGTGATCTCTCTTCAGACACACTTGAGCACAGTCAGGAAAATGCAGTCTGGATGAAAGGGGCTTGGGAAGGTGAACAGAGGGACAGCAGGGCTCCTTGGGGCTCTGGGTGTGGGAAGCTGCTGACGCACACCCCTCTGAAACAGACAATTGTTTCCCAGTTTTTCTGGAGCCATTAGTAGCTGATGGCATGTCTTTCAAGAATTATAAACGAATCAATGTGAGTTTTGTTAGGCGTTTGTAGCTCAGAGGCAATTCTAGTCTTTTTTCCATGATTCCTTTGCCAGGAGATTTCAACCTGTTTGAGGATTTAGGTCTTGTGTTCCCCTCCAAGAAAATCTTCTGTCAAACACCCTAGACAGCTCTGGCCTTTGCTTACTTTTGTAGGCCCACAGCAAGCACATAACCATCACTAATATAAAAAAACGCTCGTTTCTTCTCTTCTGTGTGGCACAAAGCAATTTAGCCAGACAGGCCCCCTGCCCACCAGGGGCTTAGCTCAGAAAACATCCTTAATTTGTGCCTCTAGCTTTGTTCAGAGCCCCGCTCACTGCAGACCCGGTACCTTGATTGATAATGATGGCCAAGTCTTACATCGTGCCCTGCTGGCAACTTTTGGTGATTTAGAGCCCTTTAAGAATCTGTTAAAAATAAATCGCTTGGATTTTCTAAGGTGTTGTTTTGTATAAGACAAACTTGCTTTTCAAAAAAGCATTCTAAAAGTTTGGGAACTTAAAATTTGTCCTGAGGCAAGTCCGCCAAGCTAAGCACCTCCAGCCAGCTGTGAGAGAAGGGGAGATTCTGAGAAATGGATTGAGCCAAACTTCTCTATACCTAGGGGCAAAGAGTGGATTTTTCTGCCTCATTTCTTTACCTGAAGAGACAGAGAACTAGTAGAAATGGAGAGAGAAAGGTCACTTGAGGTCTTTGCATTCTGTAGTGCAAGGACTGTGCCAGGACTGAAGCAGAGGCATTAGTGGTCTCCAGACATGAGTTGCTTTGATCTGAAACAAGCCCCACCTGCCAGAAAGTGCTGTTGATTCTAAGCTGTGATTTTCAAAAATCTTTGCAAATGCACTGGTCTTAAGTGAACAGTTTTATTGACTTTGACATGTATTATATATTTGGGACCAGCACTCCAGTCAACACTTAGCAAATCTCTATCAGCCCTGATCAAAATGATCATCCGTCTCTGGGCACCACACCATCTGTGGAGATGTTTGTGGTGGGCAAGCAGGCAGCCCTTGGTGAAGAGATGCTGGTACACTGGTAGTGAGCATATTACTGGCATGGTCATTGTAAGGCTCCTGGTTTTCAGTTTTGCAAGCACTTTCACATATGTTATTTTAGCATATCCTTCCAGACAATGAAGAGAATGACGTCATCAATGACAGCGACAATAATCACAAATACCAATAAATGTTTATTGGTGTCAAGCACACATGTCACTGCATTTAATCCTTTCAGCAACACTTTAAAGTATTCTATTTATGTATTTTTATGTTGGTACTATTTTATAGCTGAAGAAGGTGAAGCAAAGAGAACTTGTCCCACTATCAGACAAGTCAGTATTAGAGCTCAAGAATCTGACTCCAGAAACTGTGCTTTTAATGCAATATATGAGATGTGAAAAGAGCAGATGACATATTACCAAGGGTCCCACAGCCAGTTCACTGGTGGATCTGGATCTCACACTAGGCTTTGTAAGCCTGCCTCAACCTATCCCTCCATCCTCACTCTCTGCCCCACCCTATATACTTCCCACACTAGCCTCTCCGCACAGAGCTACCTGCTGGTCTCTGAGTTTACTATTACCTTTCAGGCTTCTTTACCTTTGAACATGGTCTTTCATCATCTCCTATCACATGCATTCTTCAAGGCTCCACTCCATTACTGCTCAGTGAATCCCCTGCAACCTCTGTGTGGGGTTTTCTCCCTTCTAGGTATCCCTTTACTACCCCAGTCCATCCACTGGCCATGCCCTTGTATTTCCTAGTAGGCCATGAGCCCTTCACCAGAAGAGACTGTGTTTTTGCTTCTATTTTTGGTGCCTTGTACTCTGCTTAACAAAGTGCCTGATTAAGTGGTTTTCATTAAATTATTTTAATTAAAATATATCTTCACTTTTAAAAGGGAAAAGTGGCTTGTGTCTATCTCCAGCTTCTGATTTATGTCCCGTCACTTGAAATTCATGGCTGTGAGATACATGCACCAGATGGGGGTGGTGTGGATTTCCTATTCTGAGAGATAAGTGGTATCTTTTCAAATATTTTTAGATTTTTTGAAAAACTTGTTTAAATTCCAGATGAAAAGTTACAAAAAATATCCCAATGCAAGATTATTTTTATTTATAATTCTATAATGAAAAGAATATGCTCACATCTGCCTGGCATCATTAAGCACCTAAACTTCTGCCAATGAGCCTTACCCAGACTTTGTAATGTGTGGTTAGAAACCTTTCTAAACACTCAACACGTGTTGGAGAGGATGTGGAGAAAGGGGAACCCTTTTACACTGTTGGTGGGAATGCAGGTTGGTGCAGCCACTTTGGAAAACAGTGTGGAGATTCCTCAAGAAATTAAAAATAGAGCTTCCTTATGACCCTGCCATTGCACTACTGAGTATTTACCCCAAAGATACAGATGTAGTGAAAAGAAGGGCCATCTGTACCCCAATGTTTATAGCAGCAATGGCCAACTGTCGCCAAACTGTGGAAAGAACCAAAATGCCCTTCAATGGACGAATGGATAAGGAAGATGTGGTCCATATACACTATGGAGTATTATGCCTCCATCAGAAAGAATGAATACCCAACTTTTGTAGCAACATGGACGGGACTGGAAGAGATTATGCTGAGTGAAATAAGTCAAGCAGAGAGACTCAATTATCAGATGGTTTCACTTATTTGTGGAGCATAACAAATAGCATGGAGGACAAGGGGAGATGGAGAGAAGTGAGTTGAGGGAAATTAGAAGGGGAGGTGAACCATGAGAGACTATGGACTCTGAAAAACAATCTGGGGGTTTTGAAGGGGTGGGGGTTAGGAGGTTGGGGGTACCAGGTGGTGGGTATTAGAGAGGGCACAGATTGCATGGAGCACTGGGTGTGGTGCAAAAATAATGACTACTGTTACGCCGAAAAGAAAAAAAAAAAAAGAAAGAAAGAAACCTTTCTAAAATGCTCCATGTTATTATCCTGCTTTTTTTCCACTTTCATGTGAACACCTCTGTGGCACTTTTACAGTGTGCTTTAACTCAGGATTTCATAACTGATATTCTACATACACTGTTCTAAAGGACCTTAATGGGTGAGTGAGAGAGAGGGAGGGAGATGGCGGGGGGAGGGGGGAGATAGGAACGCAACCAAAGTCAAACAAGCATGAAAATGCTATTTAAATAGGTTTCTTAAAAGCAGTACTTTACAAGGCCTCCAATACGCATTGTTTCCCATATTTATTCATTTGTTAAAGCAGAGAGCCCATTTTGGGGAGGCTCCAATGGACATCTCTTATAACACTGTGCCTGTTCTTAGTTTGGTCAGCATTCTTCAACTCTTAAGCATAAACATCCTGGACTCATTTTCTACCTCAAAGTACGTTCTTTTTTTTTTTTCAATTTATTTATTTTCAGAAAGACAGTATTCATTATTTTTTCACCACACCCAGTGCTCCATGCAATCCGTGCATGTTCTTAATTGTTGCTTTCATGTATAGAACACCACTGACCACAGCTTACATTGGGTTATGCAGTCTCAGGGGACTGGAGAGTTTCAGACTTGATTACAACGGCCTATATAAGCTGTGTGACTCTCCTCAACACCAAGTGACTGGCAGTGCTGGAGGCTGGGTCCTCATGCTGACCCCTGAAGGGAATCTGCTGTAAAGTCCACTGTCAGAATGACTTGGCTGTTGACAGTGTCTGTGAAGCCATGGTGTGGGGTCATGCAGAAGCCAAAAGTCCTGGTCTACAGTAGCCACGTAAGTTTGGTGTGAGTCTTTGATACATTTGCCACTGGGAGAATTATGTGGGCTTTTTCCAAAGACTGAGATGCCAATGGTTATCATTAAGTTTTCTTGCTGGTGCACCTCCAACTCAACAGTCCATCAAATGCATTGTTGATTTAAAGCTTTAGTTTTCTCTTTGTTCAAAATGGGAAACATCAGGATAACTACTACTTCACAGGGCCATTGAGATGACCGAGATAATGTCTTGAAAGCACCATGCGGAAGGCTGGCATATAAAACATCTCTCTCTACATTTATTAAAGCCACAAAGTTTGTGCACTGCATTATTTAAGCCACGCTGCCTTTTGCCACTTTGCTGTTACTGGCAGATCGTAAGCATTTAGTGAATATTTTTTTGAATGAAAGAGTACTAGTTTACATGTCCTCCATCTTCATGGGCCAGTTTGTCTCTATACTTATGATAACAGGATTTCTGTTTCTTATTAATCTCCTGGGATCTTAATGCACCACTGTATTATTTTCCTAGATCATCATTAACTAAGTATCATAAACTGGATGGCTTAAAACAACAGAAATTTATTCTCACATACTTTTTGAGACTAAAAATCCAAAATCAAGGTGTAAGCAGGGCCGTGCTCCCTCTGAAACCTGTAGGGGAGAATCATTCCTTGCTTCTTCCTAGTTTCTGGTGATGGCTCTTGATCCTTAGCTCTGTTTGGCTGACAGCTGTATCTCTCTAGTCTCTGCTTCTGTTGTCACATGACTGGTGTCCTCTTCTTTTAAAAACTGCAGTCATATTGGATTAAAGCCCACCGTAATGACCTCATCTTAACTTGATTACATCTGCAAAGACCTTATTTCCAAATAAGACTACATTCACAGGTGCTGGGTGTTAGTACTTGAACATAGCCTTTTTGGTGGATGCAAATCAACCCATAACTACCACAATATCTAGACTTTTCAAGTAAAATGACAGATGTCCCTAAGGTTTAAGCCACTGTTATTTAGGTCTTCTGTTTTGAGCAGCAAATGTATCTGAAGCAATATAACCTGGGAAAGACTGGAGTCACAAGAGCACTCTTGGGACTAGGTCCAAACTATGCAGGAATTAGAATTAACCAGGCCTGAGACATATGCCCCACTGTCACTGGGACAGGAGGCAGGGGGATGTTGGAGGCAAAGTACTGAGACTGACATCACCAGAACCACATCTGAGGAAAGGAAAGGAAGGACAGTTCTCCAAAGGGAAGGTGGGGCAAGAGAGTAGAACTACCTGAAGAAAGGGGAAAGGATGCTTAGCAGATCAAGACAATACATACCTACTCTGCAAATCGCCTAACTCTGGTACTGCCTCTTAATGAATATTATTCATCCCCCCAAATTTTATGTTTATGCACATCTCTGTACTAACATGTAGAAATGTTCATAATAATGTTAGTAAAAAAGTGTATATTAGATTATTTTCCAAATTTTTTTAATGAAGATGCTACTTGAATAAGGAAAATTTTAGAACGTGAGATAAAAGTAGATGAGTTAATCTTGTGCTAGCTATTGCAAGAATTTGTATTTGGCATAACACTGATGATTTATTTAGAACAAAGAATTGATAGCAGAGTTTATGCAAAGCTAAACTTGCAAGTGAGACAGTTGGTATGCGAAAAGGAATTTAATGAAGAAGTATCAAGAGCAAGAGTTTTGACTGGCATAAAAGGCTGAAAGATAAAATGGGACTTCTTGGAAGCTTGTGGATTAAAAAGAGGCCCCAGGTCCCTCCTCCTGGCTATTGTAACAGAAAAACAGTAGCATTGTCTGATAAAAGAAAAATCAATACCCTCTCAGTGTGAAAAATGAACAAATGCAAGTAAATCCTAGTGGCCCTGATTCACTTAAGCAGTTCTGTAACACCACCTGAAGAAGTTACTGGAGAGGAAACGCCAAGTCCTTGAAGGAGGTTCGACTGAGCTGGAAAATTTTAAAAAGTAATAATAATAATAATTGCCCCAAATGGAACAAGTTATACAACCAGAGAACCACAGGAAATGTGGAAACACTGTAAAGAATAAAAAAAGTTCACAGGAGGCTAAGAGCAAAATCAGGTACAGAAGGGCTAGAAACTCAAGGATATCTAAATATCCTCAGAAAAGAGGTAGAAAAGCATATAAATGGAAGAAATTCATGAATAAAAGGGGCATGAGAGGAAACAGGAAAGACCAATCCTGAAACAACAGATTCATTACATGAAAGAAATGCCATCATGCAAATCACAAAGGTCCAGAGAGTTCCATTTAAGAATAGTCTTCTCTTGCACAGCAAAGGAAAGAGTCAAAAAAACAGAGAGGCAACCCATGGACTGGGAGAAGATATTTGCAAATGACAGTACAGACAAAAGGTTGTTATCCAGGATCTATAATGAGCTCCTCAAACTCAACACACACAAAACAGACAATTATATCAAAAAATGGGCAGAAGATATGAATAGACACTTCTCCAATGAAGACATACAAATGGCTATCAGACACATGAAAAAATGTTCATCATCACTAGCCATCAGGGAGATTCAAATAAAACCACATTGAGATATCACCTTATACCAGTTAGAATGGCCAAAATTAACAAGACAGGAAACAACATGTGTTGGAGGGGATGTGGAGAAAGGGGAACCCTCTTACACTGTTGGTGGGAATGCAGGTTGGTGCAGCCTCTTTGGAGAACACTGTGGAGATTCCTCAAGAAATTAAAAATAGAACTTCCCTATGACCCTGCAATTGCACTCCTGGGTATTTACCCCAAAGACAGAGATGTCGTGAAAAGAAGGGCCATTTGTACCCCAATGTTTATAGCAAAGGCCACGGTCGCCAAACTGTGGAAAGAACCAAGATGCCCTTCAATGGACGAATGGATAAGGACGATGTGGTCCATATACACTATGGAGTATTATGCCTCCATCAGAAAGGATGAATATCTAACTTTTGTAGCAACATGGATGGGACTGGAGGAGATTATGCTGAGTGAAATAAGTCAAGCAGAGAGAGTCAATTATCATATGGTTTCACTTATTTGTGGAGCATAACAAATAGCATGGAGGACATGGGGAGTTAGAGAGGAGAAGGGAATTTGGGTAAATTGGAAGGGGAGGTGAACCATGAGAGACTATGGACTCTGAAAAACAATCTGAGGATTTTGAATGGGCGGGGGGGTGGGAGGTCGGGGTACTAGGTGGTGGGTATTATAGAGGGCACGGATTGCATGGAGCACTGGGTGTGGTGCAAAAATAATGAATACTGTTATGCTGAAAATAAATTTAAAAAAAAGAAAAAAAGTAATAAATTTAGCAAATAAGAAAAAAAAAAAAGAATAGTCTTCAAAGAAAGATCCCTTTTTATTTGAAAGAAAGACAAGTTACCAAGAAAGAAAATAAAAGAAATAGCAAGACAACTTGTTTGTTTATTCTGAGAACATTTAAAAGTGTTGGAATAAGCCTGATTTTATTACTTCAGTCCTCAGATTCTGAAGAAGAAAAGTACTCTGAAATAGTATGTGTGTTTTTGGATGCTCATGCAGGTTTAGGCACCTAAACCTGCATGAAAGAAAAGTGGCTTGTGTGACTGCACTAGGTGTGGCGAGCAGAGGAGGTGTTGAGGAGGTGGTACTGGAAGACTTCCTGCTTATATTAATTTCCTAACAATTCACAGACTGGGTAGCTTAAACAACAGAAATTTATTCCCTCACACTTCTGGAGGCCAGATATCTGAAATCAAGGTGCCAGCAGGGCCGTGTTCTTTCCAAATGCTCTAGGGACCAGTCCTTCCTTTCTTCTTCCTTTGCAGCAATTAGACTGGAGTCCACCAAATCCAGTATGATTTCATCTTAAATTGATTAAGTCTGAAAATACCCTATTTCCAAATACTGTTACATTCATAAGTTCTGAGAAGACATGAATTTGGGGGTAGAGCATTACCTAATCCAGTCCACTGCTGTTGAGACATTTATTTATTTATTTATTTATTGAAATTAATTTATTTATTTTCAGAAAAAGAGTATTCATTATTTTTTCACCACACCCAGTGCTCCATGCAATCCGTGCCCTCTATAATACCCACCACCTGGTACCCCAACCTCCCACCCCCCCCGCCACTTCGAACCCCTCAGATTGTTTTTCAGAGTCCATAGTCTCTCATGATTCACCTCCCTTTCCAATTTACCCCAACTCCCTTCTCCTCTCTAACACCCCTTTTCCTCCATGATATTTGTTATGCTCCACAAATAAGTGAAACCATATGATAATTGACTCTCTCTGCTTGACTTATTTCACTCAGCATAATCTCCTCCAGTCCTGTCCATGTTGCTACAAAAGTTAGATATTCATCCTTTCTGATGGAGGCATAATATTCCATAGTGTATATGGACCACATCTTCCTTATCCATTCGTCCGTTGAAGGGCATTTTGGTTCTTTCCATAGTTTGGCGACTGTGGCCATTGCTGCTATAAACGTTGAGACATTTTAGAAGAATCTGAATTCTATGGACAAGGGAGCAGCACCAGTGATACTCCATGCCCCCTGGTGGAGGAAGCCATGAGCAACAGACAAGGTGAGTAGCGAGGACAGGCCCTTAGGACGAGCTAGGATGGTCAAATAGGATCTCAGATTTGCCCCCAGACTAGAGGACTAAAGGTGGGGCAAATAAGAATTTACAATTACTCTATGTTCCATTTCTTGCTGCCCACCCAATAGCCTCTAAATGGACAACTTCTCTCAACCTCTGAATCTTAAAATTGCTTCCTTTCTCCTGGCTTTTTTGCATTCAAATGGAGATATAATGTTAAAAACAAAAACCTATATACTTGTGTATGTGTTTTGTGCATGTGTGTGCATACATATTCAAACTACAATGCAGTGTTGTGGTTAAGAGGGCAAGTGTCAGAGAGATCTGAATTGGAACTATGATTTTGGCATTTGCTTATTATGTGACCCTGGGAAAATTACTTAACCTCTCTGGGCCTTTAGTGTGCTGGCTTTTAAAATGGGAGTAAAGACAGGCACTCCCTCAAAGGGTTTTTTGAGGATTTATAAAAAATTACATAGTCACCTTGGGGTGCCTGGGTGGCTCAGTGGGTTAACCCTCTGCCTTCGGCTCTGGTCATGATCTCAGGATCCTGGGATCGAGCCCCGCATGGGGCTCTCTGCTCAGCAGGGAGCCTGCTTCCCTCCACTCTCTCTGCCTACTTATGATCTCGATCTCTCTCTGTCAAATAAATAAAATAAAATATTAAAAATAAATAAATAAATAAATAAATAAATAAAATATTTTTTAAAAAAATTACATAGTCACCTTAAAAGATTTTGAAGGGGAAGTTGATAAAACTTGACCTAAATTTTGTATTAAAAGGAAGAAAAATTAGGAAGTTTTTTTTTAACATGACAAAGAGTATTATTTAAAATAAGGCACTGAGGCTAGGAAAGCCTCAATCTGACAAATAACATGCCTATGTCAATTAAAGAAAAAAAAAAGAAGTATGTACATTATGAATGAGGAACATGACAACAGATTCACATACTTTTGAAACAATAAACTGGGTACTTTTCTGGTCCAATTTAAATGATTACAATTTATCTAATTAGAGGTAGAAAACCTTAATAAATCAGTAAGCATGAAAGGAGAGGCATAATTTTTATTATTTGCAGGTGATGATGGTCTCTTTGGAAAACCCCAAAGAATCAAATAAACTGTTACAACCATTACACATTTTTTTTTAAAAAGTGTCTTTTTTAACTTAATTCTCTGTATGGCTCTTATTTATACACCATACAGAAACATCAGCAGCTTTCCTATAATTCAACAGTGACTAGGTGAAGGTAGAATTTAAAACAGCCCTTAGATAGGGTAATAGTAGAGAAGATATTGATAAGAAATTATATTCAGGTATTTTGATGGAAATATGTTATAATTTATTGTTAAATTGCATGGGGGAAATGGGGCAAAATATAATTTTAGTAAGTGACAAGTTACATAGTACCACATGGACTGGATAGTACCAAGGACTCATTTCTGAAAACAGTCAATTCTCCCCAAATTAATCTAGGTATAACTTTAATAAGAAAAAAATTATTCTATTATTCACGTGAGAACTCTAGTTCACATAACTAAATCAGAGACATTGACCTCTTTTTTTTGCTAATGCTTCATTGAAATACCAGGGAACTTACACCAATCCTACAAAGACTTTTACGAGACAGCAAGAGGACATTAGAAAATTAAGAGATTACTGTAAAACATAAAAAAAACCCAAACTGATGACAATACTCAACAGAGTGGAGGAATCTATAACCAAAGGCAAGAGAAAAAGATTTTTAAAATCATATTTCCAGAAAAAGTCCCAGATCAGAGATAGTGGGGCCAAGAGCAAAAAGCAGAATATTTAATTATAGGCTTATGAATGACTGCTCTTTGTTCCCAGAGTGTAGCATCTCTCACTCAACTAAATCCATGAGTGAAGTTTTTTAAACAATATGGGAGATTTTCCACTGTAGATGTCAGGAGTGGTTATTGAGGCTGGAGAAGGAAGAAAGAACAGGCATCTGCAGCACACAAGGTGCTACAGAACCCATGTGTCTTGAGGCAAAGTTAGAGCAAGAAAGGAGGGAATAACCCTGAGGGGCTGAGTGAGCATGTGCAGTACCTACTCTGAGTCTGGTCCATCAGTAGGCATACCCTACTGCTGTGTGGAAGAGTTAGTAAGAGGGAAAGAAAGAGGATAGGAGTCACCACAAAGGAAATAATACTTATTTGAATAAGTTAAAAAAAAAAACTGTGAAGGGCAAAATACAACATACAGGAGATTAACTGCAGGGGAAACAATTTTTCAAACATATGGCACAGGCAAAGGGTTAACACTCTTAATTACATCAAGATCCTACACACTGATGAGAGAAAAACAAGCAATCCTCCTGGTTTCCTCTGCCTGCAATGTGCTTCCTCTGGTCATATATCATATAGCAAACTCCCCTCCTCTCAGATTGCAGCCCAAATGCCAACTTCCTTGACCAATCCATCTAATGCATCCATTCCACTTCTGTTGCACCACCACTATTTTAATTTTCTGCATACTTCTTACCATTAGCTGGTATCTTTATATATTTTTTCTTTCATGTTTTCTGTTAGAATGTAAGTTTGATGAGGGTGGGAACAGTGTTTTGTTTACCACTGTTTCTCCTAGACCTAGATTTCTTTACCTTGCCAAAATGTTTCTAAAATGATGGTATGATAAGTCCAAAGAATTTTTCAACAGCAGACATGCATTATAAAAACTGTTGAAGTCTTTCAGGCAGAAAGAAAATGTTGTCAGATGAAAATATGAATCTACACAAAGGAGTGGAGAAATGGCAACTATATGGATAATACATTGTTTCCTTATTATTTAAAGCTCTTTAGAAATAACTAATTATTTAGGGGAGGTAGGTGGGAGGATTGGGTAGTTGGGTTATGGACATAAATGAAAGTATGTGATGTGATGAGCACTGGGTGTTATACGCAGCTATAAATTACTGAAAACTACATCTGAGATTAACAATGTTGCCTAATTGAATTTAAATAAAAAAACCTGATAATTTAAACAGCAAAAGAATAAAGTATGGGAAATATAACATTTGTAAAAGTAAAATATATGAAAAAATGGGACAGAGATTGAGAGGGGAAAAGGGAACTATTCTTTCATTAGGTTCTCACACTAAATGTGAAGTGGTATAACATCCTGTGAAGGCAGACTGAAATATTAAAGATGCATAATAAAAATCCAAGTCGTTTTTGACTTGGACAATTTTGACTCCCTCTTTCCCTGGGGAGCATTTGACAATGTCTGTTGATATGTTTGAAGTAATGAATGAGGGAGTGCTACTGGCATCTACTGGGTCAAGGTTAAGGATACTGTTAAACATTCTATAATGCATGGGACAGCACCCCACAAGTAATTTTCTGGTTCAATAGGTCAATAATGCCAAGGTTGAGAAACACAATTAACTCAAATTAAATATTACTTATTGGATTTCAGTTTTTAGAATCTATCAAAGACAAAATTCAAACTACTATTTTATTATTTATACAATTGTGAAGTAATGATAAAACAAACAAAAAAAAAGGAGAAGGAAGGGGGAATAGAGGTTGAGTCTATTGCAAGAGCATTAATTTCATCACCCAACCTTAAGGGTATTAAGAGATACTCTCTAACATACAGATGGCCAACAGACACATGAAAAGATGCTCAACATCATTCATCACCAGGGAAATGTAAATCAAAACTCCAATAAGATATCACCTTATCATCTGTACCTGTTAGAATGGCTAAAATCAAGAAGACAAGAAATAGTAAATATTGGTGAGGTGTAAAAGAAAAGAAACACTTATGCCCCGTTGGTGGGAATGTAAACTGGTACAGCTACTGTGAAAAATAATATGGAATTTACTCCAAAAATAAAAAAAATAGAAATACTATATGAGCCAGTAATTCCACCATTGGGTGTTTACTCAAAGAAAGCTAAAACAATAATTTGAAAAGATATATGCACCCCGAAGTTTATTGCAGCACTATTTGCATTACCCAAGATATGGAAGCAATCTAAGTGTCCATCAATAGATAAATGGAAAAAGGAGGTGTGAAATATATATATATGAATGAACGACATATATATACTAGAATACTACTCAACCACAATAAAGAATGAGATCATGCCATTTGCAACAACATGGATGGACCTGGAGAGTATAGTGCTGAGTGAAATAAATTGGACAGAGAAAGACAAATGCCATAAGAGTTCACTTATAATGTGGAATCAAAAAACAAAATAAACAAAAAGCAGAAACAGACCCATAAATACAGAAAACAAACTGATGGTTGCTGGGATGGAGGAGTGAATGGCTCAAATGGGTAAAGGGGAGTGGGAGGTACTAGCTTCCAGTTGTGGAAAGAATAAGTTACAGGGATAAAAGGTACAGTAGAGAGGATATAGTCAGTGGTATTGTAAGAATGTTGTATGATGACAGATGGTAGCTACACTTATCATGAGCATAATATAAGGTATAGAGTTGTAAAATCACTATGCTATACACTTGAAATTAATGTAACCTTGTTTGTCAACTATGCTTCAATTTAAAAAACCAACTAAGTCATGGGGCACCTGGGTGGCTCAGTGGGTTAATCCTCTGCCTTCAGCTTGGGTCATGATCTTAGGTCCTGGGATCAAGCCCCGGTGGGGCTCTCTGCTCAGCAGGGAGTCTGCTACCCTGCCCCTGCCTGCTACTCTGCCTACTTGTGATCTCCGTCTGTCAAATAAATAAATAAAATCTTAAAAAAAAAAAACGAAAAACAAAAGACAACTATGGGGTGCTTGGGTGGCTCAGGTACTTAAGCGACTGCCTTTGGCTCAGGTCATGATCCCAGAGTCCTGGGATTGAGTCCCACATCAGGCTCCCATCTCCATGGGGAGTCTGCTTCTCCCTCTGACCTTCTCCCCTCTCATGTTCTTTCTCGTTCCCTCTCTCAAATAAAGAAAATCTTTAAAGAATAAAATAAATGAAAAACCAACTATAGTTAAATAAATGGACTACACAGTGAAATTAAGGGATTCCCAAAAAAGGAAATGAAAAAAGAGAGAAATACTGTCTAAAATTGATAAAGTAAGAAATATAATTTAATGCATATCTTTTTAAAGTTATGCAAGTACAGGTAGTTCTCACTTTGCATGGTAGTTTGAGGCCAAAGAAATGACTATGCAAACTGAAATCATACACAGTGTCCTTAATTGGGTGCCTGGGTGGCTTAGTTGGTTAAGCTTCTGCCTTTGGGTCGGATCCTGGGATCGAGCGCCACACTGGTTTCCCTGTTCAGTGGGGAGCCTGCTTCTCCCTCTTTTCCTCTTTTCATGTTCTCTCTTGTTATCTCTGTCGCTACTTCTGTCTCTCTCAAATAAATAAAATCTTTAAAAAAAACCCCAAGTGAATGGGAAAAACCACATTTGTTTCATGACCTCTCAAAGTTGTATCAGAACCTTAATTAGCAAAACCTTAAAAACTTTTATTGTTGTTTATAAATGTATTGGGCAATAAAAAATAGTAAAACTAATATTATTTAGACGCTACAATTTAAAACATTAGAAGCACTGAGAAGTGTTTTCTTTCTTTTTTTTTAAAATTGTTGAAAAGTTTGAGTAGTTATTGCCTTCTACTTTCAGCTGGAAATGAGAGACTTTCCTATGTCTTGACAAAATGTCATACTTCTTTTTAAGTTGAATAAGCTTCCAACATTTTATCCTTTTTATTTCTGATGTCATGAAATATCTCCAAGAGTTCTTTAAATGTGAGGATTTTGCTGTGATCTTCTGGGACATCTTCATCCTTTTCATCACAAACACCCCTTTATATCTTTAAGTTTGCCTTCATAAAGCTCTTTGGGCAGCACATCTAGACTTTCTTGAATGGCAGCAGTGTCAACATTCCCATAGTCACCTATTTCTTCTATAACTGCTTATATTTGATTTGAATTTCATTTAGAGTGTTAACCAGTTTTCATTCCTTTCGTTCAATTTTGTTTTTGTTGGTCAAATTCCTCTTTGGATTTTCTTTTTCTTTCTTTCTTTTTTTTTTTTTTTTTAGACCTAAGGACACCTTCAGATTGAAAGTGAGGGGATGGAGAAGCATTTTATCACACAAATGGTCTCAAAAGAAAGCTGGAGTAGGAATGCTTATATTCGACAAAGTAGACTTTAAAACAAAGACTGTAACAGATAAAGAAGGGCATTAAATAATAATAAAAGGAACAATCCAACAAGAGAATATAACAATTGTAAATTGTAAAAATTTATGCACCCAACATAGGATTAACAAAATAAATAAAACAATTGATTAAAAAAAACATAAAGGAACTAACTGAAAATAACACAATAATAATAGGGGACTTGAACACTACACTTAAAACAATGAACAGATCATCTAAGCCAAACATAAACAAAGAAACAGTGGCTTTGGATGATGCGTGGGACCATATAGGCTTAACAGATATATTCAGAACATTTCATCCTAAAACAGCAGAATGCACATTTTTTTTCAAGTGCACATAGAACATGCTCCACTTACTAGGTCACAATTCAATTCTCAACAAATACAAATAATATTGAAATCATACTATGCACCTTTTCTGACCTCAACACTATGAAACTAGAAGGCAAACACAAGAATAAACTTGGAAAGACCACAAATAAATGGAGATTAAGCAACATGCACTAAACAATGAATGGGTCAACCAGGAAATCAAAGAAGAAATGAAGTACATAGAAACAAATGAAAATGAAAACACAATGGTCCAAAACCTTTGGAATGCAGCAAAAGCAGTCCTGAGAGGAAGTGTATAGCAATACAGGTCTACCTTAAAAGAAGCAGAAAAAATCTCAAATAAACAACCTAACCTTACACTTAAAGGAGCTAGGAAAAGAACAACAAACAAAGCCTAAATGCAGCAGAAGGAAGGAAATAATAAAGATTAGAATAGAAAAAAATGATATATAAACCAAAAAACTAATAGAACAGATCAATGAAACTAGAAACTGGTTCCACATCTTTTTTATCCATTCATCTATGGATGGACACTTGGGCTGCTTCCATAATTTGGCCTTTTTTTTTTTTTTTAAGTAGGCCCAACACTCAGTGTTGAGCCCAATGTGGGGCTTGTACTCATGATCCTGAGATCAAGACCAGAGCTGAGATCAAGGGTCGGACGCTTAACCAACTGTACCACCCAGGTGCCTCCATAATTTGGCTCTTAACCATAGAGAACAATCTGAGGGTTATCAGAGGGGAGGTGGGTGGGAGGATGAGTTAAATAGGTGACGGGGATTGGGGAGGGAACTTGTTGTGATGAGCACTGAGTGTTATATGGAAGTGTTGAATCACTATATTATGCATATGAAACTAATATTACACTGTATGTTAACTAACTGGAATTTTAAAAAAAAGGTTTAAAAAGAGAAAATAAAGCAAATCTTGGGTTATAACCAAAAAAAAAAAAATTAACTGAAATCCAGTTTAAAATTCCTTTCTGTCCTTTCTAGTCAATCTTCAACCCCTGCTTTGCAGAATCAACCATCATTCTGAATTCTATTTTTTCCATCCTTTAAGTGCGTATAAATAGAATCAAACAATGTGTATTTTTTTGAGGGGGACAAGATGGCGGGGTAGTAGGAAGAGGCGTCTTTTCAGCTGGTACCCCAAAGTGAGCTGATTACCTACCAAAGAACTCCAATCACCCATGAAATCAGCCTGAGATCAGAATTATACACGTCTGGATCTCTACAGGGGCAGAAGACGCCAGTGAGCAGGTAAAGCGGAATGGGAACAGCGGACTGATATCAGAAGATAAACAAAAGGGGGAGGGAGCCACCAGAGGCTACCGGTGTGAAAGTAATACCCCCATACCAGCGAGAGTGCCCCGCATCTGGGAACCAGCATTAACTTGGAGACTGGTTGAAAGCACTCCAAAAGAGCAAAGGATCGCGGGGGGGAAATTGTGGGAATCGGGGCGACTAGGGACAGGGGCTTAAGTCCCCGGTCCCAGACGGCCTCCCCGGCGCGGAGGCAGAGAGAGTGCTGCGGAGAAACCAGCTCCTGGTCCCTAAGCCGCCAGCGCGCCCCAGAGCGCGTGGGTTCTGGCTCCTGTGAGGGGATGGGAGCTGCGCGGGTCTGCAGAACGCGTGCTAGCCTACCACAAAGCTTGAGATGCGCGCTCACGTCCCTCCAGCTCTCCTGGGTTTCTAAGGCCCGGGGGCGCTTCTTGACCTGCGCCATTGTATCAAAGTCTAAGCCGCGCGCCCGCTAAACTCTTCCCCGGACAGAGGCGCACAAAAGCCAGCCTGCGGCTTACGGACCAGCGCCCCATTCTCAGTGCCCCAGACGCGCGCCCGACCCAGAGCCACCTCTGAAAAGAGGTGCGCGCAAGCCGGGCACTCCCAGCCCGGGCCGGCGGCAAAATCTCAGTGTGCGATCGCTGCTTGGAACCTCTCTGGCGGTCAGGAGCTCCCAGACAGCCGCCACTGCCTTGGCTTTGGGGACGAGCAAAAGATCCTGCGCCCCCAGGGTCTTTAACTTGGAACCTGCACTGCCAGCGGCCAAGGGGGAATTTATTCAGCTTCTGCACCCAGACTGAGGCTTCTCTCTGAGACGGAGATCAGGAAGTGTTCCAGGGTGCACCTTGACTGCACCAGAGTTGATACATCCAGCTACATCTGTTCAGTCTTCTCCCACCAAAATGACTAGGAGGAGGAATGCCCAACAGAAGAAAAATACAGAGGATGGACCTTCTGCAACAGAGCTAATGGCTATCAACATAGACAATATGCCCAAAAGAGAATTCAGGCTAACAATTATCCAGGCAATAGCTAGGTTGGAGAAAGCCATGGATGACCAAACAGAATTGATTAGGGCTGAACTGAAAGCGACCAGACAGGATGTTCACAATGTTAGGGCGGAGCTTAAAGCCACCAGGGAGGAGGTCCACAATGCTCTCAATGAGTTCCAATCCAATCTAAACTCTCTCAAAGCTAGTGTAACTGAGACAGAAGATAGAATTAGTGATCTGGAAGACAAACAGATAGAGAGAAAGGATCAGGAGGAAGCCTGGAACAAACAGCTTAGATCCCACAAAAGCAGAATCAGGGAAATAAATGATGCCATGAAGTGTTCCAACGTCAGAATTATTGGAATCCCTGAAGGGGAGGAGAAAGAAAGAAGTCTAGAAGATATCGTGGAACAAGTCCTTCATGAAAATTTTCCGAATCTCGCGAATGAAACCAGCGTTCATGTACTAGAGGCTGAACGGTCTCCACCCAAGATTATACACTCCAAAAAAACATCATGACACCTGATAGTCAAATTGAGAAATTATAATTGTAGGTATAATCTCTTGAAAGCCGCCAGGGCAAAGAGGCTCCTTACTTACAGAGTGAAGCCCATCAGAATAACGTCAGGCCTGTCCACAGAGACCTGGCAAGCCAGAAGAGGCTGGAAAGATATATTCAGGGCACTAAATGAGAAGAACATGCAGCCAAGAATACTTTATCCAGCAAGACTGACATTCAAAATGGATGGAGAGATAAAGAGTTTCCAAGACCGGCAAGGCTTAAAAGACTATGCAACCACCAAGCCGACACTGCAGGAAATATTAAGGGGGGTTCTATAAAAGAGGAAAAATCCCAAGAATAGCATTGAACAGAAATATAGAGACAATCTACAGAAAGAAAGACTTCAAAGGTAACTCGATGTCAATAAAAACGTATCTATCAATAATCACTCTCAATGTGAATGGCCTAAATGCACCCATAAAATGGCACAGGGTTGCAGATTGGATAAAATGACAGGACCCATCCATATGCTGTCTACAAGAGACCCATTTTGAACCTAAAGATACACGCAGACTGAAAGTGAAGGGGTGGAGAAGCATCTTTCATGCCAATGGGACTCAAAAGAAGGCTGGGGTAGCGATACTCATATCAGGTAAATTAGACTTCAAACTAAAGACTGTAGTCAGAGATACAGAAGGACACTACATAATCCTTAAAGGGACTATCCACCAAGATGATCTAACAATTGTAAATATCTATGCTCCCAATATGGGAGCAGCCAATTACTTAAGAAAACTGTTAATTAAGATAAAGAGTCATATTGATATGAATACACTAATCGTAGGAGATCTTAACACGCCTCTTTCAGAATTAGACAGATCATCGAAGCAGAAAATCAATAAAGAAACAAGAGCATTGAATGACACATTGGACCAGATGGACCTCATAGATATATACAGAACATTCCACCCTAAAAGAGCAGAATACTCATTCTTCTCAAGTGCACACGGAACCTTCTCCAGAATAGACCACATACTGGGTCACAAATCAGGACTCAACCGATACCAAAAGACTGAGATGATTCCCTGCATATTCTCAGATCACAATGCTCTGAAACTGGAGCTCAATCACAAGGAAAAGTTCCGAAGGAACTCAAACAACTGGAAGCTAAAGACCACCTTGCTTAAGAATGCTTGGATCAACCAGGAGATCAAAGAAGAACTGAAACAATTCATGGAAACCAATGAGAATGAAGACACTTTGGTCCAAAACCTATGGGATACAGCAAAGGCGGTCCTAAGGGGAAAATATATAGCCTTCCAAGCCTTGCTCAAAAAAATTGAAAAATCCAGAATACACCAGCTGTCTCTACACCTTAAAGAACTGGAGGATCAACAACAAATCAAACCAACTCCACACATAAGAAGGGAAATCATCAAGATTAGAGCTGAGATCAATGAGGGAGAAACCAGAGATACAGTAGAACGTATCAATGAAACTAGAAGCTGGTTTTTTGAAAGAATCAATAAGATCGATAAGCCACTGGCTACACTAATCCAAAAGAAAAGAGAGAAATCCCAAATTCATAAAATTATGAATGAAAAGGGAGAGATCACAACTAACGCCAAGGAAGTAGAAACAATCATCAGAAGTTATTACGAACAGTTATATGCCAATAAGCTTAGCAACCTAGATGAAATGGATGCATTCCTGGAAAAATATAAACTACCAAAATTGAACCAGGAAGAAATCGACAACCTGAATAGACCGATATCTAATAACGAGATTGAAGCAGTGATCAAAAACCTCCCAAAAAACAAGAGCCCAGGACCTGACGGATTCCCTGGGGAATTCTACCAAACCTTCAAAGAAGAAATAACACCTATTCTCCTGAAGCTGTTTCAAAAAATTGAAGCAGAAGGAAAACTTCCAGACTCTTTCTATGAAGCCAGCATTACCCTGATCCCCAAACCAGGCAAGGACCCTATCAAAAAGGAGAATTTCAGACCAATATCACTGATGAATATGGATGCTAAGATTCTCAACAAGATCCTAGCCAACAGGATCCAACAGCACATTAAAAAGATTATCCACCATGATCAGGTGGGATTCATCCCTGGGCTACAAGGATGGTTCAACATTCGCAAATCATTCAATGTGATACAACAAATTAATATGAGAAGAGAGAAGAACCACATGGTCCTCTCAATTGATGCAGAAAAAGCATTTGACAAAATCCAACATCCGTTCCTGATTAAAACGCTTCAAAGTATAGGGATAGAGGGAACATTCCTGAACCTCATCAAATCTATCTATGAAAGACCCACAGCAAATATCATCCTCAATGGGAAAAAGCTTGCAGCCTTCCCATTGAGATCAGGAACAAGACAAGGATGCCCACTTTCACCCCTCTTGTTCAACATAGTATTAGAAGTCCTAGCAACAGCAATCAGACAACAGAGAGAAATAAAAGGTATCCAAATTGGTAATGAAGAAGTCAAACTCTCTCTCTTCGCAGATGACATGATTCTTTATATGGAAAACCCAAAAGACTCCACCCCCAAACTACTAGAACTCATACAGCAATTCAGCAACGTGGCAGGATACAAAGTCAATATGCAGAAATGAGTGGTTTTCTTATACACTAACAATGAAAATACAGAAAGGGAAATTAGAGAATCGATTCCATTTACTATAGCACCAAGAACCATAAGATACCTGGGAATAGACCTAACTAAAGAGGTAAAGGATCTGTACTTGAGGAACTACAGAACACTCATGAAAGAAATTGAAGAAGACACAAATAGATGGAAGACCATTCCATGCTCTTGGATCAGAAGAATAAACATTGTTAAAATGTCTATACTGCCTAGAGCAATCTATACTTTTAATGCCATTCCGATCAGAATTCCACCGGCATTCTTCAAAGAGCTGGAGCAAATAATCCTAAAATTTGTATGGAATCAGAAGAAACCCCGAATCGCTAAGGAAATGTTGAAAAACAAAAATAAAGCTGGCGGCATCACCTTACCTGATTTCAAGCTTTATTACAAAGCTGTGATCACCAAGACAGCATGGTACTGGCATAAAAACAGACACATAGACCAGTGGAACAGAGTAGAGAGCCCAGATATGGACCCTCAACTCTATGGTCAATTAATCTTCGACAAAACAGGAAAAAATATACAGTGGAAAAAAGACAGTCTCTTCAATAAATGGTGCTGGGAAAACTGGACAGCTATATGTAGAAGAATGAAACTCGACCATTCTCTTACACCGTACACAAAGATCAACTCAAAATGGATAAAAGACCTCAACGTCAGACAGGAATCCATCAGAATCTTAGAGGAGAACATAGGCAGTAATCTCTTTGATATCAGCCACAGCAACTTCTTTCAAGATACGTCTCCAAAGGCAAAGGAAATAAAAGCAAAAATAAACTTCTGGGACTTCATCAAAATCAAAAGCTTCTGCACAGCAAAGGAAACAGTCAAAAAAACAAAGAGGCAACCCACGGAATGGGAGAAGATATTTGCAAATGACAGTACAGACAAAAGGTTGATATCCAGGATCTATAATGAACTCCTCAAACTCAACCCACACGAAACAGACAAACACATCAAAAAATGGGCAGAAGATATGAACAGACACTTCTCCAATTAAGACATACAAATGGCTATCAGACACATGAAAAAATGCTCATCATCATTAGCCCTCAGGGAGATTCAAATTAAAACCACATTGAGATATCACCTTACACCAGTTAGAACCAGTTAGAATGGCCAAAATTAACAAGACAGGAAACAACATGTGTTGGAGAGGATGTGGAGAAAGGGGAACCCTCTTACACTGTTGGTGGGAATGCAAGTTGGTGCAGCCTCTTTGGAGAACAGTGTGGAGATTCCTCAAGAAATTAAAAATAGAGCTTCCCTACGACCCTGCAATTGCACTCCTGGGTATTTACCCCAAAGATACAGATGTCGTGAAAAGAAGGGCCATCTGTACCCCAATGTTTATAGCAGCAATGGCCACAGTCGCCAAACTATGGAAAGAACCAAGATGCCCTTCAACGGATGAATGGATAAGGAAGATGTGGTCCATATACACTATGGAGTATTATGCCTCCATCAGAAAGGACGAATATCCAACTTTTGTAGCAACATGGACGGGACTGGAAGAGATTATGCTGAGTGAAATAAGTCAAGCAGAGAGAGTCAATTATCATATGGTTTCACTCATTTGTGGAGCATAACCAATAGCATGGAGGACAAGGGGTGTTAGAGAGGAGTAAGGAATTTGGGTAAAATGGAAGGGGAGGTGAACCATGAGAGACTATGGACTCTGAAAAACAGTCTGAGGCGTTTGAAGTGGCGAGGGTTGGGAGGTTGGGGTACCAGGTGGTGGGTATTCTAGAGGGCACGGCTTGCATGGAGCACTGGGTGTGGTGTAAAAATAATGAATACTGTTTTTCTGAAAATAAAAGTGAAAAAAAAAACAACAAAAAACAATGTGTATTTTTTTGTGTGTCTGACTTCTTCCACTTAACATGTTGTTTTTGGAGATTCACCCACATTGTTGCAAATATCAGTATATCCTTTTATTTAATTGCTGAGCAGCATTGATACATGATTAAAAATTAAAACATGTTCAATGTGACATATTTCTGAGGTATAAAAGTAAAAAGAAATTTTCTGAATTCTGCCCTTTATACTCTCACAAGAAACCATTATTAATAGCTGCTTATTTAGATATTTTCCCTGGATACATAGACTATTTTCATCTTTCCAACAACCCTGGACACATGACTAATGCTTATTTTCCTTATTCTTTTTAGAAATAGAATACATTTTTAAAAATATTTTAAGTAATCTCCACACCCACCGTGGGGTCTGAACCTACAGTCCCAAGATTAAGAGTCACACACTCAAAAAAAAAAAAAAAAAAAGAGTCACACACTCTACTGACTGAGCCAGCAAGGTGCCCGCAGAATAAACCCTTGATTAACTGGCATGATAATAGAGAACTCACTGACATTTCCAAACACCATACTCTACTACTCTCCTTTCTTTCCCATCTTAGTTGTTGGCAACCTATCCTTCTAACTTTATTAGGCCAGACATCTTGTGATCATCTTTGGCTCCTCCTTTTAAACACTCCTCAGTACGCTTTGTCAACCCTACCTTTAAAATCTCCAGACTCTGATCACTTTTCACCTTTTCTACTCCTACTGAGCTATCCAAACCATCATTACTTTTTACCTGAATCACTGCAACCACTTCTCAAAGGTTTTCCTTATTATTCCTCCTCCCCTCTCTTATGTAGTCAATTCTCTAAAAAGCAACCAAAGCAATCATGTGAGTACCTAAGTTAGATCATGCCACATCTATGCACGAAACACTCCAAGGACTTCCCATCTTTGAGTATAAGACAAAGTCCTCCAAGTGTCATACAAGACCCTACATGATCTGTCTCCTCCCTTACCTCTCTGATTCTATCTTCTATTATTCTTCTCCTCACATACTCCCTATTAGCTACACTAGTTTCTCTATCTCTCAAAGACTCTAGATAAGCTCCCACTTAAAGACCCTCCCCTGGATACCAAAAAAAAACTTAACTCCCTAACCTCCTTGAGATTTTATTTTGTTCGAATGTCACCTTTTTGGTGTGGGCCATTTTTGACCATCTCAATGAAAATTGCAGCACCCTCCTCAGAATGCTCCACTGTCCTCCCTTGCTTTATTTTTCTCCATAGCACTCAGTGCTACCTAATTTTATTTTACTTTGTTTATTGTGTCTCCCTCTGCTGATATGTAAGCTCACTGAGTAGAGAGTTTTGTCTGTCTCATTCACTGTTGTATATCCAATATTTAGAATAGTGTTTGGCACATAATACATTCTCAATAAAAATTTTTTAAAAAATATATGGTGGTTGATAATTACAAAAGAGCTGGGGACTTGTACAACAATTTTTCTTTAAAGCTACTCTTGAAGTTTAGAAAGTTGCTTCTATATAAAGTTGCTGTTTCTAATTTCTTCCCAGAAGAACATATTATCCACTTGATTCTCAAGTACTAACGCTTGCATCATTACATACTGTTGGGTTTTGTTCTGTTTAACAAGCCTCAAGAAGAACAGAAACACTATCAAGAGTCATAAAATATCTATGTTTGGGCAACTCTTCTTTCACTTACTTGAACTCTCATTTATGCCTTTTATTTTGTTGAAATAGTTTAGATTTGCAAATTATGTCCTTAGGATTTGAGTCTTTATACATTTCTTTAAAAAAAAGTTTTATTTATTTATTTTAGTTCGGGGGAGAAGCAAAGAGAATCTTAAGAAGACTTCACACAACTTGAGGCTCAATCTCATCACCCTGAGAACATGACTTGAGCTAAAACCAAGTCAGACATTTAATGGACAACAACACCCAGGCTTCCCTCTCTTTATGCTTCTCTGTCTGCAATTCTACTAGTTACCATAAATGAACAATCAAATTACTTGAGATTGTTTTTCTCAAGCCAGAATGCATATCAGAGTCACTTGTGGGATGTCCTAAATCTGTTGAACTTGAATTTCTCAAGGTAAAGCTCAAAAATCTCCAGATTTGACAAGTTCTCCCAGGAATTCTGAGGCAGCCAGTCTAGCACCTAGACATAGACTGGCTCTGAGGAGACCCCAGGTTGTGTAGCAATTGTCTGTTAGAACTGCTGCGGTTAGAGAAAACTGAAGGTAGTTAGGGATGCCCTCAAGTTCCACTCAAATCTTATTCTCTAGATAAATATAAACAATGTTTAAGACATTAAAATCTGTTTATGAAACACTGTACCCACATTTCTAAAGGAGCACTTCTTGAAGGAAAGAAATGGAATGAATGATTGAATGGAATGGAATGAATGAAAGAAATGGAATGAATAATTACCTAGTTTGAACCACAGTAGTCACAGTTCTAGAGATTTATAGATCCTGCTTCCATAAAGGATATTTCTCAAGTTTAACATTCAGTGCATACAGATGTGGCAAAGTGGGCATGGGGGACACCAGAAATAGAAGCTATTTCTATTTACTCCACTCTAGGCTTCACAGGATTACCCAAGTCCAGAAGCAGACACAGGGCTGTTCAGTTTTGCACAGATTTCCTGCACGAAGCTTCTTCAGTTCTCTTCTCTCACCACCCTCTAGACCAGCCAGGGAACAGAGACATCTCAGCTCATTATCCAGGCCCACTTGTCTTCTCCCCTAGGATTTTCTGACTAAAACCCTCTTCCTTCTCCTGTCTCTGCCAACCAAATGCAGATCTTCTTCATGGGCAGCTAAAGAACATGAATTATACCTTTGGTGAGAAAAGAAATAATTCTGAAAGAAATAAAAATTTCCTACCATTTCTCAGATTTTATCACAGATTCAGTTCTGTGCAAGTATATATTTGCCTACAAAAACAACTTGTAGTTTTATATACTCTACAAGCCCTGTGTTTAGTAGTAATTTTCCTATTGGGAATCTCTCTCTCCCTCTTTCTTTCTAAGTGTTATCTTTACATTCTTCCTAAGTTATAAAAGACAAATCCCTCATTTGTTGCCCATATTAGGCAGGATAAGAAGATATCATTCTAAGGTATAATACCTTTAAAAATTTTTATTTTTTAAATTTTATTTTAAAAATATTATTTATTTATTTAAATAATATTTATTATATAATTATCAATATATTATAATAGAGACTATGGACTTGAAAAACAGTCTGAGGGGTTTGAAGTGGCGGGGGGGTGGGAGGTTGGGGTACCAGGTGGTGGGTATTATAGAGGGCACAGCTTGCATGGAGCACTGGGTGTGGTGAAAAAATAATGAATACTGTTTTTCTGAAAATAAATAAATTGGGAAAAAAAAATAAATAAAAATAAAGAAAGGAAAACAAAACAAAAAATATATATATATATATTATATATTAATATATAATCTATGTTATATATTAAATATTATTTTAATTATTTATATTATATTTTTATTTTTATTTTTATTTTTATTTTTATTCTAAGGTATAATATCTTTAAAAAATAAAATTTCTACACACAAACAAAAAAGACCACTCCATTCCATCCCATTTAATCATATTAGGAGGTATAATTATGCTCCATTTACAGAAAAGAAAACTGAGGATGGAAAGAGGTTGGGAAACATGCTCAAGTTCCACAGCACACAAGGATTCTGACCCAGGAAGAAGAGATTCCAGAAATCTACCGGCAATTCTATTGGTCAGCTGATCTTTGACAAACCAGGAAAAAGTATCCAATGAAACAAAAACCAGTCTCTTCAATAAATGGTGGTGGGAAAATTGGACAGCTATATACAAAAGAATGAGGCTGGATCATTCTCTTATACCATACACAAAGAGAAACTCCAAATGGATGAAAGACCTCAACATGAAGCAGGAATCCATCAAAATCCTAGAGGAAAACACAGGAAATAACCTCTTCAACACTGGCCACAGCAATTTCTTTTAAGACACATCTCCAAAGGCAATGGAAACAAAGCAAAAATGACTTTTGGGACTTCATCAAGATAAAAAGCTTATGCAAAGCAAAGGAAACAGACAACAAAGCAAAGAGGCAACCCACAGAATGGGAGGAGATATTTGCAAATGACATTACAGATAAAGGGCTGATATCCAAGATTTATAAAGAACTTACCAAGCTCAGTACCCAAAAAACCCAAATAATCAAGTAAAAGAGTGGGCAGAAGACATGAACAGACACTTCTCCAAAGAAGACATATAAATGTCTAACAGACACATGAAAAAATGTTCAACATCACTAGCCATCAGGGAAATTCAAATAAAAATCACAAAATCAAATCAATACCACCCTACCCCAGTTAGAATGGCAAATACTAGCAAGGCAGGAAACAAATGTTGGCGAGGATGTGGAGAAAGAGGAATCCTCTTACACTGTTGGTGGGAATACAAGCTAGTATATCCACTTTGAAAAACAGTAACTTTTAACTTTTACTTTAGTAAAAGTTAATTTTAAATTAACTTTAACTTTTTGAGATTCCTCAAAAATTTAAAAATAGAGCTACCATATGACCCAGCAATTGCAGTACTGGGTATTTATCCCAAAGATACAGATTTAGTGAAAAGAAGGGGTACTCCAATGTTCATAGTAGCAATGTCCACAATAGCCAAACTGTGGAAGCTGAGATGTTCTTCAGTAGATGAATGCATAAAGAAGATGTGGTCCATATATACAATGGAATATTACTTGGCCATCAGAAAGGATGAATACCCACCATTTCCCTTGACATGGATAGAACTGGAGGGGATTATGTTAAGTGAAATAAGTCAAGCAGAGGAAGTCAATTATCTTATGGTTTCACTCATATGTGGAACATAAGGAATAGCATGGCAGACCGTAGGGAAAGAGGAAAACTGAACAGGAAGAAATCAGAGAGGGAGACAACCCATGAAAGATTCTTGGCTCCAGGAAACAAACTGAGCATTATAGAAGGGAGGGGGATAGAGGGGGTAGAGTAACTGGGTGATGAGTAATAAGGAGGGCATGTGTTGTAATGAGCACTTGATGTTACAAACAACTAATGAATTGTTGAACACTACATCAAAAACTAATGGTGTACTATATGTGGGCTAACTGAACATAATAAAAAAAAAATGGGCACCTGGGTGAATCAGTTGTTAAGCCTCTGCCTTTGGCTCAGATCATGATCCCACAGTCCTGGGATTGAGCCCCACAATTCTCCCCCTGCTTTGTTCCTGGTCTTGCTGTTTCTCTTTCTGTCAAAGAAATAAATAAAATCTCTGAAAAAAAAAAAGAAATTCCATAATTCCATAATCAAATATGGCATAGCATTTCCTTCCCCCTCCAAAAAGAGGCAGAAACATGCTGAGGTTAAAAGTGATTAATAGGGTCTTTCCCTTAATTTATGTGGTAACTCCTCTCCATTTATGATTATTTCTTTGTCACTGACTACTGACATTCAAACTTCAACCTGCCTGTCTCTGGTCTAAGGGCAGAAATCTGATTGAGGTGCTCCTGCTGTGTAGCAGGACTTGAATTTTTGTGACTCTTTTCCTAAGCACAACTCCTTAGGGCCTTCTGTTCCCGTTGGACGACTGCCTCAATTGATCTGTTTACAATGTGGCACTTATGGATGGATTTTATGGAACCCATGAATTGGGTTTTTACTGCTCTGGGCCTTGTCTGTTTCTGTTTCTTCAGTCGGCTAGCTACCTTTCAGTGCTTAAAGAGGCCAGTTTGTTTTTCTTTCTCAGCCTTTTTATAGCTCAGATAAGAACATCACCAGAACTATTCTAGATATTGGAGTTCTCTGATGATTATAAGATGGAAGGAAAGACCACCATCCCATCCAGAAGCAAATTCATAAAAGTGGACTCTATTTGAACTTACTATAAGTCTATGAATATTCTGTTTACCTAAACAGATTCTTTTCTTTTAAACCACTTTTAGTTCCACTAAATAAGTGATTATGCTTTTAAATGTCTTAGTGTCATACTTCCTAGTGAGTGGTATATTAAGATAGGCTACTTTATGCAGTAGTAACAAAAACAGCAAAAGATTAGTGATTCCTAGGATCAAATATCATTTTCATGCTCATTCTACAGGCCCATTGTTGGCTGGGGGCTCTACAGCAAATTGCCTTATTTCAGGGCCTGGGCTGATGGAGTATCCACCATCTTGAATGTTGCTGTTAGTCAGTGGCTTTGGAATCAGACAAAGTCTATTTCATGATTTATCTGTTGTGTGAATCCACTGCTTTTTCTTGGGGTGGGGGATGGTGGATCATGCCATCCCTTAGCAATCCACAAAAGTCCAGAGTTGTATCCAGAGAATATTAGGTATTTTTTACTGGGTCCCCATGGAATCGAAGACTGGAATTCATGTTTGGCAGGGAGCAGCCAGTCGTTAACGTAACTATTTTCTTTTTATCTTGACCACACAACCAGACTCTGCACAGTTAGATGTGGCCATGCAACTGAGGTCAAGTATAGAAATTAGAATGAAAGTGATATGCATATACCCAAGATGGACTGTTTTATTCTCCACTGCTGCTTTTCCTACAAACCTAATACAGATGAGCATTGGTGGCCTTGGAAGACATGTGTTGAGGACAGCAGAGTCATAAGATGGAAGGAGCCTTGGTCCTTAAATCATTCCTTGGAGGAAAGCCACCTGCCCATCAGAAATAGTCATTTTGGACTTTACTTATATGTGTTCACACACACACACACACACACACACAATCTAACATGTTTGAACCATTCTTCTTTCTAGCCTGATTATTACAGCAGTCAGCATATCCTCAGTGAATACAGAGATCTTTGACAAGGTCTTTGTGAGCTGGTGAAGAGGCTCTCTGAGACAATTTGCATGCAGATTTTGGCAGAAGTTCTATAATTATGGAAAAGGATAGTAGGAAAGGAGGACTTGAAGAAGAGCAGAGGTTCTCTTCTGGATATCCAGACACTGGCCTGACTCCACCCATTTGGAGAAAGCTTGATACTCTAGAGTGAGTAAAAAGATTCTCCTTACTTGTGTATGAATAGGGTCTTAGGCCCTCTAAAGAACTGCAGTGCATTAGTGACGGTGAGCTAAGGGGAGTGAGTGTACAGACAGATAACAGCCATGTCGAACATGAGGCATTTGTGCTTTCAAAATTTGGTTTGCCACATGTTGGAAATCTCCAGTCCTAGGTAGTTCCTTTGAGCTTTAACGCCGATTCCAGAAGATTCTGTTAAATTGGATGTCAGTTATGAAAAAGCATGACTATAACCCAAAAGCATGGTTTAACAGGCAATGTCCACAATATGGGAAAGTCAGATGTGAACTGGGAGGACTTGGGGCACGGCAAGCATATGTGGAAACCTGTTTCAGTCCTGGCCTTGCCTGCTTATTGTGTTACTTTAAGGAAGTCCTTTGTAACTCCATTCTCCAACTTCTTTTCATTCCTTGTTTCTTTCAAGACTCAACCCTGATGTCACTTCCTCCTGGAAGCCTTCCCTGATTGCACCCAGGGTTAAATACTGTGGTAAGGCATGTGCACCTCCTCCATGCTCCCACAGAGGAGCACCACACCATAGAACAGCATTGTGACTGTGTCTCCCCAAATGGAGTTGATATTCTTGAGGGCAGGAACTGTTGTCCTACTGGTGGATCCTCAGCATGTGGCCCAAGGTCTAGCATACCAAAGTTTTGTTCAATACATTAGAAAATTGTTCTGCTGGAGGTTTGTATCCACATAAAGAAGAGATTAGTGCCATCTTTATCCAAAGACAGAATCTGAGCTGGAGCCTGAAGGAAGCAGGAGACAAGGGGACAAGAATTCCAAACAGAGAGAACCATGTGACAGGGCCTGGCACTACACTTGATCTTAGCCAAAAGGAGCCTTCACAGGGCAGTGGGACTCTCAGGCAGTGGAATCCAGTTGCCTTTTCATGCAGATGCTGGAAAGAGGCTGGTGGGAACAGAATCCTGCACTATTGTCCTCAGGAATGCCCTGTCATCTCCAAAGTCGTCTGGCTGCTGTCCTCAGACATGCTTACACTATCATTAGTAATGCCAATGTCCATGGGGAAGAAATAAATAAATAAAGTCATATTAATATCAGCTCTATTAGAAACACAGGAAATAAATTAATGTTTGCCAAATGGGAAAAGAAAAAATCAATAGGGAAAGAAATATTATTTTTAATCTTCTGAGAAGGTTTTTATAAACAACAGAAAGGGAAAAAAATAAAAACCATGAAAAAGAATCTGCCATCATCCTTTTAACCTGTATTTATTATCACTCATTCTATATCATCCTGAACTGCATGATAATTTAAAATTTCATTTTAATTTCAATGTATCATATAATTCAACCTAGCCTTTTACAGCATTTTTTTTAACCGAAAACTTTTAAAATGTCTCAAAAGGAAATACAACCAGGGGGAGGGAGGGTAAGAAGTCCTGTAACCTTCTAGAGTAGTCATTTAATTTCTGAGATTAAAAGGTCTGTGCAAAAATATGATAACACTAAAAGCAACAAACATGACCAGTGTACATGTTCCTTAATGGCGTGCTGATGTGTGTGGAGTGGCTGCGGCTGGCTTCTCTCTGTGTTCTTCTAGGCTTTCATTTGAATTCAAATTATTTTAGACTCTGGGCCATTCTAGTTGTTTTAGGAGACTATTTCTTCACTTGTTTCTACTACATTTGATCTATTCTGATATGGTGGCGTCCCCTTTCTGGGACATGTCCTATAGTTCCTGCCTGAGAGATTTCTAGAGTTTCAGAAAACACTCCTATTTGTAGCTAACATTTATTGAACACATACTCTGTGCCAAACACTTAGTCAAGAGTTGCAAATACTTTTTGTTATTTATGCTCACCGCCTTATGAGACAGGTGATTTTATTGTCCTCATTTCACAGGTAAGGAAACTGAAGGTTGAGAGGTTAAGTAAACTGCCGGAGGTCACACAGCCGGGGAGTAGGAGAGATCTGAGCCCTTGCCCAGTGGATGCCAAAGGCTATATTTTAGAATCAGCAAAGGGAGCTGGCTAACAGGCACCACGTAGGTATTGGGCTTCCTTCTTCACATTGCTTCCCCTAGGCTCCTACAGCAGACATACTCCTCTCCCATGGCTCTTTGGGAGGCCTGTTTTCCAAGAAAATAGTGAGAGGAACCAAGCTGTGTGTGACCCTGGCTATGGAGTTAGGCTGGACTTGTAAAACAGTCACTGACACTTTGCACTTTGCCTCCTTCCTGGGCTCACTGTCCTGGCCTTGGCCCTGGTCTTATTATCCTGTTGTCTGTGGGCAAGTCTGAGTTTGCCCATGGTTACTGATGCCAGAGAGGTGTGCTGCCAGGCTCAGCAGGTCATCTGACTATTTACTGCTTTCATTCATTAATTTATTCACTCAGACATTGTGCTAGGGGTAGGGATAGATTAGGTTATGCTGAAATAAAAAAAATAAAGTACTTCCCAAAGCTCAGGGATTTAAAATAGGAAAAATTCATGTCTTTTCTGATAAATATCCAGTGTGAGTGGTCAGGGGCTTTTGCTCAGATTCTATCTTGATGTGTGCTTCAGGATGGAATGTGATGAATCATATACTGGCTGTGCATGGTTCTCTTTGGAAATGATACATGTCACTTCTACTCACATCTCATTGGCTAAAGCCAATCACATGTCCAAATGCATCTGGAAGGACGTGAACTGGAATATTTGTGAACACCCTTGATGACAGCCATTACACTACTGCAGGCACTCTGATACTATGGAAAGAAACTGCTTATTCTAGTGGGGCAGAAAGTTAATGAATCTGTGAATAATTTTAAGTAGAACTGAGCACTATGAAAAACTGAACCAGGAGAGTAGAAAAAGATGGAAGTGATATGTAAAGGAAGCTTTTTCAGAGAAGGTAGTTAGGAAAGACTTCTCCGAGAACATGACATTTGAGCTGAGAGTTTCAGCAAAGAAATGATCCTCAAAATCTAGGAAAAGAACATTTTAGGAAGAAGAAAACAGCAAGTGCAAAGGCTCTGAGGTTGGAACGAGCATAATGTTTGAAGGACAGCTAGGAAGACCAGCTGGCTGGGGTGTAGTGAGACAGGGAAAGTGGTTGTGGACAAGGCATGGAGGGAGCCAGACCACAAGAGCCCTGTAAGGCCATGTTTAGGGTTTTGAATTTTAATTTAAGTGTGAGGAAAAGCTATCAGAGGATCTTTAAACAAAGGAATGATGACTTTGATTTCCATTTTGACAAAGATCATTTGACTGCTCTAAGAAGAGATGGTAACTGGCAAAGGTAAATGGCAAGGAAACCATTCCAGAAACAACTGTCAGTCTCATGTCCTCTTCTCTTGCCCTGGGAGCCCAGAGACAAGCAGGGATAGATTGGACCTTTCTGCCCCTCAGAGCCTCTCTCCTAAGCTTCAATGGGCTATCCACTCAGGTGAGGCCTGGCTTGGCTTGGGTTGGGGGGGGGGGTGTTCACCCAAGGGATGCATGTCGTCCTCCTACCATCCATCTCAGAATTTGTAAGGAAAAATGGCACCCATAAGCCAGATTCCTCCTGCTAATTCCAGAATATAGAAGCCCTGGCTGCAGGGAGTGATTCAAGTCCTGTGGAACCTGTTTAGAGCAGCTGAGAGCTATCCCCACATTTGACTGCCACAATTTTTCTCCCTAGTCATGCCTGAAAAATAAATTCCTTGCTTTTTTAAAAAAATATTATTTTAAAAACCCCTGAACATTAATTTGCTTAATGCTGCCCTGTCACAGATGATGGGTTTCACCTGATGCTTTGGCACAAGAGATGGGCAGAAGGCACCTCATATATTTGTGTCAGGCTTCATTGGCAATGGCGTTTGTCAGGGGCTGCTTAAGTGACAGCCACAAAACACCTGATTATATACCTAGAATTACCTATTATGGCAGAGAAGCTCACACCTCTATCTGCCATTGGTGATTTGTATGTTTCGGTTGAAATGGGCATGAAACAAATCTGGAAGGAGGTAGATATCCAAATGAGTACTCTGACCAACATTTCACAATGAAAACCAGCCTCTTAGCTGAAAGTTTCTATGTGGCAAGTTACTGGACATTTGCTGTTTCTCTTCTTCTTCTGCCCCTATGTAAACCTTTGGGCTCAGGTAAACCCAGGGAGGGTGCCCTAGAGGAGGCACTGCAAATGAATTTCAGAAAGGATTTGTTTCTATTATTGTTGAATAAATTGGAGTTCAACTCTTAAGATCAGAAAAAAGAAATAGGGAAACTAAACATCTGCATAAATTCAAACATTTTCCCATTTTCCCAGATTTAAATCTGAATTAATATGAAAACAAAAACAATGCATTAATCTAATGCAAAATAAATAAGGCAGCATATTTATAGCCCTACCACTTTCAGAAGCATACCACAATGAATGCAGTGCTTATTTTATTTTTTAATTTGACCGTTTTGAATAGGTAACATTTTTACATGTTTTAAAAATCAGAATTATATATGTCTGTACCTGAAGCAATAATAATTTCAGGTTCCACTTTTTTTGTCTGTTTGTTTGTTTTGGAATAATTTTAGATTTATGGAAGAGTTGAAAAGATAGAACAGAGTCCCTTTAAACTGTTCACCCTGCTTTCTCTAATGTTAACATCATCTATAACTACAGTACTTTTGTCAAAAATAAGAAATTAACATTAGTACAATGCTATTGACTAAATACAGATTTTATTCAGATTTCATCAGTTTTTCCACTAATGTACTTTTGTTTCCTTCAAATCCAATCCAGAATATGACTTGGCATTTAGTTACTGTATCTCTTTAGATTCCTCTGATTTGTGGCCTTTCTCAGTATTTCCTTGCTTGCCATGACCTTGACAGTTTTAAAGAATACTGGCTAGGTTATTTTGTAGAATGTCCCTCAGTTGGGGTCTGCCTGATGTTTTTGTATGATGATGGGTTTGGCAGTAGACTGCCAGAGATGAAGTACCATTCTCATTGTATCATATTAGGGGCACATAACAGCATCAATTAACATCATTCATTTGGTTAAGATAGTGTCTCTTGTCCTTCAGATTTCTTCTCCGTAAACTAATTTTTTTTCCCTTTTTATACTTTATCATTTGGACCTGTGTCATTGAGTTCAGTCCCAACTCTAGGAGAGGGGTCTCTATAAACATCACTCAAAATTCTTTTGTAATCCTCCCATTTATTTATTCTATCATTTGTTTATGTAAATATGGAGCCATAGATTTTTATCTCATTCTTTAGGTTATAATCCAATACTATTATAATTAATTTTGTTGCTCAAGGCAAAAAGCAAAGCTTGTTGTTTCAGCTGTGACCCCTGGGAGCTCTTTCTTGTTGGCTCCTTGGTTCTTTTGACATGACTCCATTGTTTACTCTTTTTTTCCCTCCCAGACTCAGTAGTTGGACAGAGCCAGGAAATACATGTATGTACATTAACCTATGCATGCACAAAAATCTCTCTCTCAAAATAAATTAGAGTTCATACTAGTATCTGTGCCTCTAACCGAGCTCCACAGGATCTAGTCTAGCCTTTCCTTCTTGATTATTTGTGGCTCCTGGCTCCTATAGTCTACAGTGTCTTTCCTTACTTGTTCAATCCTAGAATGCATGTAGTTTCATGATTGTTAACTTATACGCCTATCAGAAGTAAGTTTATCAACTAGAGTGCAGTGTTTATATACAATTCTTATCTGTCTTTAGCCTTAGTGCCCAGTCCTGACACCATTTCAAAAGCTACTTATGTCAACTCCTTTTTACTCCACCCCCTTCAGTGAACTTGTGTCAGATGCTGATCACACGGTGAGATTCATCTGTCTCAGTCTACATTCTATCTTGGGATTCCCTCAACAACGTAGTTCATTGTTTGTTAATTACCACACAGTGAAGTTCATACTTTGAGGTATACAGTTTTATGAATTCTAAAAAATTCACCCACCACCAACAATACTACAGCAGTCAAAATGTCCCTGTGTGGCCCTTCATAGTCAGGTCTTCCCTCTCCTCTAATCTATAGCAAACACTGATTTGCTTTCTATCCTTCTAGTTTTACAGATACTTTAAAAAGTTGCCTACTTTATTTTAAAATTCAGCTAGCCCTGTTATGTGGGCTTAGATGTATCACAGACCATACACATCTTAATACTGCATGTGCAAGTAGCTACCCTGCCCACAATGGGAAGAGAGCTCAGGTGGACTCAGGTGAGCTGCAGAGTTAACCTGCTGGAGCACACACCCAGCTCCTGTGCTTACTGTCTGTGCGGCTGAAATCAGGTCATTAAACATTTCAGTGCCCTGGTTTCCTTTTTTCTGAAATGGGGATAATAGAAGAGGCTGGGAAGATGGCAGAGTAGGAGGACCCTAAGTTTACTCATCCCACAGATACTAGACAACACTCACATCAGTGTTACTAATCCAGAAAATGACCTGCAGACTGGCAGAACAAATTCCACATCTAATGGTAGAGAAGAGGCCACATTGAGGGTAAGAAGGCCAGAGACATAGTGGAGAGCTAGCCAGACTGCAGGCCATCCACAGAATGGCTGTGAGTTCCTAGATGGGAGAGAAACAGACCCTCACTCCAGAGAGTTTGTGCAGGGAAGATGAATCCCCATAACATTTGGCTTTGAAAACTAGGGGGGCCAAATGTCATAAGTTCTTACAATCAGTGTCCTACTGGAACTTTTTAAAGCTTGGAACTTTAAAAATCAGAGGGGTTAGCTCTCGGAGAGCTTGAAGGGTAAGAAGAAACTGAATGCCTACTCTTAAAGAGATAGCACAACAAACAGCCCATTGGAATTACAGCATAAAAGCAGGAGTTTGAATAATTCCTGGAGCATATGAGAGGAAGAGTTATTTACTAATCTCGGAGCATGTGCTGGAGGTGAAGAGATCTTTGGGAGACTTCTCCAGGAACAAAGGAGCTGGCAGGGCACCATTTCCCAGCTCTAGCCCCCAGCCTAGACACACAGCCACCTGCAGGAATCAGCAGCACTCACTACCTAAGTCGCTAACACCAAGATCTGCCCCCTGGGCTTCAGGGATCTGTCCCCTCCAGTCACACTTGCCTTAGTCCCAACACTGAGGGTTTCTTTTCCCAGAAGACTGGCACAACCTTGCTGATGTTGTGTCTTCAGACCTATAGGCTTTGTGAGGCCTCAGTTCTGGTGGTAGTAGAGGGCAGGCTCCATGGAAGACCAACACATACCTTATTAAAATTGTGTGTTTCCACCTGGCCAACCTGGTCCCTGTTGTGTCAACATGTCCCTTTTGGCATGCTCTTGGCTAGAGCTTACTCAAACTGGGGCCATAACCCTGGTTCAAGCAGCCCCATTTGGGACCAGCAACACTCCAAAGTAACTTCTGCCTTGGGATGTAGGGATAAAAACCACACATGCCTGTCAGATGGTAGCCCCAGCAGTGGATTTGGGGCAGACATCTGGTCTGATTTCAGGCTCTGCCCAAGAACAAAAGCTTCTTGCAGGGAAAGCACCCAGTAGTTTGGTGCTACTGCATCTCTGCAAATGCCTTGTCTGACTAAATTCAAGCTCAAGGTAGCCCCAGACTGATCCACTAACACCACAGGGACCAAACATTGCCCACAACAGGCAAAGAGATCCACTGCTCATGACTGGCCTGAAGAAAAGAAGAAGCCAAGACACAGTAGCAGGGTGTACACAACATACACAGTAGACACCCCTGAAGCACCAGGTTCTGGTGAACAGGGGACACAGCACTGCAGGTATGCAGGACTTCTTCATAAGCCACTACTTTCAAGAGCAGAAGACATAGCTGATGTTCCTAACACACATAAACAGGCACAGAGAATTACACAAAATGAGGAGACAGAGGACTATGTCACAAATGAGGTAACAGGACAAAATCACTGCAAGAGACCTAAGCAAAACAGATATAAGTAATATGCCTGATAGAAAATTTAAGGTAATGATCATAGAGATACTAACTGGACTTGAGGAAAAGAGTGGAGGACATGTATAGACCCTTAACAAAGAGATAAAAAAAGGACAAATCAGAGATGTAGTACACATAAATGAAAATAAATACACTATATGGAATAAATAGCTGGCTAGAGGGAGCAGAGGAATAAATTAGTGACCTGAAGGACAGAATAATGGAAAGTAATCAAGCTAAGCACGTGTCAGAAAATAATTATACAAAATGAGGATAGACCTAGGGAACCCAGTGACACCATCAA
This sequence comes from Neogale vison, assembly GCF_020171115.1. Lineage (NCBI taxonomy): Eukaryota > Metazoa > Chordata > Mammalia > Carnivora > Mustelidae > Neogale > Neogale vison. Next base: position 126,569,759 of record NC_058096.1, on the reverse strand, counting down.
GTGTAATAACTTTTGCATTAAGGGATGTCAGAAGAAGAAGAGAGAGTTAAAGGGGAAGCAAATTTATTTGAAGAAATAATAATTGAAAATTTACATAATCTGGGGAAGGCAAAAGATATCCAGATCCAAGAGGCACAGAGAGCCCCCAATGAAATTAACCCAAAATCCCAATGAGCAAAACTCCAGAACCAAAAGTCTTCTCAGGTGAATTCTACCAAACTTTAAAGAAGAGTTAATATATTCTTCTTAAACTAGTCAAAAAAATAGAAGAGTAAGGAAAACTTTAAAATTTATTTTCTGAGGCCAGCATTACTCTGATACCAAAGCCAGATAAAGACAACACAAAAAAAGAGATCTACAGGCTAATATTTCTGATGAATACAGATGTAAAAATCCTCAGCAAAATTTTAGCAAACTGAATCCAACAATATACTAAAAAAATCATTCACCACAAACAAGTGGAATTTATTCCTGGAATGCAAGGCTGGTTCAACAGTTATAAATCAATCAATGTGACACATCACATCAGCAAGAGAAAGAATAAAAACCATTGATCATTTCAATAAATGCAGAAAAAACACTTAACAAAGTACAATATCCATTCATGATAAAAAAAAACCTCAAAAAAGCAGGTTTAGAGGGAGGATATCACAACATAACAAAAACCTTATATGAAAAACCCACACCTAAAACCTACTCAATGGAGAAAAACAGAGCTCTTTCTATAAAGTCAGTAACAAGACAAAGATGTCCATTCTCACCACTTTTATTTAACATAGTGCTAGAAATCTAGCCACAGCAATCAGAAAACAAAAAGCAATAAAAGGTGTACGAATTGGTAAGGAAGAAATAACACTTTCACTCTTGGCAGATGACATAATCCTATACATAGAAAACCCTAAAGATTCCACCAAAAAAACCACTAGAACTGAAAAATGAATTTGGTAAGGTCACAAGACACAAATTCAATATACAGAAATCCACTGCATTTATGTACACTACTAATGAAATAATAGAAAGAGAAACTGGGAAAAGAATCCCATATACAGTTACATCATATATAATAAAATACCTAGGAATAAACCTAAGCAAAGAGGTAAAAGACCTGTACTCTGAAAACTATAAAATATTGATGAAAGAAATTAAAGATGACACAAAGAATTGGAAAAACATTCCATGCTCATTGAATAGAAGAACAAATACTGTTAAAATATCTGTACTACCCAAAGCAATCTACAGATTGCAATCCCTTTCAAAATACTGATAGCATTTTTCACAGAGCTAGCACAAACCAACCTAAAATTTATATGGAACCAAAAAAGTCCCTAAATAACCAAAGCAATCTTGAAAAAGAAAAGCAAAGATGGAGATAGCACAATTTCAGACTTCAAGGTATATTACAAAGCTGTAGCAGTCAAAACAGTATGGCACGGGCACAAAAATAGACACATAGATCAATGCAACACAATAGAAACCCCAGAAATAAAGTCATGATTACATGGTCAATTAATCTTTGACAGAGGAGGCAAGATTATGCAATGGGAAACAGTGTCTTCAACAAATTGTGTTGGTAAAACAGGATAAAAACATGAAGAAAAATGAAACTGGACTACTTTTTCCACCATACACAAAGATAAACTCAAACTGGATTAAACACCTAAATGTGAGACCTGAAGCCATAAAAATACCAAAAGAGAGCACAGGCAGTAATGTCTCTGACATCAGCCGTAGCAACATTTTTCTAGATACACCTCCTGAGAAAAGGGAAATAAAAACAACAAGAAAATATTGGGACTACATCAAAATAAAAATCTTCTGCACAGTGAAGGAAACAATCAACAAAACTAAAAGGCCATCTATGGGGTGGGAGAAGATATTTGTAAATGATATATCTGACAAAGGGTTATTATCCAAAATATATAAAGAACTTATACAACTCAACACTGAAAAATCAAACAATCCAATTTAAAAATGGGCAGAAGACATGAATAGACATTTCTCTGAAGAAGACATCTAGATGTCCAACAGACATATGAAAAGATGCTCAACATCACTCATCATCAGGAAATCAAAACTGCAAATGAAATGTCACCTCACACCTGTCAGAATGGCTAAAATCATCAACTCAAGAAATAACAAGTGTTGGTGAGGAAGTGGAGAAAAAAAGGAACCCATGTGCACTACTGGTGGAAGTGTAAACTCGTCCAGCTGCTGTGGAAAACTGTATGGGAATTCCTCAAAAAGTTAAAAATGGAACTACCCTATGATCCAGCAATTTCCCTACTGGGCGTTTACGCCCAAAATACAAAAACACTAGTTCAAAGTGATACATGGACCCCTATGTTTATTGCATCATTATTTACAATAGTAAGATATGAGGGCAACCCAAGTGTCCATCCACAGATGAATGGCTAAGGAAGATGTAATATATGGAATGTAGTATATATGTAGATGTATATTGTATATGTATATACAATATACAACATAGTACATATATTAGGAATTGATAAAATGTTTTATACATATATTGTGCATATATTATCCATTATACATTTATACAATTATATATTTATAAAATTATATATTACACATATGCGTATATATATATATATCTCCATACACACACAATAGAATATTACTCAGTCATAAAAAAAGAATGAAATCTTGCCATTTGCAAAAATATGAATGGACCTAGAGAGTATAATGCTAAGTGAAATAAGCCAGTCAGAGTAAGACAAATGTCATCTGACTTCACTATCAGAGGGGGTGATAAACCATGGCAGATTGTGGACTCTGAGAAAGAAACTGAGGATTTTGGAGGGGAGGAGGGAAGGGGGTTGGGTGAGCCTGGTGGTGGGTATTAAGGAGGGCACGTATTGCATGGAGCTCTGGGTGTGGTGCACAAACAATGAATTTTGGAACACACACACACAAAAAAACAATTTAAATTTAAAAAAAGAATTTAAGAAATAGAACAAAGGGAAAAAAGAGACAAATCAAAAAACAGACTCTGAAATATAGAAAACAGATGGTTATCAGAGGAAAGGTGGATGGGGGTGGATGAAATTGGTGAAGGGGATTAAACATATACTTACCATGATGAGCACTGAGAAATGTATGTGGCAATTTTATCACTGTATTATACATCTGAAACTAATAAAACACTGTATGTTAACTACACTGGAGTTAAAATTTTTTAGAAGTAAAAAAAAATGGGGATGATAATAATAGTATCTGTTTCCTGAGACTGATATGAGGAAGAGATGAGCTGATACATGCAAAGAATGAGGCCTAGAACACAGTAAGCACTCTGAAGCTGTCCGTTGCTATCCTCCTCATTACTATTATTAAACTATAAACTAGGTGTCCTTATTAAAAATTAACAAATTCTTTTTCATTAAGGGATAGTTTACCTGCTAAATTATAAGCAGAAAATCAAGGGATTGTGAATAGAAATTTTATCTTCTTTCTTGATAATTGCTGTTTCTTTTTTATCTAAAGTTTAATTCTCACTACACAGACAAAACACATATATCTTTATTCATTTAATAAATATTTACCCATGATTTGATAACACAATGCAGAACAGACCTCTCTTTCATTGATACTATATCACTAACTTCTTTCATGGTTCCTAGCACGTGGTATAGAGAACATGTAATGGGCAAGTGAATGCATAAGTCCCTACTATGTGCTCATGGTACTTGGCCATGCAAAGCTGAATGAGTCCCAGTCCTTAGGCTGAATGAGAGAGGCAGGCATGTAAGTTCTATAACCAATGCCTCACAGAGGCAGGCCTTGCTGGCTCCTGCTGGGTCACTTGGAGGCAGGTCTCAAAGGAGGGTTAGAAATTCACTCTGGATAAGACTTCGCTCTAAGTGAAGACATACATGTAAGCTTCTGGAGGCTTGCGAGATCTTGGGATGTTCTGAGAATGGTGAGTAGTCTGATATGACTGAGCTCAGAATGTTTGGTTATAGGCAAGCAGGATCTGAGACCAGCGTGGAGGCTGGGGCCAGACATCAGTTGTTCTCGTGTTCCATGCTGAGGAGTTCGGACTCCTTGCTGAGGGCAGTGGAAACCACTAAAGGCTTTTGAGTAAGAAAGTAGAAGCATTAAAAAAAAAGGTGTATGTTTGGATCAGTGGATAGGTGATCAGTGAGGATACAACAGTGAGAGTGGATGGAGGTGAGGTGAGGGCATTTCAAAAGCAGGGAGACCAACAGGAAACTCCTGGGGATAGCTCGGAGAGACATGGCTGTGGTCTGAACGGGAATACTGGAAGGGGGAGAAGAGAGAGGCTTGAGAGACTTTTTAATGGTAGATTTGACAGGATTTTGAGATTAAATGTATAGAGAGGACTGAGAACAGAAAGTGGGAGAGAAAATGACAGCCTGTGTCCCTTTTAGCCACTATTTGGGTGAACTGCACGATGGTGGAAACATTCCTGGATTCTACCTGTGTGTGTGTGTGGGGGGGTGGATAAAGAATGAGTTCAGGTACACACAGATGTGCCCGTTATATGTAACTGTGCACACGTGTGCATACGTACCATTACCCACTTGTAATTATTGACATTAAAACAGAAAATCAAAAGTCATAGAGGGGGTTATAAGGGTGCCTTAAAGGAACATAAAACAAGGATGCATCTTCCCCAAAAAGGTTTGGATTGAGATGAGGGCCAGGAAAGAAACTACATGCATCGTCACTGGATTGCAGGATGACCTAGACCGGCTTTGTCTTCAGTCACCTCTGACTGGCATGACCTGTTTCTTGCAATGGTGACCTTCACTAGATAAAGTAACATCCTATATCTACAAATATGACACCACTACCCACTGCCCACAAGAGAAACCTCTGAGTCTTCATCCTCCCTGGGATGATGACAGTTTCACAGCAGCAGCTGGTCATGACTACAGGTGCAGCCTGAGACCTTAGAACAGGAGGAAACAGAATGGCCCCCATGAAAATGGAGGTCCCCTGACCTTTGCCTTGTTAATGATGCTCTAATCAACAGAGCAAACCAGTCACGCCCGGCAGAGGGTGCTTTAAACCCCAGTCCCTGCCTGCTTTCCTGGAACAACATGCCTTGTGACATTAAGTACTGAAATTAAATGTTAAATTCAGAGGAAGGGCCATATGGTATGAAAAGGCAACTCAGCACACAGATGTTAAGAGAATGTGGACTTCTTCCCGACTTATTTTTGAGGGGCATAGGCCTTTAACCAGGCTGGGGGCTCCTCTTGCCTGTCACTGCACGTGTGCATCATAGGGGCAGGAGGGACCCAGTCTGCACTCAGCACGGCTGTGACTGTAATAGGACAGCTTTATGGCAAGTGAGGAGGCACATCTATTACAGAGTCTCTTGCTCCAAGCTGCAGATGAGAAAAATCCTCTAATCTCACTCAGTTTTAATCCTGGATTAAGGCAGATTTGTTAATAAAACACTAGTAAAATCAAGAATAGTTTGCAATTATCTTCAACTTCTATTACATGTATTTTATGGTTTTAGAAACACACACAGATGAAGTATATTTTAAATTCCCTGCACTTGTGAATACAAGTTCCAGGAAATTAGGAGTTCCAATGACAAAGTGACAGCTGGAAAACACAAAGAGGGATGAAAAGAGAGAAGAGAATGGTTTGATGAAGAGAATATTCTTATTATTTACCTAACAGGCTAATCCAATAAAATGACAGCCCCAAAGAGTGCTGGTGTGGAGAGCAACGGTGAGTTTGTGGAGATGTGCGTAGTGTGTGTCAAGCTCAGACACAGGAGTGCTAGACCAAGTTGTCTCTCCCACCTTCAGAAGAGCGGTATTAGCTATGTAGACTAGGATTTCCAGCAACTCAAGGGGAATAAACTATCCTGCCTCTTCTACTCTGCATCTAGGACACCTCCAGATACGACATCACATCCTTGGGGAATCTGCGAAACCCTGAAGGGGACAGCCCCATTAGACCACACGGAACCCGGGTCTCCAAATGGTCTACACTTCAGGAGAGACTCATGTGGCTGCCTCTTTTCTCACTTCTAGAATCGGGGCTCCTGGTGGTGCTAAGACAGCGCAGTCAGGTTACAAGATGGCCCTGCTCCTGTGAACCTTTGGGAGGGCATTTGGGTACCATCAGCCTGTGAGAATGGATCACTTTCTGTACATGGTTTCTGTTTGTGCTGGCCTTGTTTCAGAGTTTGTTGTGCATAGACCCTCTCTTCCCTTGGGAGTGATTCAGAAGTGGGGACGGTCCAGAGACATAACTGCCCCCACTGCCCACAGGTGGGGTCCAGCTCACATGTATATTTTCTTTGTTCAACACAGAGTTAGCTCTGTTAGTTACAATGCTGGGATGGTGGCTTGTGGTAAATATGAGAGATGTGGTAACTCAGCGCTGCATTCCACCTGGTGACAATCCTCAGGAGAGCAGGGGTAGTCATTGCCACTAGGTTAAGTGGGTGCACACAATGCTCACCACAGGCCACACGACTCCCTAGGTACCACTCTTCACAGGGGCTGACTATCCATGGCATTCATCGCTTATCTTGCTCGTGCTGCTGTTCATCTTACAGTCAAGGAGATATGGACTCTTTCTTGCTCCTGTGTCTCTGTTGGGGAAATTGAGAGACCACAGAGCTGCATGCTTTGCCAGCATGCTCACTCATTTATGGTGCTTGCCTGGCCCCTTTGGGCATTTGTTTTTGTAACCCTAACAAGTCCAGGCCCATATATCTGGCCAAAGCCATATTTACACAGAACAGCGTGCACTGTTACAGACCAGCATCTTGGATTTGACCAGAAGCCATGGATCTTTGGGAATGCCAACTTTCCAATTCATGAATGTCAATCTGCAGATCTTACTATGATGAAGAGAAAAATTTCCTAGAATTGAGGTACAGCTTTAGGAGGTTCAGAACACCCTGAAATTGTATGCGAAATCTTAGGTGAATAAGAGGATTTTTTTTTCTTGAAGAGACTGTTAATAACTTCCATTAGATTCTCAAAATAATGTTCCAAAAGAATTAATGATTTAGTAAACTGTACATATTTGTACCTTTCTTATTCCAAAAATTTGAGATTTACAAGGATATCTATAACATAAAAGTTATAATAAATTAGGACCAGGCATTAAAAATGAGAGTTGGTTCAGCTGATCTGGCTATTTGGGACTAAGGTCCTTTCCCCACGACCTTGTCATATGTCTCCCTGGAACATTCATTATTGAGGCTCTTGATCCCTAACAAGAACAAAAGGGTTTTTGCTTGGAAAAAAAAAAAAGAAAAGAAAACTAGGCAAAATAGTTTAAAAGAAAATGTGCTGGGACATGAGTTTTAAATAAATTCTAAACCTTCTGGAATGCCAGGGAAGAAATTTAAATGCAGGAGCACCTGACTATGGTTCAGTTGCAAAAACCTTCCTCCAATGGCTGGGAGAAGCATGGACCAGAGTGGGGTGAAGCAGAGAGAGGGAAGCAGTTAGCAGGTCACCTAGAATTTGAAGAAACAGGACAGCAGAAGAGTGTGATGGTGAGAATGGAGAAGATGGATAGATTCTAGGGATTTGATGACTTAGCTAATGTGCAAAGGAAGGAGTGTTGCTTTGGGCTTCTACATGGATGGACATGCCAATCTGAGCTGGAGCTCACAGGAGCCAGAACCGGTCTGAGGGAGACTGAATCTGATTTTTGAAAGTTGATTTTTGGTGCTTAAATTTGGGATGTCCCTAATCTCTGTAGATCTCAGTTTTATCATTTCTGAAATGTAGCATTTTTACCTGAAAAGAGATTTTTTTGAAGCTTATTATATATAAAGATATACCTTATGATGTTATATATGTGATTATATTAAATGAGATTGTATACATGAAAAGGACCTTCTAAACTAAATATTAAAATTCTTTCTATAAATAATAGTTATCTAATATATAAGTAAAGTCTATCTTCCTTGCAAGGGATAAAAACCTAAAGCAAACTGAGCTGAGTGTGAAGGGAATATATCAGCTTATTTAACAAGAAAATTTATTTATTTTTTTATTTTTAAAGATTTTATTTATTTATTTGACAGACAGGGATCACAAGAAGGCAGAGAAGCAGGCAGAGAGAGAGAGGAGGAGGCAGACTCTCTGCTGAGTAGAGAGCCCAATGTGGGGCTTGATCCCAGGACCCCTGGGATCATGACCTGAGCCGAAGGCAGAGGCTTTAACCCACTGAGCCACCCAGGTGCCCCCCAAATTTAATTTTTTAAAACAATATTTATTTTTGAAAGAGAGCAAGTGAGAGTGTGTTTGAGTGGGGGAAAGGGGCAGAGTCTCAAGCAGACTCCTTGCTGAGTGCAGTGCTCCAGGTCTGGGCATGATCCCAAGACCCATGAGATCATGACCTGAGCACTGAAACCAAGAGTTGGATGCTTAACCTGCTGTGCAACCCAGGTACCCTGTAAATAAGAAGTTTAGAGAAAGGTCTAGTTTTAGGTACAGCTGGATCCAAGGATTCCAGATTCTGCTCCAGTTCTTGGCTGAGTCTTCTCTGCTTTGTGTAATGGTTCTATTCTCAAAGAAGCTTTCTTCTTGAGGGGGTCAAATTGGTGGCAGCAGTCCAGCCCCCTAGTCTTCCACACCAGAGAGGATTTTATCATTAGTGTAGGGCTGTGCATAGAGGAGATGCAGAGTATACTTCTGGTGAGCTGGACATCTGGGATCCATGGTTGAATGCACAAGCATCCACAGAGCTCTTAAGATTCAATGCCTCTTTTAGAGGATTGACTGGGATGAAAATTCAAAAGTCCTGATAACTAGAAAACCCCATTCAAGGGAAGGTAGTCAGGATTTAGCTGGTGGAGATACCCAGAAGAATTATAATTCTCTCCTGGATTATTAAATTGAGAGGTTCTAGGATTTCTGTGTGCATTGGACAAGAATCTGGGGTCCAGGATCTTCCAGAACCTCTGGAAAAGGAACTGCACATTCCGCCCCACCCCAACCCTGAGCCTCTGCTCCCAGAGCCTGGAGCCTGTCTGGCTGAAATTTCTCAGGGCCAGGGCCCTTAAGATAGGCAGAGGGGATTTGAGACATAAGTTTGTGGTTAGCACTTTAGTTCTGGGCCAGTTGATCATAAATAGATTTTGACAGTGCACATAAAGTACGGCGACTGCCCACACACACCTACAAGTGAATTTGCACATGTGTGCAAGTGTATATAGACACACACTCATGCACACGCACATACCTCAAAAAGCAATTTTCCCCCCAGAGCATCAAGAAAGTTCCCCTTTCCACTTAAATGCTTTTCCAAATAGTCTTATTTTATTTTATTTTTTTTTATTTATTTCTCTGCCATATCCTTTTCAATCTGGAAAGTGACTTGGCCTCTTTTCCCCCATCTATTTTCTGCCTTCCCACTATTCAGTTTAGGCATGAAACACAGAACTAGATTGAAAGCATTCAATGGCTATTCAATCGGAGAAGAAAAGAGCCCCTTGGAGCTTTATTAGATATGAAGATCCACAATAAAAATCAATTTCTGCCTCTTTATGCAGTTTAAATGACAAAGCACCCACCCATTCTGCAGCCATTGTGCTGGGGAAATGTAATTCAGTCCCCGAGCTGGGCCCAGAGCACCGCAGACTCCCTGACCTGCACTGACAGATTCCAATATGATACAGACCTTCGGAGATAATGACAGCCACTTCATCTCACTGCAAGAAAAAAGTTATCTGATATCTTTGAGGGTTAAAAGGCTATGTGGGCAGCATTTTCAATAACCCACTAAATCAGCATCTTAAAAAATACCTAAGCTTTGTTCCTTTAAAAAAAATTTGCCCCTTACTCCTAACTCCATTTCTGAGCCCCAGATGACAGTGTCACAAGTGTCTCCTGCCAAACCCATTGAGCCTTCTTCAGCACAGAAAGGGAACCTCCTAGATAATTAGTCCAAAGGAAAACAAGGTGAGAGAAATGTCTTTATTCTTCTATGGAATACAGATCTTCAGGTGTCCAGGTCTTGACAAAATAAATAAAATGAAACCAACTTCAAAACAAAATAAACAAAACAAAACAACAACAACAAAAAGCACCCTGGTCCCAGATCTGTTCTAAACAGTTTAAAATGCTACTATAAAAAGTTTTCTTAATAGGAGCTGACACAGCCCCTTTAATAGAAAGATGATTGTGTTTGGAGAAAGTTTGTAACTGAGTTGTTGCCACGGGAACCACTGGAAACACTACAGCTGGTCATTAGTTTCCAATGGTAGAAAATGATCCAGAGAGAAATGGAGAAAAGCTAAGGAATGAGAGGCGTATTTCTCCTTTTGTTTAAGGTGAGTTGCAGAGGGTTTGCTTGTAGGAAAGCATGTAATGGGAAATCAGTCCTGGTAGTTCCCATTTCTGAGCCTGGAGAGGGACACATGTAGTCTCTCACTCTCATCAGTGGGGTAGAAGAGTATCGAGATGGTGAGAGTGAAACTGCATCTGTTCTCTGGTCACTGGAAAGAACTCGGATGGAGAAGGCTGCAGGATGATTAAACAAAGACTGAGGGAAGGACTTCAGGCTCTCACCTGAGAAAAAAGCAGGACGTTACAAAACCACCTGGTTGCAATCTCTAAGTCCTGTGAGGGATTCGAATGAGCCAGACTGATGAGGCATTGCTGGGGGTGTGGTGGGGGTGAAGTGGGGGTGGGAGCTCTGGGTTCGAAGAGCCCTGTGTGACTCAAGAAAATCTTCTCACTGCCTGGGTCTCTAGTTGATAGGTTATGAAGTCTCTGCCAAATGATCCTTAAAGTCCCTTTTCTTGTCCTCAAAATCTATCATTTGATCCCCAAATACAGTTATTTGACATATATGATATATAATATTGTTATGTATGATATACACCTGTATAGTTAATGCCCTTTGATTTTGGATTTTAAAAATGCTTTGCAACCAACCATTCTAATAAACATTCCTTAAAAAGTGGAAAATCTCAATTTAGCTCCATATCTGGGAAAACATGACACCACTGCACAGGCCTGTCATGGCCAATAGGTTTTGTCTTGTGTGCCAACTCTGCCTGACAGGCAGCGGCTATCTGGAGCAGTGCTGTCTGATAGAAATATGGGAGACATAAAAATGAGCCACATTTGTAATTTTTAAAAATGTGGTAAAAAAAACATGCCAATATAATGTACCCTTTTAACCATTTTAAGTGCACAGTACAGTAGTGTTAACATATGCACCTTGTTATACAACAGTTCTCTAGAATGCCTTCACCATGAAAAATTGAAACTTATAGCCATTAAAACAATAATTCCTTTTTCCCCTCTCCTCTGGTCCTTGGCAGCCTCTTTTCTACTCTTTTCTTTTTTTTTATATATTTTATGGTAAAATTTTTTTAAATTTATTTTTTATTTTCAGCATAACAGTATTCATTACTTTTGCACCACACCCAGTGCTCCATGCAATCCGTGCCCTCTATAATACCTACCACCTGGTACCCTGACCTCCCACCCCCCCATGAGTGGAATCAGACAGTATTTGTCCTTTTGTGACTAGCATATTTCACTTAGTGTAAGGTTCCTGCATATTAGAGCATGTGACAGGATTTCCTTCTTTTTTAAGGCTGCATGTTATTCTATTTTAATGTTTATATCACATTTTCATTATCTATTCATCCACTGATAAACATGTGGGTTTCTTCTGCATCTTGGCTATTGTGAATATAATGCTGCAAATCAACATGAGTATGCAAATATTTTTCTAGATCCTACTTTCAGTTCTTTTGGATACATACCCAGAAGTGGGATTTTTGGATCATACGGTAATTTTATTTTTAATTTTTTGAGGAAGCTCCATATGTTTTCTATAGTGAGTATACTATTATACAATACCACCAACAGTGCACCAGGGTTCTAATTTCTCTGTATCAGCTTTAATATTTGTTTTTTTTTTTTTTGTCTTCATTCATTTGTTGACAGTGGCCATCCTAACACGTGTGAAGTAGTATCTCATTGTGGTTTTGATCTACATTTCCCTGAGTATTAGTGAAGTTGACCATGTTACATGCTTGTTGGCCATTTGCATATCTCCTTTAGAGAAAGTCTATTCCAGTCCTTTGTCCATTTCTTAATTGGATTATTTGTTTTGTGTTGTTGAGTTATAGAGTTTTTTTAAAATATATTCTAGACATCAACCATTTTTCAGATATATAATTTGCAAGTATTTTCTCCCATTTTGTAGGTTGCCTTTTCACTCTGTTTTTCCTTTGCTGCACAGAAATTTTTAAGTTTGACCTAGTTTCATTTGCCCATTTTTGCTTTTGTTACCTGGGCTTTTTTCACCACGTCTAAGAAATTAGGAGAAAATTCAATGTCACAAAGCTCTCCTTCTCTGTTTTCGTCTAGAAGTTTTTCAGTTTCATGTTTTATGCTTGTCCTCACTCTGTTTTGAGTTAATTTTGGATATGGTATAAGATAAGAGTCCAACTTCATTCTTCTATGTGTGGCTATCAGTTTTTCCAGCACCATTTGTTGAAAAGATTAGCCTTTTCCACATTGTATAGACTTGACATCCTTCTCAAAGGTCATTTGACCATAAGCTGAGGGTTTATTTCTCATGTGTAATTTTAAAATTTTCTAGAAGTCATATTTTTAAAAAAGAAACAGGATTAATCAATTACATATATATGTGTATATGTATATATAGTTTAATTCAATAAATTTGAAATCTTTCAGATACAAAATTATTAATTAAATATTATATATATATTTTTAGCTAAGTTTTCAAAATGTGGTATTTGTTTTATATGTAAGCACATGTCAGTCCAGACTGGCCATATTCCAACTGTTCGATGGTCACGTGTAGCTAGTGGCTACAAACTGAACAGCACATTCATGTCTAGAGACTTGTGTGAGGATGGTGTTTCCTTGATCAGTTAGCAGCATCTGCAATGGATAAACTTTAGGAGTGTACACATAGCATGTTACCACTTATTTGTCAGGCTGGCTTGGGTCACAACCAGGACTGTGACTAGGCTCCCATTTTACTATAATTTTAAGTTTGGGTTTTTGTGTTGAGGTGACATAAGAAAGATCTCAGTTTTCCTTGAAAAAATAGTGAATTTAGGGATTTAGGGCATTGGATCAGGTTCTCCTTAGCAGATCCAACTTCCTACCTTTGGAAAAAAGTTTTTCTGTGTTAGAAGAATCCCTCCTAAGAATTGACGTCCATATTTCTTCTCTGTGGTTTGAGTTAGTTGCTACTTCGTTGTGACGACAGTGAACACAAATCCAGTCTTCAGTTGTATAGTTAGAAGTTCAAGTGGAAGGAAAGCAGTGTTTTAGCACGTACCCTAATTCTTTTTTTTTTTAAGGTTTTGTTTATTTTTTTTTACAGAAAGAGAGAGATCACAAGTAGGCAGAAATAGAGAGGAAAGGAAGCAGGCTCCCCAGTGAGCAGAGAGCATGATGCGGGGCTTGATCCCAGGACCCTGGGATCATGACCTGAGCCGAAGGCAGAGGCTTTAACCCACTGAGCCACCCAGGTGCCCAGCACATACCCCAATTCTTGCTTACACCCCTAAATTAATCATTGTGGTATCCTGTTCTAATCTAGAAAGAGTTTAGAGGAATAATCAGATTTTCTTTTCAAAGAGATACATTTTTAATAATCAAAGCATATTTCCAGTTATCTAAACCTTTATCTGAGTGTGTGACCATACATTTTTTTTCAGAGGTGTAGGGGATTAATTTGTGCCTTTTATTATAATACAGTACAGCCAAAACTATTTTTCAAAATACGAGCAGTCATCGTTACGTTCTTTGCTGACTCTTCTTAATCTCTTTGTCTTTGACACAAATCATGGTATAATCTTTGACATTTTAAAATTCATCTTCCCAAGTCTAGTTTACTGGAGATAAGAATAATGTTTGTCTTCAAGTTCAAGGAGGCCAAGAGAATAAGACTGGAAGGGCAGCCAAGATAATTTAGTAGGGTCACTCTTTCTAGGATTTTATACTGTTTCTGGATTATTTCTTTGAAGTTCAATTCATACTGGGAATCACAGTTTAAAGGCTAGAGCTAGTGTGGTATTGATTCTTAATTTACAGAGTGGTTATTTCCTGCGGAAGTGAACTTCAGATTATTTGGGTAATGATGCAAAACAGTTTATTCCTTATAGAATATTTCTTGGGTCTCCTATCATTTTTTTAAGATTTTATTTTTTTAAAATATTTTATTTATTTGAGAGAAAGATAGTACAAGTATGTGTGTGTGGAGGGGGAAGGGACAGAGGGAGAGGGAGAAGCAGATTCCATTTCTGAGCAGGGAGCCTGATACGGGGCTTGATCCCAGGACCCTGGGATCACACCCTGAGCTGAAGGCGGATGCTCAACTGACTAAGCCCCCCAGGCACCCCTTGGGTCTCCTTCCTTAAAAGATCATGACTCTTGCTTCATTGTGTGACCTTGATAATATTAGACTCAATATAATGCTACTGATGTAGGATATGAAAAATATTAATAAAAATGTTAGTAATCACTTGGAGCTTATTGAAGTAAAATAAAAATTCCAGAATGAGATACTTTGTCATTAAAAATTCTCTCTTAATTTGGAAGCTTAGGTTCTTGGACTGGACCCATTCCAATTTTGATATTTGGTAAAATATTTAACTGTGCCTATGTGTTCACAGAAAACTTTCCAGAGAGTAACAAAACATAGTTAAGAGCTCCATTATTAAATCAGGTTTTTTTAGACAAAATATTAAAGAAATGTTGATCGAATTGCTCATATGGTTCAGAGCTGGCCTCCCCCTTATAGTGCAAGTGGTACAGTAAAGCCAGCTGACTTCATGGAGCAATTATATCAGGGAGTAATACTTTGCCACACCTCAGGTGATCACAGCTGGCACTGGAAAGATCTCTCAGCCTAAAGATTCCTTCTTTAACTTACCTTACAAGTTGTGAGGTTAGAGATAAGACTTGCCTGGCAAAGTGCTGGAGCTAGAAACCCTATGTATTGATTCTGTGATAGAAATTTAATTTTGGTTGGATTGTCATTTTTCCAGCCTTAAGAACTGAATCATGGTTGGTCAAGCCAATAATTAGCTTTGAAGTGAACCACTTCTGGATAAAGAAGCATAAAGAAGAATATTTCCTTCTTTCAAGAAGGATTTCCCTTGCCTAAAAGAAAGGAAAGGCCACAAAGAAAATACCCCTGCCCTGCACCAGCCTGTTTCCTATCTGCAGGATGACAATGAACCAGTAGTTATCAAAGCATGATCCCCAAGCAACAACATTAGCACCACTTGGCGACTTGTTAGAAATACAAATTCTCAAAAGTTAACTACTGGGACTTCATCAAGTTAAAAAGCCTTTGTAAAGGAAACAGTCCACAAAACTAAAAGTCAACCTATGGAATGGGATAAGATATAATGACATATCAGATAAAGGGCTAGTATCCAAAATTTATAAAGAACTTATCAAACTCAACACCCAAAAAACCAAAAATTCCAGTCAAGAAATAGGCAGAAGACATGAAAAGATATTTCTGCAGAGAACACATCTATGTGGCCAACAGACATACGAAAAAGTGCTCAACATCACTCAGAATTAAGGAAATACAAATCAAAACCACAATGAGATACCACCTCACACAAGTTAGAATGGCTAAAATTGATAACTTAGGAAACAACATATGTTGGTGGAAAAAGGAGCACCCTCTTACACTGTTGGTAGGAATGCAAATTGAATAAACTACTCTGGAAAACAGTATGGAGGTTCCTCAAAATGTTAAAAATAAAACTACCCTATGACCCAGTAATTACACTACTAAGTATTTATCCAAAGAATACAAACATAATTCAAATCATACAAACATGAAGGGACATGTGCACCCCAATGTTTACAGCAGCAATGTCCATAATAGCCAAACTATGGAAAGAGCCCATATGTCCATTGACAGATGAATGGATAAAGAAGATGTGGTATGTATATACAATGGAATATTACTCAGCCATCAAAAAAGAATGAGGTCTTGCCCTTTGTAATGACACGGATAGAACTAGAGGCTATTATACTAAGTGAAATAAGTCAGAGAAAGACAAAATCATATAATTTCACTTATACGTGGAATTTAAGAAACAAAATAAATGAACAAAGGGGAAGGGGTGGAAAAATAAAATAAGATGAAAACAAAGAGGGAGACGAACCACAAGAGACTCTAAAGAAGGAGGCAAACAGAGGGTTGTTGGAGGGGAGATGGTTAGGGGAATGGGGTAACTGGATGATGGGTTTTAAAGAGGGTACTTGATGTAATGAGCACTGGGTGTTGTATGCAATGATGAATCCCTGAATTTTACCTCTGAAACTAATAATACACTATATGTTAATTAAATTGAATTTAAACAAAAACTAAAAAGATTAACATAGCAGGCCTGATGACTGCTTTTCTTAGATGGCTCTATTTGCAAGGTGTCTGAAAACTGGATTTCAGGAGGGTTCCCACCACTTCCTGCTCAGAATGGTTCTTTATGCCTAAACTTTAAAAATAATGTCATTAATACTGAATACCTGCTTTCTGCAATTTTGGTACATACTGAATCCTCCTTGGTCTATGACATCAATAATAATGGCAGCACTCAGTGGTGTAGAGGGTGAATCCTTCTGTTTCTGAATTAACCAACCCAGGAATTACCTACCTTTTGACTTCTTGAATGAGATAATAATATATTAATACCCTATTATGTAAAAAAAATCCAAATGAATAATACATTATTACTATAACTCAGGGGTTGGCAACTATGACCCACAGGTCAAATCTGGTCCATTCCTCATTCTTGTATAGCTTGTGGGATAGAATGGTTTTTACATGTTTAAATGATTGAGAAAAATTAAAAAGGATAATACTTTGTAACATGTGAAATATATATAAAATTCATATTTCAGTGTCCATGAATAAAATTTTATTGGAACGCATCCATTTATGTGTTTTCTCTGGCTGCTTTCATGCTACAATGCATATACAGTTGAGTAGTTGTGATAAAGACCATATGCCTCATAAGCTTAAAATACTATCTAGTCCTTTACAGAAAATGTTTGCTGATCCTTATTATAATTGACTGATCCTCTTCACTTTTTTAGGGCCCGGAAAAAAAAAAAAAACTATACCTTTTCAGATTTTCCTGTTACACATGTACTATTTGGCTTTTATGAGCAGGTTTGCTGTCTCCCTTCCTCAGACCTTTCTCCCTTTCCCAGAACTATCCAACAACCTCGAGGAGTAAGTCCTACTTCTAATCTTCAGCAGAAAAGAAGTTGGTAGTCTGTTCATTGCTTCTGTCCCTGGTGGGTCCTTGTCTGCCACTGCCTTGATTCTCTTCCTAGTTCAGATGCCACATAGTCCAAGATGGTGCCCACTCCATGTCACATGCACATGGTAAACTTTTTATTTTCAGAACAAAGTTGTCATGCCAGGATGGCTGGATCTCCAGAGGCTGCCAGAACCACCTCTTTACACTAAACCTGTAGGATCATGTATGGCCTGGGTCATTAGTCCTGATGCCCCTCCCTATCAGTTAGTTACAATATAGACATATAATACTATATTAGTTTCAGGTTATTTGGCAATTATAAATATTATGAAATGCCCACCATGATAAAGTTATCATCTGTCATCAAAGTTATTATGATATTATTGACTATATTCCTTATGCTGTACTTTTCATCCCTGTGTCTTATTTATTTCATAACTAGAAATTTATTCCTCTTGATCTCCTTCACCTATTTTGCTAATCCCTTCTGCCTCCCCTCCCCCCAGCAAACACCAGTTTGTTCTCTATATTCACAAGTCTGTTTCTATTTTTGTTGTTTGTTCATTTGTTTCTTAGATTCTCTATATAGGTGAAATCTGATAGTATTTGTCTTTTCCTGTTTGAGTTATTTCACTTAGCATAATACGCTCTAGGTCCATCCATGTTGTCACAAATGGCAAGATTTCATTAGTTTTTATGACTGAGTAATATTCCATTGTGTATATATACTACATCTTCTTTATCCATTCATCTGTAGATGGTCTTGGTGTTTGTTCTTTTATGTCCATAGACTTTGACCAGAATCACTGTCATCCATTCCCATAGTCTCTCTTAACTGTGCACCTTACTTCCAAGAAAGCCCCTGAGTTCCTTATACAGGTTTACCTGGTTCTTCTTCAGAGCTGTAGATATCAAGAAGTGGGATAGATTTTGATAAACCATGTGGAGGGAGAAAGAACTCCTTTACATTTCTTCTCCCTACAAAGTAAGGGTGAAGGCCTCCCAAGTGACTCTTATCAGAACAAAGAAAATCTATTTTAAAGTAACTTGTTCCTCTCTAAAACATGGAATTAGCTGATAAAACTGTTTCTTGCAGCACAATAAAACTGACAGCAAAGGGCGCCTGGGTGGCTCAGTGGGTTAAGCCTCTGCCTTCAGCTCAGGTCATGATCTCAGGGTCCTGGGATTGAGTCCCACATCAGGCTATCTGCTCAGCGGGGAGCCTACTCCCCCTCCCCCTGTCTCCCTCTCTGCCTACTTGTGATATCTGTCAAATAAATAAAAATAAAATCTTTTTAAAAAGAGAGAAACATGTTACTACTAAAACCAATACTGGAATAACTAGTCAGTGTTTTAGCCCAGGTTCCCTAGAAAACAAAGTATGAGGCCAGAATTAAGAGCTGAGCCTTTATTTGGGAGGTAAAATCCCAAATGTACTTGATGGAGCACCTGGGTAGTTCAGTGGATTAAAGCCTCTGCCTTCAGCTCAGGTCATGATCCTGGGGTCCTGGGATCAAGCCCCACATCCTACTCTCTGCTTGGCAGTGAGCCTGATTCCCTCCCACACCGCCCCCCCACTCCCGCCTGCCTCTCTGCCTACTTGTGATCTCTCTCTCTGTCAAGTAAATAAATAAAATATTAAAAACAACAACAACAACAACAACAACAACAAACCTGACATCAAATTCTTTGACACTCCTCTGATCATGTGGGGATGCATCTGCACTCCTCTTGAATCTGGGTTCACTTGTGTCTGCTTTGACCCACAGAGTATGGTAGAAGTGATTCAGTGCCAAGCCTGAACCCAACTTCTAAGAAGACTAACAGGTTTTGCTTCCTTACTTTGTGCCCTGAGCCACCATGGAAGGAGCTCCACCACACCAAGGCCACCACATTGTGAGGAAGCCCAAGCTAGCCACGGGGAGATATAGATGCTGATCCACAGCCAGTCCGCAATTGCTTCAGTCCCTGACCTTTTAGTCTTGTAGCAGAAGGCCTGGAAATCATTAAGCAGAGAGAGGCTACCCTATTACACTTTGCCCAAATTTCCTCCCCACAGAATCATAAGATGTAACAATAAGAAACCATTTCTTTATTAATATAGAACCATAAGCTACAATATTTCTATTAGTTTGTTACAGAGCAACAGAGGGTGATAGAACTTTACTATAATGCTAAATTTTGCTGTTATCAGAGTTTAACACTTATCAGAGGGAGGCTAAAATCTGCCTTAAAAAGGAATTTCCTTCCATTAATGTCTGTAGTTTAGTTAATGGTGTGATACCAATCCCAACATGAAATATCAATTTCAATGTGAATGTCCTACTTTTGATAATTGTGTGATTTTTGTATCAATTACTAACATTAGGCTGGAATAAGGGTATAATTGAATTCTCTGAACTACTTTTTGCAACTTCTCTGTAAGTCTAAAATGATTTCAGAATTAAAAAAAAATAAACAAGCCTTTTTTTCTATGCCTTTTTCTCTTTTGTCTCAGAGGCTGCATAGGTGGACTGCAATCTTTTTCATGGAAAATTGTCAGAGGCAGCTGTATGTGGCCCTATTTAAATCCCTGAAGTCTTGGAAATGCCATCAAATAGGAAGTGGATCTTTAAATTTCTACCAGGGTGATGTCCATCTCAGAACCCTGTGCTCAGAGCTTGAAGAGAATTTCTGAGACTTCTCTGCATGGCTCTCAGTGGCCCTGCCTAAAGAGGTACTAAAGAGATATGAGAAAAAACTAATGCAATTGGAGGTCAGTTATGTTGTAAAAGGGATGAGAACCAGCACATCCACTCCCATCAGTCATGCCATCACAACTGCTGAATGTCTGTGACATGTGTAACTCTTCCTACTCTGCTCAGAGCCTCACTTTGTTGACATCATCCCTCCTCTTGAGAAAAGAACTAACTCAAAGACTCATCCTTTTCTGATACTCCTGCCTAAGAACTTCCAAGCCCAACCCATAAGCAATAAAAATTATGTACCCAATTTTCATTGTGAGACCCCATTTCAGAATTGCCTTGAGGTATTATTCCCCATTGCTACAGTAACTCAGTAAGACTTCATTATTCTGTTACTGGATTTCTTTCTTTGAGGAGGGGCTTTTCCATAAAGAAAAGTGAGGGAGATTGAAAGTGAAACTTCTCTGTATAGGGAGATTTTGAGGGGGGGTTCCCAAGAAAGATTTTTCTCATAAAAAACTAGATTAAAAGTGTGAATCAGGAAAAAGGGCAAGTGCCATGTACTCATTTTACTTTTCATTTAAATGTGTCAGGTGCTGAGGATTCAGAGGATAATAAGATGTTTCTTTTTGTGATGCAGGACAGATATATAAACACTCTGGAACAAACAGTGATGGCCACAGGGACAGAAGAAAGCCCAGAGGCATTCGGAGCACAGGTTTTGGGAAGCCTCACTTCACCGAACACCATATTAGTACCCACTTTCTCGCCCTCAGTCTGCTGCAGCCACACCAGCTTCTCTCTTCTTCTTCCAATATGCCAAGCTCTGGCTCTGCTTCAGAGTCTTTGTACTAGTTGTCCTGTCTGGAACATTCTACTCCCAGGTATTCATGCAGTTTACTCCCTCACTTTAGGTCTCTGGTCAAATATCACTGTAGCTAAAATTTCAACTTTCTAATGCCCTATCCCCTTTCTCTTCAGACTTTAATTTTTTCTTAGCACATATTTTACTTGCATTGTTTATTGATACTTTCTCCTAGTACAATATAAACTCAATAAGGGCATAAAATTTGTCTGCTTTGTTCATTGTTGTATCCCTGGAACCTAGAACAGGACCTGGTTCTACTAGGTGGTCAATTAATATTCGTTGAATAAATGAAGGAATGAAAGACTGAGACACGAAGCCCTTTCTGATCTCCTTGTCTCTTCCTATCACCTTACTCAGTTTTTCATTATAACACTTGTCACAATTTTTTACTGTTTTAACCTGGTTTTTTGTTTGTTTGTTTGTTTGCTGTCTTTGCTCTCCACAAATACAATAATTTTGTTTTATTCATTGCTATATAACCTTTGTGCCCAGAATAATGCCTGGGACTTGGTTAATGGGCAATCAGGTTTTTTGAAGAATGAATTCATAAGTAAATGTGTGAATAAGTGAGCAAATGAAAAGAGAGCTTTTGATGACCGTTTCCACCCACCCTGGCTACATCTCCAATTCCAGAGTTATAAAGCTCAAAGACCAAGATTCACTGAACTTTGCCTATCTTGGGTACTTAGAAAAAGCCAAGCTAGTAAGAGCCAACAGGAGAAAGAACCTGGTACTCAAGACAGCTTAGCTGACCGAGAGGCTCTGTTGTGGCCTTGCTAGACCCTGAAACTGGCCCTGAACACAGATAGAAAGGGAGTGGAAACCCTCCCGTTCTTTCTGCATGAAAAGCTGCTTCGCCCACAGACAATACATAGACTGGGATTTCTTCTTCTAAATAAACATAACTTCCTATTTCTCTGTCCCCCTAGCATCTTTGCTCTCACCCCTGTCCCCATAGTAGATGTGAGAGTGTGCAAAAGAGAAGAGAAGAAATGCCATTGTTCATTCACAGCACCCTGGCCTGATCAGAATATTAGAACTACCTGGACTGGAAGGAATTTGCATAACTCCCTCACTAGATCCTCATTCCCTCATCCTCCCTTTAATTCTAGCTTTTAGAAGCTTTGCAGGGGTTTTTAATTACAATCAAAAAAAGGGCATGTACAGTAGTTAAGTGAAATAAAATAACAATACTTAAAATTACAATTGAGCTCCAAACGATGGACAGTTTATTCTCTGCCTTAAAATAAAATAGCTTTCATCTTTTCCCCCTTACAACAGCCTCCTCTGCCTAGATAATGCATTTCGTTAGATTTATTTGCTCAGCCCCGAAAACTTGACACTAAGGGGATTATTTAGTTTTAGATTTGCTGTAGTCCATAGTAATAGCCAACAGGGAACGGAATGAAGCAGCAATATTAGCAGGACGATGGGAGGGGAGGGGGCCAGGGAGGGGGTTGTGCAGTCTGCCGCTAAGCAAAACTGCTTGCATAAACACCATTAAGAAGATTTAGACATTGCTTTCCTTATCATCAGCACTCCTGGAAGAAATAAAAAAAAAAAAAAAGAAAGAAAGAAAAAAAAGAAAAAAGGGAAAAGGGACAGGCCTTGACTTGCTGTGTATGTGTTTCCATTAAAGGTTCAATAGGAAATAAAACCAGCTGAGAGTCCAAATGCAATGACGCTACAGACTCATCCACGCTGCCTCATCATGGTCCAAAAGAGACAATTGTTCCACATGTTACAGGAAGGAGCAGCTGGATAGAGAACAAAACACCCGTTGCCCCATCTGTGGTGAGCATAGGAGACAAGAAGGCTGCTGCCTGGGTGGTGCAGTGCTCTCGTATATCACACGCCCACCTCCTTCCCACACCCTCCATGCTACGTAAACCCCACATCCCAGGATCAAATATTCCTGCCTCTCTATGCTCCACCCCAACTGCTCATTTGCAAGCTACCAAGGAGGACTGGAACGGGTGGGAAATAGAAGAAACTGCACTGACAGAAAGACATGCTGGCCATGTGTGGCTGCAGGATTGAGAGGGGTATGTGTGTGTCACAGAGAGGCAGAGGGGAGGACAAAAGAGGGGAGGACAGGGAAGGACAGATGAGGGGAGGGGAGGAAGAGAGAGAAAAAAAGAGAGGAGAGGTGAGAGATAGAGAATAAGAGACAGAGAAAGAGACACAGAGATGAGATGAGATAAGTCCAAATGTGTAGAGAGGGGGAGAGGAGGGAACTGTGCTCAGATCTCCAGAGGGAAAGTGGGAAGACATTTCAGCAGTTGTAAGTAGTTTTAAAGTAAAGCCAGAATCAAACAGGCTATTTCCAGAAAAATGTCTGCCAGTCTGTCTGTCTGAAAAGTTCTGTATGCACCTAGGGCAATGGAAAAGTTACAACTAGACACTGCATGGCTCACAGAGTACCAAGAACAGATAATAAGTTATTATCAGGGGGACCTGGCTGGCTCAGTTGGAAGAGTGTGTGTGACTCTTGATCTCGGAGTGGTGAGTTCAAGCCTCACACTGTATGTAGAGATTACTTAAGTAAATAAATAATTAAACTTAAAAAAAGAGAAAGGAATGGCATTGAAAAAAAGAGCAGATAACTGCTGTGGGAGTCCAAAAATTACATTTGACATTTTAAACACTGTTCCATTTTCTAGATTCATCCTTAGCAATGCATCCCTAAATAGTCTCTCTCTCTCTCTCTCTCTCTCTCTCACACACACACACACACGACTAGTGAAGTATTTCCAATACTTACAGGGTTTGTAATACAGATTTTAAAAAACCTAACTGGTACTAAATGTCTTTAGCTAGGCACAAATCAACACAAAGAAACGTATTTTAATCATTGAAGTTGTCTATATGGAACAAACAATCCTAAAATTTGTATGGAACTAGAAAAGACCCCAATTTGCGAATGAAATGTTGGAAAAAAAAAAAAAACAAAGCTGGGAGCATCACATTGCCTGATTTCAAGCTATATTACAAAGTTGTGATCACCAAGAAAGCATGGTGCTGACCCAAAAACAGACACAGACAAATGGAACAGAATAGAGAGCCCAGATATGGACTCTCAACTCTATGGTCAACTAATTTCCGACAAAGCAGGAAAAAAATATCAAATGGAAGAAAGATAGTCTCTTCAATAAATGGTGCTGAGAAAATTGGAGAGCCCAGATATGGACCCTCAACTCTATGGTCAAATAATCTTCGACAAAGCAGGAAAAAATACCCAGTGGAAAAAAAGACTGTCTCTTCTATAAATGGTGCTGGGAAAATTGAACAGCTATATACAGAAGAATGAAACTGGACCATTCTCTTACACCACACACAAAGATAAACTCTGTATGGATGAAAGACCTCAATGTGAGACAGGAATCCATCAAAATCCTAGAGGAGAACATAGACAGTAACCTCTTTGATATCAGCCACAGCAACTTCTTTCAAGACACATCTCCAAAGGCAAGGGAAACAAAAGCGAAAATGAACTTTTGGGACTTCCCCAAGATAAAAACCTTCTGCACAGCAAAGGAAACAGTCAACAAAACAAAGAGCCAACCCACAGAATGGGAGAAGATATTTGCAAACGACACTACAAACAAAGGACTGATATCCAAGATCTATAAAGAACTTCTCAAACTCAACACCCAAAAACAGATCATCAAGTCAAAAAATGGACAGAAGACATGAGCAGACACTTCCCCAAAGAAGACATACAAATGGCTAACAGACACATGAAAAAAAATGTTCATCATCATTAGCCATCAGGGAAATTAAAATCAAAACCACATTGAGATACCACCTTATACCAGCTAGAATGGCAAAAATCAACAAGGCAAGAAACAACAAATGCTGGACAAGTTCTGGAGAAAGGGGAACCCTCTTACACTGTTGGTGAGAATGCAAATTGGTAAGCCACTTTGGAAAACACTGTGGAGGTCCTCAAAAATTTAAAAATAGAGCTAACCTATGACTCAGCAATTACACTACTGGGTATTTACACTAAATATACGGATGTAATGAAAAGAGGAGCCATATGCACCCCATGTTCATAGCAGCAATGTCCACAATAGCCAAAATGTGGAAAAAGCCAAGATGCTCTTCAACAGATGAATGGATAAAGAAGATGTGGTCCATATACACAATGGAATAGTACTTGGCCACCAGAAAGCATGAATACCCAGCTTTTGCATCAACATGGATGAGACTGGAAGAGATTATGTTATGTGAAATAAGCCAAACAGAGAAAGCCAATTATCATATGGTTTCACTTATTTGTGGAACATAAGGAATAGCATGGAGGACATTAAGAGAAGGGAAAAATGAAGGGGGAGAAATCAGAGTGGAAGATGAACCATAAGAGATTATGGACTCTGGGAAACAAACTGAGGGTTTTAGAAGGGTGGGGTTGGGTGAATGGGTAGCCTGGTGATGGGTATTAAGGAGGGTAAAGATTGCATGGAGCACTGGGTATTACATGCAAACAATGAATCATGAAACACTACATCAAAAACTAATGGTGTACTGTATGATGACTAACATAACACAATTAAAAAAAGAAAATGATAAAAATGGAATAAAGTTGTCCATAAAATATTTGCATCTCTGGGCTTCCACACATTTTTTTCGTTCCTTCTACTCACTCACTGGCTCTCCCATTGTGTGGGTTCATTTACCCACGAACCAGATATCTTAGCAGCTACTGACGGATGTTCCCAAAAACCTTCCTGTTGTTTAGAGGCTAGAAATAGAATGGATCCTATGTTCCATGGCAAATTGAGGGCAAGTGGTCACACTCTTCCCACACTAACCCTGAAACAGCAGGTACCAAACACCTGCTGAGTGTGCAAACAATGAATCATGGAACAGTATATCAAAAACTACTGGTGTACTGTATGGTGACTAATATAACATGATTTAAAAAAAAAGAAAATGAAAAAAAAATAAATAAAGTTGTCCATAAATGGATAAATCAGAGGAAAGGAAGGATTCCATGGGTCTTAATCCATTTGCCAATGGAACAATAATAATAAAATAAACATAATTTCAATTTATTGAGTTATTGTTATTTCCCAGGTTCTGTAATGAACACCATCATATGCTATCTCATTTCCTTGTAGATGCAGAAGCTGATGTGTGGAGGAGTGAAATAAGTAGGCCCAGTCACTCAATTAGAAAGTGATAGTCTTTCCTGTTCCCTAAGCCTGTGCCCCTAACAAGGACTATACCACCTCAGTAAGATGAGGAATTGATATCTTCAGGATTGTTCATTCTTTTTTTTTTTTTAAGATTTTATTTATTTGACACACAGAGAGAGATCACAAGTAGGCAGAGAGGCAGGCAGAGGGGAAGGAGGAAGCAGGCTCCCTGCTGAGCAGAGAGCCCAATGCAGAGCTCGATCCCAGGACCCTGAGATCATGACCTGAGCCAAAGGCAGAGGCTTAACCCATTAAGATACTCAGGCGCCACAGGACTGTTCATCCTTAGAGCCAAATAGATCATCCATTCTTTTTGATCAGTCTTTCTTAGGCTCATTAACCTCTACACAGATAAGAGGGTCGGAGTGGAAAATCTTAGATCTTAGACTCTCATAACTGAGCTAAGGGAGTGGGAGAGATAACTGCCTGGACAGGATTGCAGTTGTGATATAATTCCACAGGTACACAGGACAGGGACCAAAGCTGACCTGCTTAAGGCTCACCTTCATGGCCATCTATTCAACAGAAACCAGGAAAATCCACCTCATTCATTTGGGCAAGCTGAATGGGCATATTCATGCGTAGGCTCCCAGCCTTGGGGCACATCTACCAGGTATCCAAGGTCCGACATAGGAAACATGTAGTGAGTCACCTATGGTTCTCCATGGTCTTCAACTTCTTTGTACCCCAAAACC
This sequence comes from Neogale vison, assembly GCF_020171115.1. Classification (NCBI taxonomy): domain Eukaryota; kingdom Metazoa; phylum Chordata; class Mammalia; order Carnivora; family Mustelidae; genus Neogale; species Neogale vison. Next base: position 126,543,036 of record NC_058096.1, on the reverse strand, counting down.
CCTTGATCCCCAAGGACACTTGGCTCTACAAGCTGAGGTCACAGAGGGCTGGGCCTATTTCTGATTCAGCTCTATCTCTAGCACCAGTACTTCTGGCACAGATGAGAGCTCAGGAAACACTGTTGAGTAACACTGTCCATTTCACTGCATCCACAGGCCACTGGAAATCATCCTTTGTTTGTTCACTATCACCAAGCAGGACTAACTTAACCACTGCAGACAGGCAACTAGATCTGCTATTTTAAAATGTTTTCTAGTAAGAGAATTCTCTACCATCCTTAATAACACATTACAGCATTTAATAAACCCCAGGTCAGAAAGTTCTTCCCATTAGCCAACTTCTCTTTCTTGTGGAATACCAAACCTACGTCCACTGTCTGTCCTCTGTAGAGATGGAGAATAATTAATGATACACCATTCCTTATGTAATAATTCTTTATCTGCTTGAAAGTTATTTACTGATCTTATAAAAATTGTCTTTCTGTTGCCCTAGTCCCAGGATGCTAGTATAATGTAATGATAGAGAAGTAAGGATGACACAAACCCTAACCTCAGTTCTTTCCTGCCATGATTTTAATCGAATGTCAAATGAAAAGATGGGCAAGTAATGAGGGCCGAGGTCAATACCACTCTGAGATGTCCCACCGTGCAGGGTTGTTTCTGTGCAGCTGTAGCTCATGCTGACATTCTGCAAAGCCTGCCCGCCTCCTGCCCCTGGGCCTCAGAGCACATGCACCATGGGCAGGCCCTTGCCTTTTGGAGGTCTGCACCCATTATCTGGGATCCTTGACTTCAACACAGATATGTCGAATGCATATGTCCATAGCCAGATTTTTGCATTCCTATGCAAAAATGTTTTAGACATTGTTCCAAAAGCCATATATATATATATATATATATATATATATATATATATTATTTTCTGACCCCCATTACTGCATACAAAGCAGGTTTTATTATTATTCTCATTTTACAGGAAAGAAAATGAAAGATAAAACTGGTTAGTTAACTTGTCCCCAGTCCTGCAGCTTATAATAGGTAGAGCCAGTATCTGAACCTTGACAGTCTGATTCTAGAGTCTATGCTTGTGACCCAACAATGTGATGCCACCAACACTGAGCACACAGGACGTAGCACACAGCAGATGCCAGTGTATGTCTGGTGAAGTTCAGTGGGATGGGTGATATATTTCCTAGGGATCTGTTTATCCAAGGGAATCTTTCCCAGCAAGCTTCAGCTTCCCTTTCTAAACATTCTTCTCCCTGCCAGATACTCAAAAGCAAAACTCCCAGAATTCAAGAGTAGCAGTGATGCATGGAGCATCAAATCTTCAATGTCAAAGGATCTCTTATTGTAATCTAGAGGAATGAGTTTGATTTAAGAAAGAACATAGAATAGTTTTCAAGGAGAGTAAACCCAGTATATTTTAGGTATAATTCACCTGATAAGCAATAAATTTACAAGCACTAAATCAAGCATCCAATATGAACGGATCTGGGATCTAGAAAAACACAAAAGCCATGGCTACTGACCTCAAACATTTTACAAAATAATTACAGTGACAAAATGAATGCAGTAGAATCTTAGAAGAGGAAAGGAACATAGGGTCTTCTGTCCTTCCTTGCAGGCACTCAAGGCCCTGCATGATTGCAGCACTGCTGGCCTCTCCCTGTCATCAGTTGATTCAACCCCAGTGGCCCTACTCCTGTTCCTTGAATATAATGAGTAAATTCCACCTGAGACCCCTTATGTTAGCTGCTTCTTCTGTCTGGAAGGCTCCGTCCAAATCGTAAAATGTTCTCCTGTCACGTCACTCAGGTTTCATCTCCAGTATGTCTACCTCAGAGAAGCCTTTCCTAGACTCTGAGGCTGAAGCAGACTTTCTATACACACAAACACACTCACACACAAACACACACATGTACACACACAAACACACGTCAGTTTTAGGGTATCTCCTGTTAAAATTACTTGATCTTCCTTGTTTGTATGTTTATATTTTTTTACTTAATTCCAGTATGACATACAGTATTTTATTAGTGTCAGGTGTACAATATGGTGATTCAAGAATTCTATACATTATTCAGGGCTCATCATGATAACTGTACTCTTAATCCTTATCACCTGTTTCAACCATCCTTCCTCCCACCTTGCTTATGTGTTTATGATCTGCCTCTTCCACTGAGTTTATACTCCTGAACATAAGTTGACTGTGTTCCCAGCACCTAAATTAGAGTTTGGCACTATTATTGAGTAATTTAATTGCTTTTTAGTCAGCCTTTTTTGGAGGGCACAATTTACACACAAAGAATTCACCTATGTTAACTGTATAGTTCAATGAGTTTTGACAAATGTGTAAGTCATGTAACCATTACCATAATCATGATGTGGAATATTTCCATCATCTCAAACTTCCCTCATGCCCTTCTACAGTTAACCCTAATCCTCACCCTGGCCCCCAGAAATCATGGATCATACCTTCTGTGTGTGTGTGTGTGTGTGTGTGTGTATGCGTGCATATGAGTAAAACCTCTCTATGTAATTTAAAAATATTTCAGTGATCTTCTTCATTCAATTTTATTGGGTAAATGCTCCCTAGCTAGCTTTTTGTTTTAACAGATTTATTGAGATATAATTGACAAATAAAATATGCATACTTACAATGTATTTGTATATCCACAAAACTACCACCCTAAGCAAGACAGTGAACACATCACTCCCAAAAGATTCCTCATGTTCTTTTGTAATCACTCCTTCTCACCCTCCTCACCACTCCCTATGCCCAAGCAACTGCAATATAGTTTGCTTTTGTAATATAGTTTGCATTTTCTACAGTTTTAAATTTTATAGAAATGGAACCATCAAGTATATGCTCTTTCTGCCTAGCCTCTTTTACTCAGCATAATTATTTTGAGATTCATCCACATTTTAAGTATTCAATAGTTTGCTCCTTTTTCTTGCTGGGTAATATTCCATTACATTGACATACCACAACCGATTTATTCATTCACCTTTTGAGGGACATTTGGGTTGTTTCCAGTCTTTGGCTACTGCCATGAAAATTTATATACCCGTCTTTGAATAAACATACGGTTTCCTTCTGAGTAAAAGAAGCCAGACAAAAAAAGACAACCACACTGTATGATTGCATTTTTTTTTAAAGATTTTATTTATTTATTTGACAGAGAGAGATCACAAGTAGGCAGAGAGGCAGGCAGAGAGAGAGGAGGAAGCAGGCTCCCTGCTGAGCAGAGAGCCCGATGCGGGACTTGATCCCAGGACCCTGAGATCATGACCTGAGCCGAAGGCAGCGGCTTAACCCACTGAGCCACCCAGGCGCCCTATGATTGCATTTTATAAAATTCTAGAGAAAGCAAAAAGTTCATCAATGGTTGCCCAAGGATAGAGGTGGAAAGGAAGGGAGGGGGAGATTATAAAGAGGTATAAGGAAACTTTATATTCATCATCTTGATTGTGGTAATGATATCATAAGTATATATGTATGTCAAAACTCATTATATTTTTAACTTTAGTTATGAGCAGTTTATTGAATAGCATTTATACTTCAGTATAAAGCAGTTTATTGAATAGAAATTATACTTCAGTATAGTATTATACTTCAGTATATTATAAATATACTTCAGTATAAAGTATATACTTCGGTTTTAAAATATTGGCCACTTAGAATTAATTTAAAAAACTGTGGCGCTGGAATAAAAATTAAAACTTAATAAATAAAAAAATTTAAAATCACAAAACTATGGTGCATCCAAACAATGGAATTCTACTCAGCAGTAACAAGGAACAAGCTACCGATAGATACAATATGCATGAATCACAAAAGCATTATGTTGAATGAAAGAAGCAAAGTAAAACAACTACAAACTAATGTGATTTCATTTATATGAAATATTAGAAAAGGCAAAAGTATAATGGCAGACATCTACTTCTAACCAAGAGGGAGAAAGAGGTTACAGATTTACCCTCTTGCCTAAAATAATTTTAAAAACCCCAAAACCAAAAAACACAACAGATAAAGTATATGAAATGACATTTTCATAGCTGATACACAAAACTTTTTGCACAGTGTATTTAAATCTTTATCAAAACAAATCTAGTTTCTTAAAGAAAGGCAGTGGTTTTCTAGCTACTCAGAAAACAAAAGTCAAAGTCTTTCCAAAGTCTTGCCAGGCCATACAAAACCTGTTGCTCCTCCTGGGTCCCCCTTATGGTCATGTTAATGTACTTACTTCACACCAGCAGTCTTGTCTTTGGTGTTTTGTTGTTGTTGTTTGTTTAGCTGTTTTTCTTTTATTTTTTAAAAATTTTTTATTTTTATAAACATATATTTTTATCCCCAGGGGTACAGGTCTGTGATTCGCCAGGTTTACACACTTCACAGCACTCACCATAGCACATACCCTCCCCAATGTTCATAACCCCACCCCCCTTCTCCAAACCCCCCTCCCCCCAGCAACCCTCAGTTTGTTTTGTGAGATTAAGAGTCACTTATGATTTGTCTCCCTCCCAATCCCATCTTGTTTCATTTATTCTTTTCCTACCTCCCTAACCCCCCACGTTGCATATCATATGATCTCCCTGTCTTTGGTGTTTTTCCTCAAATACTCCAAACCACCAGTCACTCTGCATTTCTGCATTCTGGGGCTGGGATGCCAGGACTGCTGACAGGTGCAGGTCCAATGCCCTCACATCCTTCAGGCCTCTGCTCAAACCTCACCTTCCAGGGAGGTCCTCACTTATATTCTCCTTGAAACTACAACACCCTCATCCTGAGCTCTTCCGATTCACCTCCCTTATGTAGCTATTATTCATAGCACTTACTATGATCTCTGGCATGCTCTATATTTACCTGCTTGACTTTAAGTTAGTCTCTGTGTCCCTCTCCTTAAATGTAAGCTTCATGAAGACAGAGCCCATTTTCTTCCCTGCTTTCCTTACTGCTCCTTTCTCAGCACCCAGAGAAGTGCCTGGCCATATAACGAGCACTCAATAAAGATGGACTGAATAGAGGACTGATATATAAGCCAGGATAAATGACCACATGAATAATACTTACATCAGGGTATTATTGAGAGAATAAAATAAGATGAACTTGGGGTGTGCCCAGCAGGAAAGCAAACGGTAAACTGTATCATTTGTCTGCTTCTTGTCCTACATGTGGGAAACCATGGTAGTGGTGGTGACAGTAACAGAAATAATGGCTAATACGTATTAAAGACTCTGTGTTAGGTACTAATTTAAGTGTTTTCTCTGCATTAACTCATTTAATTCTCACAACAATTTTTTTAAAGGTTTTATTTATTTATTTGACAGATGAAGATCACAAGCAGGCAGAGAGATCACAAATAGGCAGAGGCAGGCAGAGAAAGAGGGGGAAGCAGGCTCCCTGCTGAGCAGAGCCGGATGCGGGGCTCGATCCCAGGACCCTGAGACCATGACCTGAGCCAAAGGCAGAGGCTTTAACCCACTGAGCCACCCAGGCACCCCAATTCTCACAACAATTTAACGAGGTAGGATTATCACTGATTTTATGGATGAGAAAACTGAGGTAGAGAGTGTTAAGTAAATTTCCCAGAATCATAAGGCACAGCTGTGACTCGAACCCAGGCAATCTGATTCCAGAGCCTATGCTTATGACCAGGGTGCAACACCATCTCCTGAAATCCTAAAACTAAACATTTTCCTTCAATCTAAAGCTTTCTTTGGCTTTTCTATTAGAAAATATTGCAATTTAAAGAAGCTAATATTGTCAAAGTTGACTTTCGATACAAACTCTGATTTTGTTTTCCATTAATAACAGAAGGCTGAGACAGTTTCTCCATCATTGGTAGCATGGCTCAAAGAATTGTTCTGACAGTATGTGGGTCAGACTGATTCCTGTGATGCCTGATCATGGGGACTAGGAAAGGCCCACGGGTGCTGAGTGGCATTCTTCTCCCTCTAAACAAGCCCCCAAGGTCCAAGTAAGAAATCAAAGACAGGACTCTGAAAAACAATCTGAGGGTTTTGAAGGGGCGGGGGGGGGTGAGAGATCGGGGTACCAGGTGGTGGGTATTATAGAGGGCACGGATTGCATGGAGCACTGGGTGTGGTGCAAAAATAATGAATACTGTTATGTTGAAAATAAAAAATAAATTAAAAAAAATCAAAGACATAACATCTTGGCTACCACTATAAGGATTTCTAGGATTGTGAAGATTCACATTCTTCAATGAGCTTCCCAGATCTGCATGCTGCTTTTTTCCAATAATGCCAAGGACTGACTTTTTTAATAGCCAAGAATGCTTAGATCCATAAATGCATTGACAAGAAGCAACTTCAGTCTCATCTGAAATATGTTTCACCCAAGGTCAGGATTAATTTATACTCTTGAACTGGCCTCAAGTTAAGAGATCCAGACAGCTTTATTGGCCTGATTTTCATTCCTTTATAAAGTCAACCACACAGAACCTCTCCAGTGGACTTATCATAGACTTTAAGGGGGAAGCCGGCATTTGAATTACAGCATTTGTGCAGAAGATAAAATGGGATTTATGGGCATCATATTTAAGTTTACTGAGTATTTGAAACACAAGAGCCTACATGTAACAAAGTTAAATGTGAACAGAAAATAGAAACCAGGATGAAAATATAGTTTGAATAGTAGAGGATAAGGAATCTGGGACTGACTTTATCTGACTGAAACGTCTTCCATTTATGATCTAGACTGGCCAATCTATCCCAGAGGCAGTCATGCACATGATAAACTATTTCCTGATGATAGTTCCTTCAGCTAAGACTTCACACTTGGGACACAAGACAATTCCACTCACATCCCCCTGCCATAGACTCATTTTCAAGAATTCTGAATTCAGAGTATTTTTTTACTTTGATGTAGTCACATTTTCTAGATCTATCCTAGCAAGATCATAGCAAAAGACATGCTGTTAAACTTGGCTAAGAAGCAGCAAAGCTTAGAAGAATGGTTTTAAAGCTTCTAAAAGCTTCTCTGCTTACCATGTGACACACACTTAGGTTCAGTTCCAAAAAAAGCTTTGTCTGAAAAAATAATGAGTCTTAGGGATGTAGATATCATCCTGTCACTGTGGGCTTGAGTCAGAGGTGGGATAGAACAGAACTGTGGAAATGTGTGGGACTTCTTGAGAACCTGTGAACAAGTAGCAAAGGGATAAAGAAACTCTACAAAGGAAACAGCTATGAGGCCACATCCTCTGGTAACCTAGGCTGTGGACCCCAGATCTACCTTAGGAAAGTACACATGTGGAAATTGCTGCGGCAGTTCCATTGTGCAGTGTAATAAGTTTGTGTTTCCTTAGCCATGTGAAGTTAGCTGTGGCCAAGAGATTTGCTTTTCTGAGTGAGATGTGAGCAGAAATGATTAGAATCATTGTGTGCTTCTGTTTTTCATCTGGAGTGATAAACAACAGTCTTCAAGATGTGTCTGTTCCATAAGGCTGGGTCCCTGCTGATCTACAATGGATAGGTAAATGAGAAAAAATTCTTTGTTGCTTTAAATTACAGATTTGGGGGTGGGGGGAGAAATATTTGTTACCAATGCTGACTGATACATCAGCAGAGTCAAATATTGAAGTATTAAGCAGGGCGCCTGGGTGGCTCAGTGGGTTAAGCCACTGCCTTCGGCTCAGGTCATGATCTCAGGGTCCTGGGATCGAGTCCCGTATCGGGCTCTCTGCTCAGCAGGGAGCCTGCTTCCCTCTCTCTCTCTCTGCCTGCCTCTCCATCTACTTGTGATTTCTCTCTGTCAAATAAATAAATAAAATCTTTAAAAAAAAAAAAAAGAAGTATTAAGCAGAAGATATAATTGGAATTAAAATAGGCCTTGGAAACATGATACCCAGGACTTCGTTTCCTATTAGGAAAGGCATTTCTGACTTTTCTTTATGAAGCCAGTTGAAAATAACACAGGGAAACACACACACACACACACACACACACACACACACCCCTCTTCCAAATTAGGTGAAACTCATAAACAGACACAACTTTGAACCAAAGCCATAAAAAGTGGCACCAAACACCTTAAAAATTGGGACCTAGGTAGAGGAAAATAAGAACACGCCTTTGCAGATCTCAGGCAGTACTTGGTGCCCTTTAAAAGAGGTGGCCCATCCCACAGAACCAAAACTTCTCCTTTCCTTGGAAAAACAAGCTCAAGTGTGCAGGGAGTCTGCATCTCTAGACTGTGTCTGATGCATAGCTTGTGGGCAGGAATGACTGAACAAGGAAGCACAGATACGATGTACTTGCAGGAAGCATGCAGAAAGGATGGCAGGTGATGTTGACATTGTGGTAGCTGATCTTGTCCAGTTGAAAAGAAAGTTTAAGTCAACAATTCTCCAACTGTGTTCCCAGACCAGAATCATCATTATCACATGGGAACCTGTTGGAAAAACAAGCCCTTGGGCCCTGGCCTTGTCCTACTGAACCAGAAGAGGGAAGCCCTTATAATCTGTGCTTTCCGATGCAACTTGAATTTGAGAACCACCGTTCACAAGGTTTTTCACATTCAGAATTTCATTGAACCAGACAGACCTGTCCCAAGACAACAGAATGACATCTACACTAGCCCTGCCCCAGCTTACTCTTCTGACCCTTCTTCACATTCTTCTTCAGTAAATATCAGGTCCCAGTTTCAAAATCTCTCCATACAAAAGCACAGAAAAAATAAAGGAAAAATGACCAATAAAACATAAAAATATACTTCTCATAAAAAATACCAGAAGCATATCAAATCAGATACAGCTAGTTTCTCATGAAAGTAGAATACAAACAGAAATACAAAGCAACAACAAAAGAACTATGGCCTCTCTAAAATAAGAACTTACAAAAATATCTAGAGAGGTATGGGATGCTAATCTCTAAGGGAACTACCTATTTACTTTCTTGGCATGGCTTGGAAAGACTGCTTCTCTGAGAATTTCCATACACTGCATGGTGATGTATACACATTGTGCTGAGCAATAATAGAACAGAACAATTGAGAGAGATGCTAGGCAGATAGACTTCAGACAACACACTTACACCCCACCTATTCGTACAGCCAAGGTCATGAGTGTCAGTGTCGAGTGTCGGTTATATGACCTGGAAGTTCCCTGCCTGGTAGGTGGGAGTGGAAGAATACAGAAAATAATTAAAGGTATTAATGGGTTAGCCCACTATTATTAACTGGGTAAATAATGGTGTCGCAAAATATGAGCTAGCATAAGACAATGCAAGTAATCAATCAAGAATTCTGGCCATTCCTCAGAGGATCAACAGCATGAGAGCTGGCTTGAAGTCCATGTCAAAAAATGGGCAGCACTGGATTTTACTTTGTCAGCAGAAAAGACCATAAGGAACACTAGCTAGGAATATTTCAGCAACAGGATGCACTGAGGATCAAAAGATAGCAGGAGAGTAAAAGGCACTCTCCCTACCCTCTCCCTCATCACACAGCCACAGGACCCAATCCTGTCCCTCGCCACACAGCCAGAGGACCTAGATCAACTCTGGGAAGAAGGAAAGGAGAAGAAAGCAGAAGAATTTCCCAAGTGATTGACCTTAGCACTAGAATCTTATGATTAATTATCTGAAAAAGAACTATGTCTAATTGACAAAACTTTTGTTTGCCTCATATCATTGGGAATAGAAGAATGAAGGCACAATGAAATCAGCCATGGGCAATAAATAAAGCTGGGTTCTTTGCACACAAACACTACAACAAGTAAATATAAACATCATCACAAAAATGACACTAAACAACTACAACAACAACAAAGATAAACAGAGGGCTTGTCAAAAGCAGAAAATAGAATATTAGACAAAAGAAACAAGACCAATTATACCTACTACATCAGTAAACATAAGCAGGACAAAGCCATCTAATAGGAAAAATACTCGAAGAGAGCAAACCAAAAGTCTCTTGGATAAAAAGAAACATCAAAAGAAAATCATAAATTCCCTGCTTAACTTAAACAGAATTTAAACTTTCTGCTGATAAAAAATAATACACTCCAGAATTGTTTTTAATATTTAAAACACTATTTGAAGATATTGGGAAATAACAAAAAGTAGGCAGAAACTAAAGGATATATGACACCTGAAAGAAAGAAACCGAACTGGTTGAGATCTACATTTATTTAGTACCTCCTCCTCCCAGTGGCACTCCCCGGTTCACACAGTAAAAGGATCAGAGACGGCACCAAGGAAGAAAGCAGGAGTTTTACGGAGCTGAGTAATCAGTTTTTATAGTCTAGAATGATTGAAAGTTGAGGGGAGAACCCAGAAAAGTGGGAGCCACAGAAGAATGAACTCCAAAACCTTCAAACAAATTTTCCCCAAATTTTTGCATGACTCCTGAAATGCACATGCACCTGGCAAGCCAGCAAGCAGCCCAGCAAAGAGTGACAGCTGGATGATGGAAAGAATGGAGCAGAGATTTGGGCAGCCACCCACATTCCCATCAGGTTAAGTATCTTCAGATTTCCACCGAAACTGTAGAAAGTTCATACCTTAAAAATAACTCATTCTAAAACCATGAGTATGAAATAATAAAAAATACATATATTGATCTGTCCCTGTTCTTGGCACAGGGCTCCTAAGTCCCTTGGAATTTCCTGGGTAATAGGAATGGCTTTTGTTCTCGGTGGGCTCCTGAATAGCTTCAGGAGTGGCACTGGTCACCATCATTAGAAGCTTAGAACTTTCAGCTCTACGTCCTTTGTCTGAGAAGGGAAGAGAGGCTGGAAGTTGAGTTAATGATTAATTATGCATATGTGATGAAGCCTCTGTAAAAATACCCAAATTACCAGGTTCAGGAGCTTTCAAGTTGCTGAACACAGGAAAATTCTGGGAGGCAGCACAATGGTAAGGACATGATCACCAAGAGAGAGGGATGAGGACATGAAAAGTGTACTACAGCTCTTAAACTACCCTCATTGCAAAAAGCAAGGTACATCACTTCTACTTACATTTCATCATGCAAAGCAAATCAGATTTCTATACTGAATTTAGATGGCTATGGAGAGGTGCAATTCTACTATGAGCCCACGAGGAGCGCATTTTAAAGCATTTAAGCATTTTAACACTATAGGCAGAATTCCACTCCAGAAGTTATCAAAAAAGTAAAAACAATAACAAAAATTAAGCAAAGCAGACTTATATGATCAACTAATAACAAAACAGAAAGGATAACAGAAGTAAGTACACATGTCTATTGAAGACTCCAAGTCTCCCCCAAATCAAATTCCTCTTTCTTTTGCAATAGCATTTAGTTGGGTACATAATAGCCCTGCAAAGACCACAAGTTCCAGTCTCACCCATAACTCTATGGGTCATGTGATTAAACTCTCACAGGTAGATGTGAGTAGAAATGATGGGCATCCCTTCTATGTTACTAATTTTAAAGCAAACGTCTTGTTTGGGTTTCTTCCCTTTTCTATTCCCCATTATGGAACACAGACTTGGCAGTGTCCATCCCACTTTGGTCAAACAGATGAAGAAAATGTCCTTGGGTGGGAAGAACTGGAAGGGAGGAAACTCACTTCTTGAATGACTTTGTGAACAGAACCCTCACCATTCCAGGACAGCTGAACTTCTGTGTGACAGAGAATTTAACTTCATTGTGCATTAAGCCACTGTATTTTGGGCCCGTTTCATTATGTCAGCTTACCTTTAACCCAAATTAAAATGATCTAAAAGCCAGTCTTTTAGGAGTGTGTGCCTGGCTCAGTAGGTACGGCATACAACTCTTGATCTTGGGGTGTGAGTTTGAGCCCCATGTTGGGGGGCAGGGATCACTTAAAAATACAACAATCTTTAAAAAAATAAATAAATAAAGCCAATCTTTTAAAAAGGTTATGAAATACATGAAGCTAGGTAATGAAATCAGTTAAAATGGATCCAGCTCAAAATGAGGGGAACTAGCCTCAAATAATGAAGGAATTCAATGACACATAGCAGATACTTTCCTTGATGCTATGCAAATAAATAAGACACCTGAATGAAATGATGGCTTTTCTATGATAACATCCATTTCCAAAATCTGCCTCAAAAAAATGTAGAACTGAGATGTTTTCAGAAGTAAATGCCATCAAATAATCAAGACAAATAAAATTCCAATAGTATACACACTATCCCCAGCCACAAGAAGAGAAATAACTCTTCCAAATTCTCCCTGTAAAATGAGAATAATTTTGACAAGAGAGCTCAACCAAGACAATACAAAATTAGAAAACTACATGTCAATTAACCCATACTATCACTGTATAAACCATAAATGAAATATCATTTCCCTTCTCCCAAATATAATTCAGCAGCACAGTAAAAATAGAATATACTGCAATATAAGAATATCTTGGTACTAGGAAAAAATTTAATAGACTTATTTACATTAGTAGACAGAGGGAGAAAATTTGAGATGATCAAAGGATTTTTCAAACAAAACATACATCCCTGATTTGAAGTGTTTTACTATAATAAAGTTAATAGAGATTATATGGGTGGGGGACAAGATGGCGGGGTAGTAGGAAGAGGCGTCTTTTCAGCTGGTACCCCAAAGTGAGCTGATTACCTACCAAAGAACTCCGATCACCCTTGAAATCAGCCTGAGATCTGAATTATACACGTCTGGATCTCTACAGGGGCAGAAGACGTCAGTGAGCAGGTAAAGCAGAATAGGAACTACGGACTGATATCGGAAGATAAACAAAAGGGGGAGGGAGCCACCAGAGGCGACCATTGGGAGAGTAATACCCCAATACGAGCGAGAGTGCCCTGCGTCTGGGGACCAGCATTAACTTGGAGACTGGTTGAAAGCACTCCAAAAGAGCAAAGGATCGCGGGGGATATTGCGGGAATCGGGGCGGCTAGGGAGAGGGGCTTAAATCCCCGGTCCCAGATGGCCTCCCCGGCACGGAGGCAGAGAGAGTGCAGCAGAGAAACCAGCTCCTGGTCCCTAAGCCGCCAGTGCGCCCCAGAGCACGTGGGTTCCGGCTCCTGTGAGGGGATGGGAGCTGCGCCAGTCTGCAGAACGCGCGCTAGCCCTACCACAAAGCTTGAGATGCGCACGAACGTAGCTCGAGCTCCCCTGGGTTATTGAGGCCCGGCGGACGCTCCTTGACCCACGCCATTGTTTCAAAGCCTAAGCCGCGCACGTGCGAAACTCTTCCCCGGACAGAGGCACGCAAAAGCCCAGCCTGCGGCTTATGGACCAGCGCCCCGTTCTCAGTGCCCCAGACGTGCGCCCGACGCACAGCCGCCTCTGAAAAGAGGTGTGCGCAAGCAGGGCACACCCAGCCCGGGCCGGCGGCAAAATCTCAGTGTGCGATCGCTGCTTGGAATCTCTCTGGCAGTCAGGAGCTCCCAGACAGCTGCCACTGCCTTGGCTTTGGGTACAAGCAAAAGATCCTGCGCCCCCAGGGTCTGCAACTTGGAACCTGCACTGCCAGCGTCCAAGGGGGAATTTATTCAGCTTCTGCACCCAGACTGAGGCTTCTCTCTGAGACGGACATCAGGGTGCAGTTTGATTTCTTCTAATACTACAAAAACCATCAAGGGCAGTCAAGGTGAGAGGGGGAAAAAAGTAAACAAGCAAAAAAACCGCCAGAGAACAAAAGCCTGAAAAAAACCAGTTTCCCCAGAGCCCACCCCCTTGAGGGGGGCAGAGGGACTCAACTCAGGAAACATCATTGACTGACAACCCACGTGGCAGGCCCCTCCCCGGACAAACCAACCAAGAAAGAAAAAAAAAAGGACTACAAGAGAACCACCACTACTTCATAGGAAAACTTGTATTATTCACTCGTTTCCACTATTCCAGTTCATATATATATATATATATATATATATATATATATATATTTTACACATAGGTAATTTTTTTAACCTATTTACCATCACAGCGAGCTGTACAGTACATCAAATTCCATAATACCTTTCTAACCTGAACTTTTTGATATATACACCTGTATTTTTCTTTTGCATTTTTATTTTTTGAATTCCTTTTTTTTTTTAATTTTAGTTTAGTTTAGTCTAGTATATTCCTTTTTATTTTTATCCTCTAATATTCATATAGAGTTAACTTCAAAGTAATCCCCTTTCCCCAATCAATACTACCCCTATAGGTAAACCAATTTTTAATCCCCTTTATCTTAGGAAAGTTGAGTCCTTTAACAAAGATATCAAGATACATCCAGGAAGAATCAAAACAACCTTCCTCGCACACACTGAGAATTTATAAGAACTCTCCCATCTTCTTCCACCAGTGTTTCTGTGTTTTTTGTGTTTGTCCTGATAGCATATAAATTTTACACTTGTGGTTCTTTTTGACGAGGTTCTTGACTTATTTGCATATATATATATTTTTTTTCTTTTTCTTGCCATATAATTGTATCAGTCTTTTTATCTCTTTTTGTTTGTCTACTTCATAAATCTTACCTTGGGCCCATCTGGGCTGAACCTTCTCTTTCATCTTCCCTTTCTTTCCTGTCTCTCTCTCTCTTTTTTTTCTTTTTCTTTTTCTTCTTTTCCTTTTTCTTTTCTTTTGTCTCTCGTTTGGGTGGGGAATCCTGATTGCTCAGAAGTGTTCCAGGGTGCACCTTGACTGCACCAGAGTTGATACATCCAGCTACATCTGTTCAGTCTTCTCCCACCAAAATGACTAGGAGGAGGAATGCCCAACAGAAGAAAAATACAGAGGATGGACCTTCTGCAACAGAGCTAACAGCTATCAACATAGACAATATGTCCGAAAGAGAATTCAGGCTAACAATTATCCAGGCAATAGCTAGGTTGGAGAAAGCCATGGATGGCCAAACAGAATTGATGAGGGCCGAACTGAAAGCGACCAGACAGGATGTTCACAATGTTAGGGCAGAGCTTAAAGCTACCAGGGAGGAGGTCCACAATGCTCTCAATGAGTTCCAATCTAATCTAAACTCTCTCAAAGCTAGGGTAACTGAGACAGAAGATAGAATTAGTGATCTGGAAGACAAACAGATAGAGAGAAAGGATCAGGAGGAAGCCTGGAAAACAGTTTAGATCCCATGAAAGCAGAATCAGGGAAATAAATGATGCCAGACAGTCTCTTCAATAAATGGTGCTGGGAAAACTGGACAGCTATATGTAGAAGAATGAAACTCGACCATTCTCTTACACCGTACACAAAGATCAACTCAAAATGGATAAAAGACCTCAACGTGAGACAGGAATCTATCAGAATCTTAGAGGAGAACATAGGCAGTAATCTCTTCGATATCAGCCACAGCAACTTCTTTCAAGATACGTCTCCAAAGGCAAAGGAAACAAAAGCGAAAATAAACTTCTGGGACTTCATCAAAATCAAAAGCTTCTGCACAGCAAAGGAAACAGTCAAAAAAACAAAGAGGCAACCCAC
Organism: Neogale vison; assembly: GCF_020171115.1. NCBI lineage: Eukaryota > Metazoa > Chordata > Mammalia > Carnivora > Mustelidae > Neogale > Neogale vison. The sequence continues at coordinate 126,527,621 of NC_058096.1, read as the reverse complement.
GGAATGGGAGAAGATATTTGCAAATGACAGTACAGACAAAAGGTTGATATCCAGGATCTATAATGAACTCCTCAAACTCAACCCACACGAAACAGACAAACACATCAAAAAATGGGCAGAAGATATGAACAGACACTTCTCCAATCAAGAAATACAAATGGCTATCAGACACATGAAAAAATGCTCATCATCATTAGCCCTCAGGGAGATTCAAATTAAAACCACATTGAGATATCACCTTACACCAGTTAGAATGGCCAAAATTAACAAAACAGGAAACAACATGTGTTGGAGAGGATGTGGAGAAAGGGGAACCCTCTTACACTGTTGGTGGGAATGCAAGTTGGTGCAGCCTCTTTGGAGAACAGTGTGGCGATTCCTCAAGAAATTAAAAATAGAGCTTCCCTACGACCCTGCAATTGCACTCCTGGGTATTTACCCCAAAGATACAGATGTCGTGAAAAGAAGGGCCATCTGTACCCCAATGTTTATAGCAGCAATGGCCACAGTCGCCAAACTATGGAAAGAACCAAGATGCCCTTCAACGGATGAGTGGATAAGGAAGATGTGGTCCATATACACTATGGAGTATTATGCCTCCACAGAAAGGACGAATATCCAACTTTTGTAGCAACATGGACGGGACTGGAAGAGATTATGCTGAGTGAAATCAGTCAAGCAGAGAGAGTCAATTATCATATGGTTTCACTCATTTGTGGATCATAACCAATAGCATGGAGGACAAGGGGCGTTAGAGAGGAGTAGGGAATTTGGGTAAATTGGAAGGGGAGTTGAACCATGAGAGACTATGGACTCTGAAAAACAGTCTGAGGGGTTTGAAGTGGCGGGGGGGTGGGAGGTTGGGGTACCAGGTGGTGGGTATTATAGAGGGCACAGCTTGCATGGAGCACTGGGTGTGGTGAAAAAATAATGAATACTGTTTTTCTGAAAATAAATAAATTGGGGAAAAAAAAAAAAGCTGAAGAAATGCAAAAAAAAAAAAAAAAAAAAAAAACCTCCCAAAAAACAAGAGCCCAGGACCTGACGGATTCCCTGGGGAATTCTACCAAACCTTCAAAGAAGAAATAACACCTATTCTCCTGAAGCTGTTTCAAAAATTGAAGCAGAAGGAAAACTTCCAGACTCTTTCTATGAAGCCAGCATTACCCTGATCTCCAAACCAGGCAAGGACCCTACCAAAAAGGAGAATTTCAGACCAATATCACTGATGAATATGGATGCTAAGATTCTCAACAAGATCCTAGCCAACAGGATCCAACAGCACATTAAAAAGATTATCCACCATGATCAGGTGGGATTCATCCCTGGGCTACAAGGATGGTTCAACATTCGCAAATCAATCAATGTGATACAACAAATTAATATGAGAAGAGAGAAGAACCACATGGTCCTCTCAATTGATGCAGAAAAAGCATTTGACAAAATCCAACATCCGTTCCTGATTAAAACGCTTCAAAGTATAGGGATAGAGGGAACATTCCTGAACCTCATCAAATCTATCTATGAAAGACCCACAGCAAATATCATCCTCAATGGGAAAAAGCTTGCAGCCTTCCCATTGAGATCAGGAACAAGACAAGGATGCCCACTTTCACCCCTCTTGTTCAACATAGTATTAGAAGTCCTAGCAACAGCAATCAGACAACAGAGAGAAATAAAAGGTATCCAAATTGGTAATGAAGAAGTCAAACTCTCTCTCTTCGCAGATGACATGATTCTTTATATGGAAAACCCAAAAGACTCCACCCCCAAACTACTAGAACTCATACAGCAATTCAGCAACGTGGCAGGATACAAAGTCAATATGCAGAAATGAGTGGTTTTCTTATACACTAACAATGAAAATACAGAAAGGGAAATTAGAGAATCGATTCCATTTACTATAGCACCAAGAACCATAAGATACCTGGGAATAGACCTAACTAAAGAGGTAAAGGATCTGTACTTGAGGAACTACAGAACACTCATGAAAGAAATTGAAGAAGACACAAATAGATGGAAGACCATTCCATGCTCTTGGATAGGAAGAATAAACATTGTTAAAATGTCTATACTGCCTAGAGCAATCTATACTTTTAATGCCATTCCGATCAGAATTCCACCGGCATTCTTCAAAGAGCTGGAGCAAATAATCCTAAAATTTGTATGGAATCAGAAGAGACCCCGAATCGCTAAGGAAATGTTGAAAAACAAAAATAAAGCTGGTGGCATCACCTTACCCGATTTCAAGCTTTATTACAAAGCTGTGATCACCAAGACAGCATGGTACTGGCATAAAAACAGACACATATACCAGTGGAACAGAGTAGAGAGACCAGATATGGACCCTCAACTCTATGGTCAATTAATCTTCGACAAAACAGGAAAAAATATACAGTGGAAAAAAGACAGTCTCTTCAATAAATGGTGCTGGGAAAACTGGACAGCTATATGTAGAAGAATGAAACTTGACCATTCTCTTACACCGTACACAAAGATCAACTCAAAATGGATAAAAGACCTCAACGTGAGACAGGAATCCATCAGAATCTTAGCGGATAACATAGGCAGTAATCTCTTTGATAATAGCCACAGCAACTTCTTTCAAGATACGTCTCCAAAGGCAAAGGTAACAAAAGCGAAAATAAACTTCTGGGACTTCATCAAAATCAAAAGCTTCTGCACAGCAAAGGAAACAGTCAAAAAAACAAAGAGGCAACCCACGGAATGGGAGAAGATATTTGCAAATGACAGTACAGACAAAAGGTTGATATCCAGGATCTATAATGAACTCCTCAAACTCAACCCACACGAAACAGACAAACACATCAAAAAATGGGCAGAAGATATGAACAGACACTTCTCCAATCAAGACATACAAATGGTTATCAGACACATGAAAAAATGCTCATCATCATTAGCCCTCAGGGAGATTCAAATTAAAACCACATTGAGATATCACCTTACACCAGTTAGAATGGCCAAAATTAACAAAACAGGAAACAACATGTGTTGGAGAGGATGTGGAGAAAGGGGAACCCTCTTACACTGTTGGTGGGAATGCAAGTTGGTGCAGCCTCTTTGGAGAACAGTGTGGAGATTCCTCAAGAAATTTAAAATAGAGCTTCCCTATGACCCTGCAATTGCACTCCTGGGTATTTACCCCAAAGATACAGATGTCGTGAAAAGAAGGGCCATCTGCACCCCAATGTTTATAGCAGCAATGGCCACAGTCGCCAAACTATGGAAAGAACCAAGGTGCCCTTCAACGGATGAATGGATAAGGAAGATGTGGTCCGTATACACTATGGAGTATTATGCCTCCATCAGAAAGGATGAATACCCAAATTTGTATCAACATGGACGGGACTGGAAGAGATTATGCTGAGTGAAATAAGTCAAGCAGAGAGAGCAATTATCATATGGTTTCACTTATTTGTGGAGCATAACAAATAGCATGGAGGACAAGGGGCATTAGAGAGGAGTAGGGAATTTGTGTAAATTGGAAGGGGAGGTGAACCATGAGAGACTATGGACTCTGAAAAACAGTCTGAGGGGTTTGAAGTGGTGGGGGGGTGGGAGGTAGGGGTACCAGGTGGTGGGTATTATAGAGGTCACCGCTTGCATGGAGCACTGGGTGTGGTGAAAAAATAATGAATAATGTTTTTCTGAAAATAAATAAATTGGAAAAAAAGTTAATAGAAATTTTCATGTTATAATCGTATATATACAACTGTACCACTCATTTTATATATACAATGTTATAGTTAATTATACCTGAAGTATCTACTTAGAGTAATAAACAAGAAGAGGATGCCTCATCAACACATTTATTTATCATTGCTCAGGATATTTGGACTAGTCTAATTTAGCAAAAGAAGGAATAAATAGTATGATAATATATAATTTATAAATCTTATTTAGAAAATAGGAGGCAAAATAATTATTTTTAGCATATTATACACTTTTCACCCTGGAAAATCCAAGAGGATCCACTGAAAATTATTTTAAGGAAAGCAGAGTATTCAATAAGGTGCCTAGTTTTAATATTAAGGTCAAAAATAGATTTGCATGGAGCACTGGGTGTGGTACATAAACAATGAATCTTGGAACAATGAAAAAAATAAAATTATTTAAAAAAATAACTTTTCAGTGGACAAGCAAGCTCTAACGGTTGATGGGAAAATGTTATTTAAAATAATACCAAGCAATATGAACTACTACAAAAAACTCTGAAAATATGCCATACTTATGTGAAGAAACTTTTAAGTTTTGCTGAAAAACACAGAAGACTAGACTAAATGAGAGAAAATCGACTGTTGTTGGCTTAGAAGGACTCAGTATGATAAAAATGTTAATTCTTCCTAAATTAATCTGTAATTTCAATAGCAACAATAAAAAAGCAAAAGAATTTTTGCCTTCAGATAAGAGTATCCTAAATTTCAAATGAAAAATAAATATGTGAGGATAGCCAAAACAAATCTGTGAAAGAATTAGGAGGGAGAACCAAACCAAATAGTAAAACATATAATAAACTTACAATAATTTAAACAATCTGGTACTGGCACATAAATAAAGCAGCCATTGGAAAAGAGAGTTTGGAAATGGACCAAAGCCCATATAGGGATTTAATTTACAGAATGTGGCATTACCATTCAGTGGGAAAATGATAGATTAGTTAGCAAATGATGTTGTAGCAACTGGCTAGCCATTTGGAACAAAATAAACCTTGATCAGTACCTTATTTATTACATCAAAAATTATTTACTTACATCAAAAATATAAACATAAAATGAAATCATAAGGAAAATAATAAACAAGAGGAGGAAATTTTTTTGTGCAATCTCACTGATAATTATGAAAATATGCCTTGAACTGAAACCAAATAGCATGTTCTGTGTATTAGATCAAAAATTTAAAGTATGCAGTATAGTTAAAAATAGATATTCTCACACCCATTGGTGAGATTACAAATTAAATCAAAATTTTTAGAGGGAAGTTCAGCATTTTAACCTAGCAAGTCTGTAAGAACTTAACTTTCAGAGGTACTTGCACATTATCAAGTATAAGAATGTTTTTTGCAGCATTGCTAGTAAAAACAAAATAACAAAAATGAAACAACTTAAATGTCCCTTATTATATGACTGGCATATGAGTTATGGCAAGTCTCTATAATAGAATGTTACTCAGCCATAAAAACCAAAGTGTGTACTAATAAGCAATGGTATTTAAATTTTATTGAGAGAAATGAAAGAGATACATAGGGCATGCTATAGTTATGACTTAAGTATGTAAATTTAAACATATATCATTATATATCTTTATACATATTATATATGTGTAGTAAATTGTTATCACTGTGTCTTAATTTGCATCTACTTGATTACTCATAAAGTTGAGCATTATTTCTAGTCTTTGGGTTTCTTCCCCTCTCTTGATTACCTATTTATACTATTCACCCTTTCTGTTGTTTTTTCTTTTCCATATTGATTTTTTAAAAGATTTTATTCACCCATCTGACAGAGAGAGAGAGAGACAGAGAGAGAGGGAACAAGCAGGGGGACTGGCAGGCAGAGGGAGCCTGATGCAGGACTTGATTCCAGGACCCTGGGATCCTGACCAGAGCCGAAGGCAGACATTTAACTGACTGAGCCACCAAGGTACTAATTTTTATATCAATGGTAGATATCTTCTCCTAGTTGGTGACTTGTATTGTAAAATTTTATGGTTTCTTTCACCATACAGAGTTTATTTTAGTAACATATTCAAATACATTTAAAAAATTTCTTTGTGGTTTATGTTTTGCTGTCCTAAGATATCTTTCTTTTCCAAATACCATGAAGATATTCTTCCACCTTTCTTCTGAAAGTTTTGCCATTTCACTTTTTTATCCCATGCCTTTAATCTACCTGGAATTTGTGTGTAGTGTGAGCTACAGATCTAACTTTATCTTTTTCTAATTCCTTAGCCCCATTTATATGGCTTGTCATGTCAAATTTGTCATGTCTTGTATCTCTATGTATGAGAAAATCTCACTGTGGCCTTCATATGGTTTAATTATTAATAGCATGGTCTCCTGAAGCAGACTGAGTCTGGATCTTCATCACTTAATATCTTTATGGCCTTGGGCAAACTATTTAATCTCTCAACCTTCTTTACCTCATCAGCAAAATGAAGATAATGTATTAGGTTCTCCAGAGAAACAAAAGCAATAGGATGCATCTTTATTATATAAAAATTGGCTCATACAGTTATAAAGGCCAAGAAGTCCCATGATCTGCCATATACAAGTTAAAGAACTGGAAGTGAGTGGTATAATTCAATCTGAGCCCAAAGGTCTGGGAACCATGGGAACAGAATGGTGTAAGGCCTAAAAATCATCCAAAGGTCAAAGAATCAGGAGTTGTGATGTCCAAGGACAAAAGAAGTTGGATGTCCCAGCTTAAGACTAGAGGGCAAATTAACCTTTCCTCTGCCTTTTTGTTCTTCTTGGGCTCTCAACAGGTTGGAAGACATCCTCTCACCTGGTGAGAGGCCTTTACTCAGCCTGAGCCTATTTATGTTGACTCAGATACCAATCTCTTCTGGAACACTCTCACAGATACATTCAGAAATAATGTTTTAACCAGCTACCTGAGCATCCCTTAGCTCTGTCACGTTGACAGAAAATTACCATCACAGATAATAATAGTTCTTACTTCATAGGGATGTTTTAAGGATTCAGTGGATATTTGTAAATTGCTTAGAACTGCACATGACTCATGGTGCTATCATATAGTGCTCTCTCGGAAAGTTTATTAAATAAAAACACATGCTTTAAGACAGGGAGATGCAAAATCCTGCTAGATTCTTGACTGTAGATTAATTTGGGACAGGTACTATCTTTAAAATAGCAAATCTTTCCATTTGTGAATATGGTAAAAGCTTTCATTTACTAAGGTCTTCTTTTACATGCTTCAATAAATGTTTATAACTATCTCCCTATGGATCTTATATGTAGTGATTAGGACTATCTCTGGGTACTCCAAACTTTTTGATCCTGGTATAAATGGACACTGTGGAACAATATCACTGCTCTTGAATTCACCAAACTTGCTGGCCTCTTTCTTGGTTCTAACAGTTTCCAGGTACTCTCAGATTTTCTGCATGGACAACCATTTCTCCTGTCAGTAATAGATTTTCTTTCTTTCTAGTCCTTATGCCTTTTCTTTCTTTATTTGTCTTATTATCTTGTTCAAAACCTCCAGAAGAATATTGAAAAAAGGGCATCTTTGCCTTGCTCTCTACAGGAATGCTTGTAACATTTTGTCACTAAATATAATGTTTGCTTTAGATTTTTTGGTACCTGTATCTAAGTTTCTCAAAGGCTGCTATAATCAATGACCACAAACTACATGGCTTAAAACAACAAAAATTTATTATCCCACAGTTCTGAGGGTCATAAATATGTAATCATTATCACTGGGCTGAAATCAAGGTGTCAGCAGGGACATAATCCCTCCAAAGGACCTAAGGGAGAATTTCTCCCTTGGCTTATGGCACATGACTCCAATCTCTGCCTCCATCTTTACCTTAACTTCTCGTGAGTGTGTGATCTCCCTCTAGCCCTCTCTTTATTATAAAGGTCCTTGGGATGGCATTTAAGACCAACATCAATAACCCAGGATAATCTCCCACCATAAGATCCTTAACTTAATCACATCTGCAAAGCCCCCTTTTCCAAATAAGGTAGCATTTACAGGTGCCTGGAATTAGAACCTGATATCTTCTAGGGGCCATTTTTCAGTCTACCCTAGCATATATGCTTTAGTAGATTCAGAAGGCATCCTTCTACTCCTAGTTTACAAAAAATGTTATTAATTTTTAAAATTTCATAAATTACTATTGAACGTCATTGAGTGCTTTCTCTACATTGATTGAGATGATCATATAATTTTTCCTTTAATCTGTTAAAATAATAAATTAAATGAATACATTTTCTATTATTATACTATTCTTTATTTCTTTCCTGCTTGTGACATTTTATGATTTTTATGTACAATACTAGATTTCATCTGCCAACAGTATATTTATAGTTATATTTAGGTCTGGGGTGTGTGTGTTTCTTCTGACAGATTTCGTTTTTTAATGATTTCTAGTTCTTCCCAAGTCAGTTTTGTTGTCATATTTTTCTAGAACTACTCATTTTCTTCAGGTTTTCAAACCTATTGGTATAAAGTTCATAATTTTAAAAGTCATAAGGGAACACTATGAAGTTCAAGTAGCTGTGGTTCTGTATCCATAGTTATTTCATACGTAGTATATTGCTTCTCTATCTTTCCTCTCCCAATTTATCAATATTATTGTAGAATTTTTATAGGCTTTTAAAATAATCTTCTTGCAGTTTTATTAATGGTTCCTGTTACTTTTGTTTTTTAACTTTTGCCATTATTTTTGTTACTGCCTTCTTTCTAGTTTGTGGTTTTATGAAACTTCATTTTCTAATTCATTTAGCTATATGTTTACCTAATTTTTGTAAAGTTCTACTTGGCCTTCTGCTTTTATTTTGAATTTTCATCAAATAAAAATGTACATTGTTAAGAGAGTCAACTTTTTTCAGGAGTCATTGTAAGAAAAATAGCAGGCATATCGACATTTTCTTCCCTTTCAACTTTTTTATGTGTTTTTTTTTAAACCTCCACTTCTTTAAATGACATATTTATATATGGCTACTTTTGATTTTTTTCATTGTGGACATTACCTGTGATTTCCCTCCATTAAAATTGAGGATTTTCTATTTTAAAATACATATCTTTTCCTGCTTTCCACATGCAAGCCTCCATTTATAGTTCTATTTTAATTTATAGTTGTCATTTATAGTTCTCATTTAATTAATAATTTTATTATTCAGTGTTTGATTATGCTTACACAAATCTTCTTATTAAATGAACCAAGAATTTATTTTGTTTATATCAAGATAAATTTTTCTTGCAAAACTTTTTTTAACCTGGGTTTTATGGGTTTTTGAGGTTTTCATTTGCATGTCCATTACTCATCACTAATTCATATTCACAAGCAATTATCTAAATGTACCCTTTATCCATTCAGACACATCATATATTAGTCTCTTCTTAAGTAAATATTTCCCAGGGACTCCCAACTTCTTCTGAGGTGAACAAGTTGACCTTATTGCTCACTTGTCCTCCTAGGAACATTCCTTACCATTACCCAAAAGACTCTGTTGCTACAATCCTGTATGACTTCTGTTCTCTGATTTTATGATTCTCATTTTAGTGGAGCAAATCTTCCATTAATTTTCTAGGTAAATATTTTGAGACCTTGGATATCTAAAAATATTTTCACCCTAACCTCATATTCAATTTATAATTTGAAAGGGTAAATAATATACAGGTTACAAATAATTTTCCTTCAGAACTTTGAAGGATTTTTCCTTTGTGTTCAGTTCCTATTAGGGCTTATATATTTCTGATTCATTCTGACTCCTAAGAAGTAACCATTTGGGTTCCAACAGATAATTTGAAGGTTCAGTGACAGCTTCCTTATTGATTTCTTACTACATTTTGGTCAGAGCATGTTCTCTATATAATATTTATTATTTGAAATGTATTACAATTTACTTTGTAGCCTCAATTTTTGTAAGTTCATGCATGCATGAAGATTATTTTCCAACTATTGTATATAAAACTCTATATAGCAATTAAATCAGGCTTTTATTGTATTATTAAATCTTTGATATATTTACTATTTTTTTGTCTAGTTGACCTATTTATTATTGAGAGAGCTATAATGGCAGAGATTTTCAATCTCTTTTAATTCTGTTAATTTGCTTTGTATGTTTAAGACTATGCTAGTTGAATGAAGGTTCAGGATTATTTTATCTTTAGAGTGAATTGTTCCTTTTATTATTTTTCTGTTGACCCTTTATCTCTCCCTCCCCAAAGTCTATTTCACTGAAATTTATAAAATTATATCAGTTTTCATTTGCCCAGAATCTGGCATGGAATATCTACTAGTTCTACCTCAATATTGGCAATATTTCTGTCATTATATTTTAGGGTGTCTTTTGAAATTGCATATATGGACTTAAAAATTATCTAAACTGAGAATCTCTCCTTTAACTAGTATATGTAGTCTATATAAATTTATTGTGATTCCTTGAAATATATGACTATTTTACAACTTTATTTTGTCCTTTATATTTATTTTATTTCCTTTTTTTTCCTACTTCCCTAAAGTGAGTTCTTTAAATTCCTTTTCTCTTCTACTTTTTGAAAGTTTGCCTTCTATTCCTGTTCTTTTACTGTGAATTAACAAAGGCAAAAACTAAGCAATACAAATCTAAAAATGCACTAATTTCAATTTTTGCCTCCTTACTAACACTGTCTAGTATTTTAGTTTGGTCTTTTTTGTCAAGTCCCCAAGTGAGTCTCAATAGTCATTATCATTTTATTTAGTCAATGTTGTTTAGATTTGCCAAAATATTTAACCATTTCCTCCAAACCCCATTGTTTCTTGCATCACAAACATTGCTCATTCCTTCTGGGTTTAAGCTTCTTGTTCAAAAAGATAAATTCTTGTTCCTGAAATATATCCTCTACGCATTCTTTCAGAGGGATCTTAGGAGTGACAGTCTCTCTCCATCTCTGTCTTTCTAAAGTAGTTCTTCAATTTGCCCTCACTGTTGATTAATAACTTATCTGGGAATACTATTATTGCTTCAAAATTATTGTTTTTCTTTCTTCGAGCTCTAATTTTTGTGGACTATCATGATGGTCTGATGGTTATACTTCTTTAGGTATTTTGTCTTTTTCTTTGGTGGCTCTTACATTTTCTCTCTATGTACATCGTTCTGTAATTTCACTATAATATACTATAATATACCTGGGGTGGCAGATTTCTTTTTATTTATCCTGATTGGGAATCACAATATTTCTTCAATCAGAGGATATATGTCCTTCATAAATCCTGGAAAAATTTCATTCTTGTCTTCCCATTATGTTAAAATATTGCTTCATCCTATTCCCACTGTCATATTATTCTTAACAGCAATGAACCTATCATATCCAAGATCTTTTAAAAATCTCACAAAACAAACTGAGGGTTGCTGGGGGGGAGGGGGGCTGGGAGAAGGGGGGTGGGGTTATGGACATTGGGGAGGGTATGTGCTTTGGTGAGTGCTGTGAAGTGTGTAAACCTGGCGATTCACAGACCTGTACCCCTGGGGATAAAAATATATGTTTATAAAAAAATAAAAAACTTAAAAAAAAATTAAAAAAAATTTTTTTCCTCCCCCCCTTCTTTTTTTAAGTAGACTCTATGCCTTGTGTGGAGCCCAACACAGGACTTGAACTGAGAGCAAAACCTGAGCTGAGATCAGGAGTCAGATACTTAACCAACTAAGTCCCCCAGGTGCCTCTTTTTAAATTTATTTTTTGATCCAGGTATAATTAATATGCAGTGTTATATTAGTTTCAGGTGTACAATATAATGATTCAACAATTCTATGCATTACTCAGCGCTCATCACAATAAGTGCACTCTTTTTTTAAAAAAAGATTTTATTTATTTATTTGACAGACAGAGATCACAAGTAGGCAGAGAGGCAGGCAGAGAGAGAGAGAGAAGGAAGCAGGCTCCCAATGCAGGACTTGATCCCAGGAGCCTGGGATCATGACCTGAGCCGAAGGCAGAGGTTTTAACCCACAGAGCTACCCAGGTGCCCCAATAAGTGTACTTTTAATCCCCTTCACCTATTTCACCCATTCTCTCAGCCACCTCCCCCTCTGGTAATCATCAGTTTGTTCTCTATATTTAAGAGTCTGAGTTTTTTTATCCTTTTTTTTTTCTCTGTTCATTTGTTTTGTTTCTTAAATCCCACATACAGGTAAAATAATATAGAATTTGTCATTTCTGACTTATTTCACTTAGCATTATACCCTCTAGATCCACCCATGTTGTTGCAAATGGCAAGATATCATTCTTTTTATGACTGAATAATAGTCCAGTGGGGTGTGTGTGTGTGTACACCCCACATCTTCTTTATACATTCATTTATGGATATAAAATTGAGTTGTTCCCATACCTTGGCTATTATAAATAATCCTGCAATAAACATAGGGGTGCATATGTCTTTAAGAATAAAAAGCTTTTGCACAGCAAAGGGAACCATCAAAAAAAACCAAAACAAATAAGTCACTTATTTGTGGAGCATAACAAATAGCATGGAGGACAAGGGGCGTTAGAGAGGAGTAGGGAATTTGGGTAAATTGGAAGGGGAGGTGAACCATGAGAGACTATGGACTCTGAAAAACAGTCTGAGGGGTTTGAAGTGGCGGGGGGGGGTGGGAGGTTGGGGTACCAGATGGTGGGTATTATAGAGGGCACGGCTTGCATGGAGCACTGGGTGTGGTGAAAAAATAATGAATACTGTTTTTCTGAAAATAAATAAATTGGAAAAAAAAAGACAACCTATTGAATGAGAGAAGATATTTGCAAATGATATATCTGATAAGAGGTTAATATGCAAAATATATAAAGAACTTATACAATTCAACACACACACACACAAATCCAATTAAAAATGAGCTGAAGACATGAAGAGACATTTTTTAAAGACATACAGATGGCCAACAGATACCTGAAGACATGCTCAACATCACCAATCATCAGGGAAATGCAAATCAAAACCATAATGAGGTATCACATCAACCCTGTCAAAATGATCAAAGTCAAAAACACAAGAAACAAGTGTTGGCAAGATTGTAGCGGAAAAATAATCCTCGTGAATTGTTGGTGGGAAAGCTGGTGTAACCACTGTGGAATAAAGTACAGAGGTTCCCCCCAAATTAAAAACATAAGCATCTTAATCCAACCCTTGTTTCCTATCTCTTTTTTGTCTCTTAATATGAAATTCTGAATAATTTCCCAGGTCTACCTTCTAGTGATAGAAAGATTAGAATTTTGGAATTTTCTCTTCGGCTCTAATTTATGTTCAACATTCCATGACATTTCTGAAAGTTATATTTGGTCCTCTTTCAAATTTATCTGACTTTTTTCATAGAAACTTGATATATCTTTAGAAAGTCATTTTATTTTTTAAAATAAATTTACCTATTTTGAGAGAAACAGAGAATGAGAGGAGGGACAGAGGGAGAGAGGAAATCACAAACAGACTCCACACTGAGTGAGGAACCCAACTTGGACCTCAATCCCACAACCCCGAGATAATGACCTGAGCCAAAACCTAGAGTCATATGCTTAACTGACTGAGCCACTCAGGGCCCTCTAGAAAGTCATTATTTTATCTCTCTAATCATTTAAACATACATTTTTTCCAGATTTTTCTCTTATTTCAGATTCTTGTTCTAATCATTTCATGCATTGTCTCTGTTGATGCTTACTCATGGTGCATTGCTCACGTGCTTAAGTGTTTTAAATTGTAAGTGCACTTATTATTGGATTATAATCAGTTAGTTATTGTCACAGTAATGGTTCATAGTAAACCATTTTAGGATTCAGTGCAAAAGAAATACAATAATGATTATTATTGAACACTTATTTTTGCTCACACCTGTGGGCCATTTGAGGTTTGGCTAAGTTGTGCTGGGCTTTTGTTAGGTTTGACTCTAACATACAGGTTAGTTCCTGATATACTTCAGATTCTAGCTGCAGATTAGACTCAGGTTCTGAGTCTGTTTATTTTGAGGACAAAATGATAGCAAAATATAAGAGTGCAACTATAGCTGAGTCAAGTACATTTTAAAACTTAGCTTGTTTCATGTCCATCAATAAAACATTGGCCAAAGCAAACCACATGGTTAAACCCAACATCAATGAGGTAAGAAATTCATTCCACTTCTAATGGGAGGAACTGCAGAGTCACATTGCTCAGGTAGGAGGGGAATGTAGGAAGGGTTGAAGAACTGAAAACAATGAAGAAACCTCTAACATTAGACCCTCTTTTGGGGTGAGAAATCTATGTGGCTTATATTGTGGAAAATTTCCTCCAGAGTAGTTTTGCATTTATTCTTTTCAAGAGTCCCAGAGGACCAATTTCCATGACATTTTCTCCTTTATAAGAAAATGCTGACAGTATAACTTCAAATCTCATGGCCATCTGAAGTTGGGCCCTGGATTTGGAATTTTCATGTCCCTGACTTCCTGCATGAGCTGGAAGAGAATATATTTATCATCTTTCTGTGCCAGTGGATAGATTATTTTCCTACTTTCCTTAGGACACTGCCTTTCATGGATCCTGAATATATGAAGATTCTTAAGTCTAACTCTCTATCTGACACAGCACCAGAGTCTCATTTCATGTTCCTTTTTTGGGCCAAACTCAAGTGTCAAGGTTCATAAAATGAGCATCTTCCTCCCTGAACCCAAAGCAAACCCAACATAAACTCACCTGCAAATTCCTATCGTTTCAAGTTTCTTCAGGGTTTCTTGCACCTAGGTATTTCTCTTTTTTTACTGCAACCTCATCTGCACAATGAAGTAAATACTGTATCTACCATTTCTTGATGTTTGTCATGGGAAGGTTTTCATTGAATTCAAATTGCCACTGATTATAAGACACACTGTTATTTTTCATGCCACCAAGGGGACAGAGTAGTAATAATAAGACTGTCAATTAAACTATAACACAGAGTTATCTTATCACTTAGAAATTTTTAAATTTCTTTTTAGATATATAAGTTTATTGTAACTCATGTGCATATATAAAAAAGGAAACATAAGTAATATAAAATTAGTCAAGGTAGTTTCAAAACTTTTTCACACTCAGAGTTTGATGTTTCTAAATTACTTTTTGACTAAGAATCATTGTGTTTTTCCCCATGACATTTCTTTCTTTTATTAAGAGAGCTGGTGATGAGTATTCTTCAAAGAGCTGGAGCAAATAATCCTAAAATTTGTATGGAATCAGAAGAAACCCCGAATCACTAAGGAAATGTTGAAAAACAAAGATAAAACTGGGGGCATCACGTTACCTGATTTCAAGCTTTATTACAAAGCTGTGGTCACCAAGACAGCATGGTACTGGCATAAAAACAGACACATAGACCAGTGGAACAGAGTAGAGAGCCCAGATATGGACCCTCAACTCTCTGGTCAATTAGTCTTTGACAAAACAGGAAAAAATATACAGTGGAAAAAAGACAGTCTCTTCAATAAATGGTGCTGGGAAAACTGGACAGCTATATGTAGAAGAATGAAACTCGACCATTCTCTTACACCGTACACAAAGATCAACTCAAAATGGATAAAAGACCTCAACGTGAGACAGGAATCCAACAGAATCCTAGAGGAGAACATAGGCAGTAATCTCTTCGATATCAGCTACAGCAACTTCTTTCAAGATATGGACAAGGGGCATTAGAGAGGGGAAGGGAATTTGGGTAAATTGGAAGAGGAGATGAACCATGAGAGACTATAGACTCTGAAAAACAATCTGAGGGGTTTGAAGTGGCGGGGGGGTGGGAGGTTGGGGTACCAGGTGGTGGGTATTATAGAGGGCACGGCTTGCATGGAGCACTGGGTGTGGTGAAAAAATAATGAATAATGTTTTTCTGAAAATAAATAAATTGGAAAAAAAATGTAAAAAAAAAAAAAAAGATATGTCTCCAAAGGCAAAGGAAATAAAAGTGAAGAATCCATGAAACAAGATGGGATAGGGAGGGAGACAAACCATAAGTGACTCTTAATCTCACGAAACAAACTGTGGGTTGCTGGGGGGAGGGGGGTTGGGAGAAGGGGGGTAGGGTTATGGACATTGGGGAGGGTATGTGCTTTGGGGTAAATTGGAAGAGGAGATGAACCATGAGAGACTATGGACTCTGAAAAACAATCTGAGGGGTTTGAAGTGGCGGGGGGGTGGGAGGTTGGGGTACCAGGTGGTGGGTATTATAGAGGGCACAGCTTGCATGGAGCACTGGGTGTGGTGAAAAAATAATGAATACTGTTTTTCTGAAAATAAATAAATTGGAAAAAAATGTAAATTGAGAAAACAATTTAAAAATAAAAGATACTAAACCGAAAAAAAAAAAAAGAAAAGAAAAGAAAAAAAAGCGAAAATAAACTTTTGGGACTTCACCAAAATCAAAAGCTTCTGCACAGCAAAGGAAATAGTCAAAAAAACAAAGAGGCAACCCATGGAATGGGAGAAGATATTTGCAAATGACAGTAGAGACAAAAGGTTGATATTCAGGATCTATAATGAACTCCTCAAACTCAACACACACAAAACAGGCAATCATATCAAAAAATGGGCAGAAGATATGAACAGACACTTCTCCAATTAAGACATACAAATGGCTATCAGACACATGAAAAAATGTTCATCATCACTAGCCATCAGGAAGATTCAAATTAAAACCACATTGAGATATCATCTTACACCAGTTAGAATGGCCAAAATTAACAAGACAGGAAACAACATGTGTTGGAGGGGATGTGGAGAAAGGGGAACCCTCTTCCACTGTTGGTGGGAATGCAAGTTGGTGCAGCCATTTTGGAGAACAGTGTGGAGATTCCTCAAGAAATTAAAAATAGAACTTCCCTATGACCCTGCAATTGCACTCCTGGGTATTTACCCCAAGGATACAGATGTCATGAAAAGAAGGGCCATCTGTACCCCAATGTTTATAGCAGCAATAGCCACAGTCGCCAAACTATGGAAAGAACCAAGATGCCCTTCAACGGATGAATGGATAAGGAAGATGTGGTCCATATACACTATGGAGTATTATGCCTCCATCAGAAAGGATGAATACCCAACTTTTGTATCAACATGGACGGGACTGGAAGAGATTATGCTGAGTGAAATAAGTCAAGCAGAGAGAGTCAATTATCATATGGTTTCACTTATTTGTGGAGCATAACCAATAGCATGGAGGACAAGGGGCGTTAGAGAGGAGTAGGGAATTTGGGTAAATTGGAAGGGGAGGTGAACCATGAGAGACTATGGACTCTGAAAAACAGTCTGAGGGGTTTGAAGTGGTGGGGGGTGGGAGGTTGGGGTACCAGGTGGTGGGTATTAAAGAGGGCACGGCTTGCATGGAGCACTGGGTGTGGTGAAAAAATAATGAATAATGTTTTTCTGAAAATAAATAAATTGGAAAAAAAGATAAAAAAAATAATGATACTGTTATGCTGAAAATAAATAAATTTAATTTAAAAAAAAAGAGAACTGGTGATGGAACAGTTTTAAAAAGCATTTCATTATTACTTATGTTTTGTATTCAAAGTTGCTGCTGTCCATTGTGCAAGGTTTATGCTGTTATCTTCTTGATCTTAACATATTGTGTTAAAGGAAGGTTTCCTGATGACAACAGGACTCATTTTCCTTCCCCTAATGGTTCTTAAATCATTTGCTGATTAAAATGTTCAGGGGATACTGTTATCTAGTCCTATCATTAGGAACATCCACCAAGTTTGTATCTGCACAGGCAATGAGAACATCATCGTTTTCAGATGTCAATGTGAAAATGTAAAAAATATGCCTCTTAGAATCAATAAAATATGGCAGTCTGTATTTTTGCTATAACTAGAAGTCAATGTTATTTTTTAATAAAATCACAATAATTTTTAAAAAAAGGGCCACTCAAGAAAACATGCGCATATGTATACAAACAACAATGTGAAGTTATATACCAAGATATAAGACCTGACATTTGTTTGGTAGTTACTCTTGCCAGACACCATGCTAAGGATTTTACATACATCATTTCACTCAGTCCTTACACAGTCCTACCTAACACACAATCCTCTTGAAAACTTTATTTGATCCTTAAACAATCAACATTTGAACCCACTACCACTTGAGTATGCAATGAAAACATACCACCACAATCTCTCACTCAGCTGAGTAGGGGTCCAAATAGGTGGATAGAAACAGATTCAACTTGCCAGTTTCAATATCTCACTCTCTTTCCTAGTAAAGGCTCTTGCACTTTGATGGGACTCAACAAATATCAATGGTTGAATGAATGCCAGTGAGATACAATAATAGTCCAAATTATTACAGATTATTATAGTCTGTTGAGTGTGTAGTACATACAAAGTACTGTGCTAGGTGTTTTAAATAAACATGTTCTACCTTAATTCTTAGCAAATAACTTGCAAGGTAGGCATTTTAAAGAAGAACAACCTGAGCCACAAAGGGGTTAAGTGACATGTCCAAATTCATGCAATCAGTGAGAGAACTATGTTTGTATCACAGTAAAAAACACTTTGTCCACCACCTTCCAATAGCCTCAAACAGCCTATACAATCATATGCCCTGGAGGTACATTTAAGATTACCTGGGATTTCTGCATTTTCTAGGTTAGAATATAAGTCAGAGTCTAAGTTCTCAGGAATCTCTGAGAATGTTCCAGGGACAAATGAGGATGACTCTTGCTGAGTCACCATGAATGTTCATGCACCTCTTGGGTATTCAAATAGTCTGGCAGAACTTCCATTTCTCTTTTTAAGCCACTGACTCAATCTGCCTACCATAACCTAACCTGTAATTGAATTAGCTCTTAATAAAATGACATATACTTTGAATCTATCTTCATTGCAGCTTCAGAAATTATCCCTTGCCAATTTTTCTGGGTCAAATAACACTTTGTGTCAGGTGATTAGTGAGGAATTCTGATGTCATTCATTTCACTCTCTACATATCTCCCAGAAAAGGAAGAATTGGGATATAAATGACTGTGCTACAGAAACATATATTAGCTTAGGTTTATAAAGTTGTACTAACAAATCTTTAAGGCCCAATTCAAATCATTCCACCTCCAAGAAAACTCAGATTCCCTTGTTTCTCTCATTTTAAACTCTCATAGCAACTTGCTTATAGTTCAGTACTTAACATAGTCTACTTTCTTTTCTTTTCATAGTCTACTTTCTATTAAAATTATTTATGTACCCCCTCACCTATCATGAGTCCCTTGTGTCCTTCTTATTTACTTTTTCTTGGGTCCCTTATAGCACCATTTTTTTGTATATGGAATTTGCTCAACAAATATTTGTTGTAGTGGTCCAAATGTTCAATATTGAATACTAACTCTTATTCCAATTTTGATTTTTTTTATCATGATCCGATTAGTATGGTTAACTTTTTGAAATAATAGCCTAAGAAAATTCCATTCTTTCCGTTTCATTTTTTTTAAATACAGACAAAATGAAAACAAATTCCAGAGCCTGGCATCTTTCCAAGTACACCAATAATTGCTTTTCCTTTTTCAGTTGCATTGAACTCAATCAATCAACTTAACCCTTCACAAAACTCAGTGGCAAAAAGTGAGTATAGTTTGGTGAAGTTATGGAAATTATTGGCATATAAATGCTCCAACTTTCCCATGATGAGTTTTATCTTATTTACTTACTGTGATTTCTGGAAATTCCTTATCTTTACAGTGTGCTCTGTAGTAGGTACTCAATATTTACTGAATTGGTTGAATTATTCTTGGTTCCTAGATTCATTTACCAGAATCCAAACTAGTGTGTCTTAGAAAACTCTATGATAATGGGTTAATCACTCAGCAAGCAGCCAGAGAAGGTTTTTAATTTGTGACCAAGCTCATGCTGAATGTAGGTTCTGAGAAGTCTTCTTTTTTTTCTGAGAAGTCTTCTTTAAAACTGCAAATCAAACCATATTGGCATGTTTTTGTTTTGTTATGACTTAATTCCATATTTTCCACATAGTGCAGAAATTTAGAAATAAGGAAGATGTGGTCCATATACATTATGGAGTTATATGCCTCCATCAGAAAGGATGAATACCCAACTTTTGTAGCAACATGGATGGGACTGGAAGAGATTATGCTGAGTTAAGTCAAGCAGAGAGAGTCAATTATCATATGGTTTCACTTATTTGTGGAGCATAAGAGATAGCATGGAGGACAAGGGGAGATGGAGAGGAGAAGGGAGTTGAGGGAAATTGGAAGGGGAGATGAACCGCAAGAGACTAGGGACTCTGAAAAACAATCTGAGGGCTTTGAAGTGGCGGGCGGGGGGAAGTTGGGGGAACCAGGTGGTGGGTATTAGAGAGGGCATGGATTGCATGGAGCACTGGGTGTGGTGCAAAAACAATGCATACTGTTATGCTGAAAAGAAATAAAAAAAAAGAAATTCCTTCTAAATCTATATGACATTCAAACATTTTAAAAATTTTAAAAAATAATAATTGAGCAACTGAAAATATTCTTGGTATGTATTTGGTATCTAAATAATTACTGGAAGAACTATTCAAAAAACCTCAACCAACATATTTGGAAATGATTATAGCCCAGTGCCTTAGGTAGATTTGACTGTGACCTACTAAAGTGTCCTCTAGATGACTCCACTGAAAAATAAGCAACAACGTATACCCGAAGAATGCAGTTACCGCTGATTCAATTATTTTCATTAATATTCTCTGCAAGGCTCTTACCTGGCTCCTGACTTCACATACTTGAAGAGTTGTCATGGGCAATATTAGACTTGTATGTGCAGACCTAGGGCCAAAACAAGAACCAGATTAGTGGAAGTTACAAAGATACAGTTTTTGGTTTAATATTTTACAAAATATTTAATTATTATAAATTATATAATCACCAAAAATTTATTTACACTCACTGACTTTTTTATAATAGTAAATATAGAACTTTGAGGATGAAGGTGGAAAACTTTTAAAAAATCATTCATAGTCCTATCAACTGGAAAGAATCACTGCTATCTTTGTGACTATCATATATATACTATTTTAAGAAAACAATTTTCTCTCTTTCTCTCTTCAGTATGGGAAGTTGGGGTACCCCAACTTTGGAGGTGTGAAAACAGCAGCTGACCTCTCTGTCAAGGCTGTATGTGGACAGTAGGACACATGGGCCCTTTTAGAACTATGACTTGGGGGCCCATACCATGACTGTGAGGGTCCTCTGATTCATATGCATTCATATTTCTTTCACATTCATCAGTTTTATTACTACTTTCATATGGATAGTCTCTCTTTTATAGACTTTTTTAAGCTTTATTTAGGTAAAATTGACAAACCTGTATGATATTTAAAGCATACATGGGGATTATTTGATATTCATTTACATTGTGGAAAGATTCCACCCATCTAGTTAATTAACACATTCAACACCTCTTGGATTTACTTTGTGTGTGTGAGAGAGAACCATATTTATTTTTATTTGCTCTTTCAATAAATGCTAATAATTCACATTGCTAACATTAAAAGTGGCCAGGGCACCTGGGTGACTTAGTTGGTTAAGTGTTGGTCTATTGATTTTAGCTCAGGTCATGATCTCAGGGTCACAAGATAGAGCTCCACTATGGCCTTTGTGCTCAGGACAGAGTCTGCTTGAGATTCTCTCTCTCCCTCTCCCTCTGTTCATCCCCCAAATAAAGAATAATAATAATAATAAATAGTCCTCATCTTGGAAAGTCTAGGATGTAGAAAACTAGAAAATCTTTAAGACCACTTCCTTCATGCAGGTTTAAGCAAAGAACTGGATGTTTTTCTTCTTTGTGCAGTACTCATCAGCATAAGAGCTTTCCCATGTTGAGCCCTGAAATGAACCAGCCTTTCCTATTGCTGTAACCCACACAAAAGCCTTTGACTAGGTATTACTTTATTTTTCAATGGGGGCACTATAGATGAAGAATCAAGATTTAGGGAAATGAGGTACATTATTTGCCTCATTTCACAGAGGGAAAACAGAAACAAAAGCACCCTGTCCCTCCCATAATTGTTTAGACTCCACCTGTCACTCTGAGAGAAAAAAGACTGTGGTGGTTTTGGATTGTATATGTGAATGCTCAGATCCGCCTGTCAGGTGTCCTGAGAGTCTGCAGTGGCAGGGCCAGCCCGCAAGCAGCTGGCCCAAGCTCACTGGGTCCTGGTCCTGATTTTCAGTACCCAGGACAGCGGCTGGAGTTGCGAGGAGCAGGGCTGCAAACATTCCCAATACTCTCTCTCCCAGGCTCTTCCGTCTATCTTCCCAGAAACATCCCGTTATAGAGACACCTCAAGTGGTCTCCAGTCCTTCCCAAAGGTGAATATAGTCTTCCCCTCAGAGTCACAGAGCTTTCAGGCTGGACACCCACGTGCCTGGCAATTCTGAGCTGCAAGCCGGCCACATTTTCCGGCTCACATCACGGCAGAAAGCAGACAGACCTGGGAATGGTTATCGGCCAAGAGCTGCAGGCGAACAGCTAATCCAGTCCTGGAAGGGGGCACTGGTAGTTAAGCCCTTTAATGGCCTCAGTCCTATGATAATTAGTCCTGGCCTGGAGCTAGCGAATAGCGAGCCCTTCTAACCTGAAACGGAGCCTCATCCACTGCTCAACGCTAATCCCTTGCACAATGAAAGCCGAACTAATTCACTGGGTAAACACCCTCTCCAGTTACTTACAAGCTGTCTTATTTCAGCCCCAAACCAAATAGAGAGGCGGCCAGTGACTGGAGAGAAAATAAAATATTAAGAACTCATTTTGCCTGAAACTCCCCCTGGGATGCTTGCCTATCACAGTATTTTGTTATGGCAATCCACACTGACTAATATAGATGGAAATAATTTCATTTTAGAAAAATTATTCTGTACTTATAAACCTGATTTTTCATTTACTTATAAACCTGCTTCACAAACATTCAAGAGCAGTCTCCTGGATGCCAGGCGCTGTTCTAGGCATTAGGCATAAGAGTGGAAGAAAAGCTGGATACGCTTCCATTCTCAATTCTATGGGCAGAACAGTGGATGCCTGGTCTGCACAGAACTAAAAGCTGTGATATGCACATTTATGGGTCAGACAGCAGTTTTCCTGGGGACACAGAGCTGCCTGAATTAACCAGCTAACTACATTTAGAAAACATACAGTATTAGCACAGCCCCATTTCAAAGAGATTAAGAAAAACAGAGAAAACTCTTCCTGGACATGAATGCTACTAATTGCATTTTCTCAGTCCCAAGCACCTGCCTTTCAGAAACAGGAACAGCTATAACCTAAACTTTCAGTAGAAGATGACACTATTATAGAAAAGAAGATTTTTGTCCAGGAAGCCAAGATGAAAGCTCCCCATCTCAGTTTCTAGAGCAGAACATAAGAATTGTTCTCCTTTGAAAAGTGAGAAGATTCGAAGTATCTATATTCCTGTGCTTAAGGCAAGCAGAGAGTTCTTAAATGCTGACTATGTTTACCATGTTTTAATCTGAAAAATTCTTAGAAGAGTTGCATTGGAATATCAGATTTTCATGTTTCATGACTTTAGCAAACGGGAAAGCAGTGTTTTGTTAACCACCATAAGCACACAAGAGCCATTATCTTTCAAAAACTAAGCAATTTGCACGAAAAAAATCAACTCTTTCCAAAAATGTTTTCCATGGTGGCTTCTGCAGATTTGGGGGATTAAACTGCAATTGTCAAGCTCCTTCTGAACTTGCTCTTGATCCGATTTTGGGTTTCTTGAGAGTATAAACAATATGCATCATCTCCTGGACAAAGATGTGGTCTCCAGTGGATAGTCATGCATCATTCAATGCTTACCAAGCTCCACTAGTTCCAGGCACTTTCCTGCATCCTAGATGTAGGCTGCCTAGAGGCAAATGAGACAGACCTCTACCCCCCCCAATTATTTACAAGCTAACACTCGAGATGAGCAGGCAAACAAACATGGGTGGATATCACTGGCATAGCATTAATGGGGAATTGATACATACTCATGACAGAATACAGAGAATCATGAAACAGACATAGGTTTTCAGGCTGACCTTGGTTTGGATTATAGCTACTTTCTAGCTTTGTGAACTGGTGCAAAGCATTTAACCTCTCTGAGCTCTAGTCCCCTCATCTGTCACATGGAAGAGCAATGTCCAAATGTACAGGGTAGTTATAAAGATTAAATATTAAATTCTAACCAGTTCTCTAGCACACCGCCTATAACTTTCTGCTGGTCCAATAAATATTTGTTCTGTCTCTTTCAAATAACTGTCAATATTATTTGTATAAATCACTTATTTCATCTGAGCTACATATGATTACCTTCAAGTGATCAGAAATCCAAGTGGGCTATGGTAAGAGCAATTGAAGTATTTCTTGTAGTACTCCTAAGAACTTGGTTTTATGCTCAATATTTGCTTGATTTTTCAGAAAGCTGTTCTTCAGGATGTGGGCCTACCATGAATCCAGCAGACATGGAAGATGCCTTTCTCCAAGCCAGGGAGGGGCTAAATCAGGAGACAGCAGGTCTCCCTTGTAAAGAGAGGGTGGATCCTGGTGTCAAGAAGTCAGGAGGTCAACACTAGTCTTTATCACTCAGAATTCTGACCCTGGCTGGAAATCTGATGGGTACACAGGACCCTGGGTCCATGGGATAGGGGTGGAAGAGTGGAAGAAAATAGGAATCCCCCCAAGAAAGGGTTAGAGACTGCAGTACCACTTAATGACAGTAGACATTCAGGTGCAAGAGGACCAGGAAGGAAGTACAGCTGCCACCAAAGTTGTGTCAGGTCCATTAACAGTAGGGACCAGGAAGAGAAGTCAGGCTGGGCCCAGTCAGCTCTCAACACATTACCAGTGATTCCCTTTGAGAGCCTATGGCTTTCACCATTGTACTGTCAGCTGTGTCATACCTACCTGATGCTAGAATGTCCACTGCCACCTGCATTCATTCTGGGACAGCTGACTTTTGTTTCCGGTTTACTTAATCTGCCTTTTTTCTGAGACTTCCTTCACTTCCCAATTTTAGTTTCTGACTTGGGTTGCCTGCTTCAAAACTACTCAGCTTAAACTCCCACCTCAGTCCAGCAGGCTGGGGTCTTGTGCCCTGGGCGCCTGGACTGGGCTGGGGTTACCTGATTCTTACTGTGGGCATGGAGCCAATGATAATCTGAGACAATGTGTCTGGGGTGAAATTGAAGGGAAAACAAATCACATAATCCACTATGGGAAGGAGTGCAGCTAGAGGGGAGATGGCAAGCAGAGAGCATTTTTACGACCGCCCTCAACCCTGAGAAGAGGAAGAGCTAGGGTACCAAGCTTGGACACATCCATAAGCCCATGATCTCTGATCTCTGAAATTGCACATTTGAACACGAGAACATCTTGAACATTCGTCAAGGAAGTAGCATAGCAGGATACAAGAAGCTGTCTTTCTGTTCATGTGTTTCTACCTTCATGTCACACTGCTCATGCTGTGTGGAGACCACTTTCATCAGAAAGAAACTGAGATTCACCAGTCAGGAAACAACAGGTGTTAGCAAGGATGCAGAGAAAGGGGAACCCTCATACACTACTCGTGGGAATGCAAGCTGGTGCAGCCACTTGGGAGAACAGTATGGAGATTCCTCAAAAAGTTAAAAATAGAACTACCCTATGACCCAGAAATCACACTACTGGGTGTTTACCCTAAATATAGATATGTAGTGATCTAAAGGGGCACCTGTACCCCAGTGTTCATAGCAGCAATGTCCACAATAGCCAAACTATGGAAAGATCCTAGATGTCCATGGACAGATGAATGAATAAAGAAGATGTGGTATATATATACAATGGAATATAAGGCAGCCATCAAAAACCTCCAAATCTTGCCATTTGCAATGGCGTGGATGGAACTAGAGGGTAATATGCTATGTAAAATAAGCCAATTAGAGAAAGACAATTATCACATGATCTCTCTGATATGAGAAATTTGAGAGGCAGGGCAGGGGTTCATTGGGGGAAGGGAGGGAAAAATGAAACAAAATGTGACCAGGGAGGGAGACAAACCATAAGAGACTCTTAATCTCAGGAAACAAACTGAGGGCTGCTGGGGGGATGGGGGGTGGGAAGGGATAGGGTGGCTGGGTAATGGACACTGGGGAGGGTATGTGCTATGGTGAGTGCTATGAATTGTGTAAGACTGATGATTCACAGACCTGTACCCCTGAAACAAATAATACATTTTATGTTAATAAATAAATAAATATTTTTAAAAAGAAAAAGTGAAAAAAGGCAATTGAGGCTCTAGTCAATAATATTGTAATAACATCCTATGGTAACAGATGGTGACTACTTATTGTGGTGAGCACTGAGTAATGTAAGGAATTGTTGAACAAATATGTTGTACACCTGAAACTAATATAATATGGTATATTAATTATACTTCAATAAAAAATAAATAATTATAGATAAGGAAAAACAAAACAAAAACAGATTCACAGATACAGAGAGCAAATTGCTGGTTGCCACAGGGGAGGAGTATGGGGGATGGATGAAACAGGTGAAGGGTGCTAAAAGGTACAATATTCCAGATTTGAAATATATGTCATGGGGCTATAACATACAGTGCAAGGAATATAGTCAATAACATTGTAATACATTTCTATGGTGACAGATGGCAACTAGATGTATAGTGGTGACCATTTTCTAATGTATATAAACTATCAAATCACTATGTTGTACACCTGAAACTAACACAGTATTATGTTAATTATTCTTCAGCAAAAAAATAAATAAAAGCTGAAAAAATGAAGGCAATTGAAGGAGGTACTAGAGGTTTTCCCATTGCTGATATTCTACATCCTCAACTGTAAATTAGACTATATCATTCCTAAGTCACAGGGGAAGAATAATTGTGGAGTCTATACTGCTGAATCCTTATTGAGTGTTTTCAGGGTAGAAAGAGAACACTGGAGTCACACTAGTTAGATTTTAGCAACTACCAGGGAAACCTAAAAACTATGGTCACCAGTGAAAACAGGACGGTCACCCCTACCTGTGGAATCTGTACACCTCATTATCTGAAAGCACAGATAATTTAGCAAGTTAAGATGACAATCCTAAATCTTGACCACATTGGTCAGTTTTCTCATGTTTCCCCAGATTATGTGGGACCCTAAGAGTTAAGGGAAGGGTCTGAAGGTCCCTGACCACACTCCCTCTGTTACCTCCCCACAGTTTGGTCAGAGTTAAGGGAAGGGTCTGAAGGTCCCTGACCACACTCCCTCTGTTACCTCCCCACAGTTTGGTCCCTAACTTCTGCTAATTCCCAACTTTAGATACGTGACTCATAACCTCCTGGAGACTCAGCTTCCTCCTCTGTGAGGGAGATGGAACTAACGTGACTGACCTGTGTTTTAGGGTTATGCCAAGGATCAAGAAATATAATGGACAGGAAGGAGCCTTGTGAAGCACCACCCACATGCAAAGTATTATATTTAAGTAAGTGCTTAATAACTAATTTTACATGAAGATAACAATGTTACTTGATACTTAAGTTTTCTCAGCACTTTCCAGATTTCTGTGTTTGACAAGTTAATCCTCAATTCCATGTTATCTACTTTGTCAGCCAATAGAGGATCTTGGTCTCTTCAGGAAATTTAGTGAACAATGAAACAGAAATAAAGGCACAATTTGGGTATTTCATGTTCAAAGACTTGTCTAAAGTATTAACTTCCTATAGAGAGCTTAAATCAGGTGTAATCATACAAGATCTCAGATGTGGTGGAGACTTTTTTTTCAGTTTATAATATAGGGATGATAGGCCTAGGGAAAAATAACTTCTATTATTATTGATAGAAATGCAAAGTTATTATGCACAATGCTGGTTTTCTGAGCATTTTTCATGTACATGTTTTTGTCTAGCTATTTATCATTTTTTAGTCCATTAGTTGGTTCTTACCTAATATTCTGAGAATGTGTCCATCAAATCAGAATCTGAGGAGCTCAAAGCCACCAATCCCTTTCCTGATGAGGATGGTCCAGAACACCACAAAATAAATACTGAAGGATCTACGGGCAGCAAGGGCCTATAATTGATACAACTTTACAGGTACTTAGGGGTGACAGGTTATTTATAGATGGTTGGAAGTGACTACAACCCCAAATGTCCTACACCAGTAGCCACTGTCCTATCTCAGAGGACCATCAAACCCTCACCAGCAGAATCTGATTCTCCTTCAGAAGTGAGTCATCAGGCTAGAATGAGCCAGGTCCTAGAGACCTTTTAGACATATCATGATGGGGCAGACAGAAAGAGTCCCTTAGTAACATAAAAGTATTTGACATCAGGGAATTCTAAACTGTGCCATTGAGAAGGCACGACCTTTAGATTCTGGAGACAGACATTAAGAACAGACACAGACATTCATGTTATGACGCCAGATAGCCCCCACCACAGGGACTGAATAGGACTGGACTGGGGCAGAGGGTAGGCACTGAGAAGAAAGCTCAGACAAAGACCAGGCCCTATGGAACAATATTAGGGCCCTAGTGTACAAGGTGAGGGTTCAGACATAGAAAACAAGGTTAGAGCTACAATCTTGGAACCTGGATTTCAGGACAGAACATAAACAGTAGCAAGTCGCATGAGACTATGAAGTCTAGGAAACTGCTAGAGTTAGACAGGTACAGAGAAAAGACAGGCCTGAGCCATAGGTGGAAATAGTTGAAGGACATCTGGGAGGATAATTTGGCTAAGGGTAGGATTTTGAGCACCACTTGTTTCTGGAGAAATGGCCACACAGCATGAGCTTAGGCAGGTATAGCAGGGGCAGGCCCTACTGTGGCTGATGGTCAGTGCCCGAATAACAACATGGGGTAAAATTGGGCATGTTAAGTTGGACTTGTCACAGAGAGGGCAAAGTAGGGTCCCCATGACTACCTGCCTTGGTGTCAAGAGGACTGAGTTTTTGATTCTGTCATGGAGCTCTAGCCTCACTCAAGGAGGACCTTTCTCCAGGGATCTTAGACCTAGGGTAGCCAAAGATGCTCTAGATAGGCTGGAAGAGATGATCCTCACCTAGATAGGAGCCTTTCACTTTCAGATTACATGAGTTTTTCTCTCAGGGCTAGGATCTCTGTCTCATGGCCAGTGTCATTGTTACCTAATATCCAAGCTCGCCTTCTAACTAACTAGCAAACTGATTTCACTGGGACCAGTGCTGTGCCTGGCTTAAAAACCAAACCAAACCAGGGCGCCTGGGTGGCTCAGTTGGTTGGGCAACTGCCTTCGGCTCAGGTCACGGTCCCGGAGTCCCGGGATCGAGTCCCGCATCAGGCTCCCAACCCCATGGGGAGTCTGCTTCTCCCTCTGACCTTCTCGCCTCTCATGCTCTTTCTCAAATAAATAAAATATTAAAAAACAAACAAACAAACCAAACCAAACAGATTTCCAAGCCCCTTAATGAATATGCATAGCCTTATGATGTTCTGGTAAGTGAAGTATATAAGCTGAAGTTAATGAGGGAAGAAACTCTGAGCACTGGTAATTGCCAGGTAGAGTGCTTCTGGCAAGAGCCTTAAAAGGGGACTGACTTACTAGGCATATACCTTTCTACATGTGCCTCTTTACCCATTAACCTTTTTCTTTCCTCTTCTCCTTTTCTCATTACTCCTTCTCCTTCCTTCCTCTTGCTTCCTACCTATAACTCTGATGTGCTTGCCAGAACTACAGTGATAATTCTGTAACCAGGAGGCAACCCTGAGGATAGATAGAAACCATTGCAGAGCACCAGCAAGGTTGATGCCAACCTTCAGGCTTCATATGACAGACTCACTCCTTTTCCATGTTACTGTAGTTGGCATCAATATTTTGCTGCCAACCCTGACACTCTTTAGTGCATATCTCTTCTAGCTGGACCACTAGGGATGGGAAGTTCACATGGAGGGAGGAAGAGGCTCTCACAATTTAG
This sequence comes from Neogale vison, assembly GCF_020171115.1. NCBI lineage: Eukaryota > Metazoa > Chordata > Mammalia > Carnivora > Mustelidae > Neogale > Neogale vison. Next base: position 126,497,980 of record NC_058096.1, on the reverse strand, counting down.
GAGATCTGTTGCCTTTAGCTGCCATAAGTGGGTAATGGGATTTCAGTGATGACTTCCTTGACTTAGTTGTCTTCTCTAGCTGAGAGACCAGAAGAAGGTGGACTTTTGGGAGAACACAATGTCTAGAGGACACTTTGGCAAGGTCTTTTTCTCCAAGACTCCAAAGTCTGTGTCATGTAGTTGGTCTCTTAATATTATTTATGTGTTGAGGGGAAAAAAAATACTGGCTGCTTTCTTTAAATTAAGAACTCTTGGTCTGGAGAGTGTGAGCTTTTGAGAGCTTGATATTCTTGATCATGTCCCTAAATCTGGATCTTCTTGACTTTTGGAAATTTAGTTCTCTGGCCCCCAATCTACTCCTGCCAGTTCTCCAGCAGGAAAAGTCATGTTTTTTTAGGATTGAGGGATGACAGGGAAGAGAGTAAGAGATGTTAAAAGTTAAAAGCTTTTCTCAAACTTCCCCACAAGAGCTAGGTGATGTGATTGCAGATACTTGAAGAACATATTCCTTTCCTGCTTTACTCCTGAATTAACATAATTAATCACGTATAACATATATTCACTATAAATAATGTTTTTCTGTTCAGGCTATGATGCATCACCTATGGACAGCACAGCAAACTCCTTCCAGTGCTCCCACTTTCTTCCCCACCTTCCCCACCTCAATCTCCCAAGCCCTGCATCTGTTGAAGGTCCATTAAAGAAATCATTTCCCACCCTGCCCCCACTAGCACTGCACACCTGGTAATAAATAATATGATCGTTGCCTAACAGGCACTCGGAAGAGCCCTGTGATAAATAAAGAGACTTCTCATCTCTCCACAGGCTCTGCAGCGAGGGCTGGCAGAGGAGAGCTCGCTATTAAAGAACTCGCATAGCCACAGGCAAATTCTCTCATGCATCTCCTTGTGGAGACCTTTTCTTAAAAACTGAGATTGCTCTGATGGTTCAAGGTGCTATTGAGTTCTAACTCCAGTCACAGCATCTGAGACGATGCTTGTGTCTGATAAGGTTGCTGGAGAATAATGTGAAGGAGAGAGAGGCCTGGTAATGGGTTGCTGTAAGGATAGGACCAGGCATCTTTGCCCAGAGCCTGAAGACAGAAGCGCTGCTCTTGTGGAAAGGCCTCCCCTGCCCCACCCCCAGATTCTTTTCCATTTTTATTGCATTAAAAAAACACTCTCTAAACATGCACTTCAGAAATCATTTTTTTCCCTAGCTCCAAGCTAGTAATACTACTCACCAACTGATTTTGTATCATGAGAGGTTTTGAGAATAATTCTGTTTTTTCTCATTCAGGTTTTTTTTTTTCCTGTTTTGTATTGAGAAAACCAAAGACGGAACAATTGCATTTTGTGCCTTCCTTTTCTCCAGTTGTGTGTTGTTTCACAGAATTTTCTACCTTATCTTATTCTTTGGCCTTCAAAACCTTTTACAAAAACAAACAAACAAACAAACAAAACCCCACAGCCATTATTTCATGGTATTTTATTTTCCTCTTTTCATTTTCCTGTCTCGGGTCTGTGGTCTTTGGGACCTCTCTTTTTCAATTTGGATTCAATGAAAGTGAATTTCCAGGGTTAACTAAATTTAGAAGTTCAGGCCATTTCAGAAACCACAATACAAAAGACAAAAGATGTGAATTCAGTCCAAAGACAGATTATCTTAAAGCAACCTGGAGAGGACAGGGAGCAGAGATATGGGAAGGATTTTATTAGTTTGCCTTGCTCAGTGTGGCCAGATACCCTGCCTACTTAAGGCAGAACCAGTACAGGTGCAGTGGAATGGTTTAGGGGCTGTTACAACACACTTGTAATTCCCCCATTCTTTTCTTTTTCACTTTCGGACTCCAGGAGATATAGCATAGGTAAAGCCTAAGAGTTCTGTGAGTCAAAGGCCTAATTCCTTCCAAGTATGAGTGCATGCATGTGGTGGGGGGTGGTGGGGTGGGGAGCAGCATCAGTAGATGCAGGTTGTTTTTCACTCATGCCCTTCTCTTACCCACTGTTTGAGGTCATTTCTAAGGGTGAATAAGTTAACAAGAATACTTGCTCAGACTCAGAATACAGGAGAACTGGTTGTTTACCTCAAAGAACATAAGCTTGGGTAAAAATTAGCACAGGGAGATCAATAATGGATTAATAATACAAGAGTGTTATAGTGAAGTTCTGGGCTACAAGGTACATATACCAAACGCTGGTAGAACCCAAGTGGCGAAGCCTTGGATAGTCAGGGCCATCATTAAGGCCAAAGTGGGATTTATGTGGGCCTTGAAAGGATTAAAAGATCTCTTCTTGACTATGGGCTTCTAGAGAGAAGCCATTTAACAGCAGTCCTCCATTATGGATTGTCTCCGTGACTATGCACTGCCTGGAGCCTGTTGCATAGGAAGGTGAACATACATGTTTCTCTGATTCTAGCTTCCAGGTCCCATTTTGAAACTATGAACACTTGCTTAGAAGAGAGGGCACTGGATGTGGCATTCCTTCAGTACTGATGGTTTCTGACCCACTCTCCATTATCAGGAATAACATCAGACCTGCTCTAGACACCTAAGGCTCCAACATGGGTGATGTAGCACAGGAAATTAGATGAGACCTAGAAGCCGGTTCCAGTTCTCCCTGTCTAGAAATCACCAGCATTAACTTAGGGTGAATCTTTTCCTATTCTTAAACTTCCACTTCCTCATCTATTCTAAAGATCCAGTGAGATGGATTCTAGGGTCATTTTGGGCTGCAGCCCTCAGCATGGTGATGTACACGTCCTGGAGGTCAGCCATGCTTATTGGCCTTGCAACAGTTTATGGTGTTGACACCTGGCAATTGCAAACACACCATTCTGAGTTATACAAAGATCCAGAAGGATTTTCAAACCCTCACTTCTGGTGTGGCCAGTAGGTAATAGCCAAGCAGACATCTAGGATTAGTGATTTCTATTCCCAGGAAAGAACAGGATTCTAAAGGAGAGTTTTGGGCATGATCGCAGTGACAGCTGTCCTGTCATGTATAGCTTCATTTGAAGGCAAAATATGGGCATAGATTATGAGACTAGAATCCCTATGGTTTAAATTCAGAAGTCTAGGGCAGCATGTAAGAAATCCCAGGTGATTTAGGAAAAGAAAAATCTCTAGTTTTAAGTAATTTTAGAAAAATCAACCTGTCAATTGGTAGACCTGAGGCATGGATGAGCTATATAATTTGTGGGGACCTGTTCCAAACGAAGATGTGGAATCCCTCATTCAAAAATTAAGACTATCAGGGCATCTGGGTGGCTCAATCAGTTAAATATCTGCCTTCATCTAAGGGCATGATCTCAGGGTTCTGGAATCGAGCCCAACCGCAAGCTCCCTGTTTGGCAGGGAGCCTGCTTCTCCCTCTCCCTCTGCAACTCCCCCTGCTTGTGCTCTCTGTCAAATAAGTAAATAAAAATCTTTTTTTTTCCCAATTTATTTATTTTCAGAAAAACAGTATTCATTATTTTTTCACCACACCCAGTGCTCCATGCAAGCCGTGCCCTCTATAATACCCACCACCTGGTACCCCAACCTCCCACCCCCCCGCCACTTCAAACCCCTCAGATTGTTTTTCAGAGTCCATAGTCTCTCATGGTTCATCTCCCCTTCCAATTTACCCAAAAGCACATACCCTCCCCAATGTCCATAACCCTACCCACCTTCTCCCAACCCCCCTCCCCCCAGCAACCCACAGTTTGTTTCGTGAGATTAAGAGTCACTTATGGTTTGTCTCCCTCCCTATCCCATCTTGTTTCATGGATTCTTCTCCTACCCACTTAAGCCCCCATGTTGCATCACCCAAAGAACAAATAATCCAATCAAGAAATGGGCAGAGGACATGAACAGACGTTTCTGCAAAGAAGACATCCAGATGGCCAACAGACACATGAAAAAGTGCTCCATATCACTCGGCATCAGGGAAATACAAATCAAAACCACAATGAGATATCACCTCACACCAGTCAGAATGGCTAAAATCAACAAGTCAGGAAATGACAGATGCTGGCGAAGATGCGGAGAAAGGGGAACCCTCCTACACTGTTGGTGGGAATGCAAGCTGGTGCAACCACTCTGGAAAACAGCATGGAGGTGCCTCAAAATGTTGAAAATAGAACTGCCCTACGACCCAGCAATTGCACTACTGGGAATTTACCCTAAAGATACAAACGTAGTGATCCAAAGGGGCACGTGCACCCGAATGTTTATAGCAGCAATGTCCACAATAGCCAAACTATGGAAAGAACCTAGATGTCCATCAACAGATGAATGGATAAAGAAGATGTGGTATATATACACAATGGAATACTATGCAGCCATCAAAAGAAACGAAATCTTGCCATTTGCGACAACATGGATGGAACTAGAGCGTATCATGCTTAGCGAAATAAGTCAAGCGGAGAAAGACAAATATCATATGATCTCCCTGATATGAGAAAGTGGTGATAAAAATCTTAAAAAAGAAATCAAGACTATTAGTTGGCAACAGCAGAGCATCAAAGACCAGCAGGGGCCCTCACAAGTGTGGGGCCCTGTGCTATTGCATAAGACACACCCTCGTGAAGTCGGCTCCGCTGGGCACATGGAGGAGGTGAGGATGATGATTATTGGTCTTGCAGAATGAGGAAAGTCCCAAAAGGTCATTTAGCTTACTTAGTGCAATGAGCTCCGTGCAGTATCCAACTGACTGAGCTCCACACACATGGTGAGTATAAGACTGAAATTTTTTAGGTGATTCTAATTTAAAGCATTCTCTAATATTATTGCTCACTGCCTAGGTTTTATTGTCTTCTTCTTGTTTTGCTGCTCAGAAAGCATAGACATCAAGCATATAAAATATGTTCACTAATTTTTGGTCCTTTATTTCAATAAAAAACTATGTATTAGATTGTTATTCTTTGTTATACAAGAAGATGCAAGGGCTGCTGAGGACATTGCCCTGGCCTTCAAGGAATGATGGATGCTTCTCCATTCATCAGAGCAGGCCCAGATGTACCTCTCCATAGCGATACTTTGTCATGCATCAAAAGATGCAACTTTTTGTACTTGGGCACAACAAAATGGACTTCTTTAACAATAGTTTGTGAAGGGGACCTGTGACCTTTTTAGGCTTAGTACTCTGGGGTTTGGTAATTTAACAGAGACCCAAAGATGCTTAAAGTGTTATAGTTGAAATTTTTGCTGAGAAAAAAATTTGAATCAAGTCTGTAGACTGGAGTGGAGGAGGCAGGCAATTATATTGGCCACTTGCCTTTCACTGTGACTTCGGAGTTTTTCATTTATGATTACCTGTATAGATCACAGGACTAATTCTATGATGCAGTAATATTTACAAGGTGGGACATTAACAAGGGACTAAAAATTTACTTTTCTAAATTGTTAAGGGATGAATATGAGTGAAACTTGGAGTTATTCAGACTAGTAATCTCATAACTAGTTTAACACAGAGATTTTTTGCTGAATTTCTTTTTCTCTATCTATTTTTATACCCCATCGGACCCATTGGATTATAGTTTCCCACTATTTCTGACCTTCCTAAGTAGTCTGAAGTCTTTCAACATACGCCCTAAATTTGTGTCCTTTCCTACATTGGTGGCAGGGACTCAGTTTTCATATGCAGCAGAGGAGATATACTAATTAGCATGTTTAAATTAAAATACTTTATTTGCATAGTTTGCATTTGGGTGGAAGGATTTGTAAAGAATATTTTACTTGTAAGTCCGTTAAACATTTGGGATCTCAGGTCGTTAATAGTAACCTTAAAAGATAAGATTTATGAATTGCTGTTTATCAAAGCACTTATTTTTTTCTTTACAACTCAATTAGCCAACATATAGTGTATCATTAGTTTCAGAGTAGAGTTCAATAATTCATCAGCTGCATATAACACCCAGTGCTTATCAGTCATTTCATATGCCCTCCTTAATATCCAACCCAGTTACCTCATCCGGCCATCTACCTCCCCTCCAGCAACTCTCAATTTATTCCCTATAGTTAAGAGTCTTGTGTGGGTGCCTGGGTGGCTCAGTCGGTTAAGCACCTGCCTTTGGCTCAGGTCATGATCCCAGGGTCCTGGGAATGAGTCTGGCACAGGGCTCCTTGCTCAGCAGGGAGCCTGCTTCTTCCTCTGCCCCTTCCCTCACTCATGTTTGCATGCTCTTTTTCTCCTTTTTGTAAAAACAAATAAATAAAACCTTAAAAAAAAAGTCTCTCAAAACAATCTGAGGGTTTTGAAGGGGCAGGGGGTGGGAGGTCGTGGTACCAGGTGGTGGGTATTATAGAGGGCACAGATTGCATGGAGCACTGGGTGTGGTGCAAAAATAATGAATACTGTTATGCTGACAATAAATAAAAAATAAAAAAATTTTTAAAAATCTCTCATGGTTTGTTTCCCTCTCTAAGTTCTTTATATTGTTTCAAAGCACTTATTTTTAAAGATCCATGTGTCTTTAGTGCTAGGAAACCCAAGAAATTCAATAATGATCATCTCAGAAATCCCCAAGAGTCTTTAGATCAAGCGTTTAGTATGAAAGCCATTATAGGACTAGACAGTGGTGACACCTGTTATTAAGGAAAGAATAAGCACTTGTTTTCCCTAGGGAGACATTTTCTATGTTCCCCCCCCAGATTTTCAATTTCAGTATCATCCTCTCTCCACACAGCCCCTAAGGGAAGAAAGTTTTTCTGAGTTCCACATCTTCCATCCGAAGAACAATATCTCTTTTCAAAAGCATGTGCTACAAAAGCAACATGGACGGGACTGGAAGAGATTATGCTGAGTGAAATAAGTCAAGCAGAGAGAGTCAATTATCATATGGTTTCACTTATTTGTGGAGCATAACAAATAGCATGGAGGACAAGGGGTGTTAGAAGGAGAAGGGAGTTGGGGTAAATTGGAAGGGGAGGTGAATCATGAGAGACTATGGACTCTGAAAAACAATCTGAGGGGTTTGAAGTGGCGGGGGTGTGGGAGTTTGGGGTACCAGGTGGTGGGTATTGTAGAGGGCACGGATTGTATGGAGCACTGGGTGTGGTGAAAAAATAATGAATACTGTTTTCCTGAAATAAATAAATTGAAAAAATTAAAAAAAAAAAAAGCATGTGCTAAAAGCCCTCACTGATTCAAGAGTTAAATGTCAGGTCCAAAATATCATTGCTAAGACAATGTTGATGGTTAGGGAGCTTACCATTTCTGTTTTCTCCTAGGAGTTTTATAGTTTCAAGCCTTAACATTCAAGTTTTTAATCTATTTTGTGTTGATTTTTGTGTTGGTGTAAGACAAAGGTCCAGTTACATTCTTTTGTATGTAACTGTCAAGTTTTCCCAATACCATTTATTGAAGAGACTCTCCTTCCCTCATTGCATATTCTTGCTTCTTCTGTCATAAATTAATTGCCCATTTATGTATGAGTTTATTTCTGGACTTCCTATTCTGTTCCATTGATCTGTATGTCTATCTTTATGCTAATACCATACTGCTTTTATTACTGTCTTCATAGTACAGTTTGAAATAAGGAAGTGTGATACTTCTGGTGTTCTTTCTCAAAATGTTTAGGCTATTTGGAGTCTTTTGTAATTCTATACATATTTTAGAATTATTTGATCTAGTTCTGTGGAAAATGTCCACTGGAATTGTGATAGGGATGCATTGAACCTATACATTGCTTTGCATAGTGTGAACATTTTAACAATATTAATTATTCCAATCTATGAGCACAGAAAATCTTTCCATTTATTTATGTCTTCTTTAATTATTTTTATCTGTGTCTTACAGTTTTCAGTGTATAGGTCTTTCATCTCCATGGTTAAATTTATTTCTTGGCTTTTTATTCGTTTTGATGAGATTTGAAATGGGATTTTTTCCTGAGTTTTCTTTCATTACTAATGTATAAAAACAGAATAGCTTTTTGTATAGCAATTCTATATCCTGAAGCTTTACTGAATTCATTTATTCTAATGGGTTTTTTAGTGGAAACTTCAAGATTTTCCATATATAGTATCATGTCATTTGCAAATGTGACAGTTTTACTTCTTTTCCAATTTGTATACCTTTCATTTGTTTTTCTTGCCTAACTGCTATGGCTAGGAGTCCGATACTATGTAGGATAAAAGTTGAGGAGAGTAGGCATCCTTGCCTTGTTCCTGATTTTAGAGGAAAAGCTTTCAGCTTTTCATGGTTGCATATAAGCTATGTTGTGGGTTTGTCAACAATTGCCTTTATTGTGCTGAATTATGTCCTCTATCCCCACTTTGTTGAGAGTTTTTTTTTTTATCATAAACGAATGTTGAAATTTGTCAAATGCTTTTTCTGCACCTATTGAGATGATCATGTAATTTTTATTTTTCATTCTGCCAATGTGGATTATCACACTAATTGACTCACAGGTGCTAAGCCAACTTGTGTTCCTGGAATAAATCCCACTTGTTCATGATATGTGATCCTTTTAATATATGGTTGAATTTAGTAAGCTAACAGTTTGTTGAGATTTTTTGCATCTGTGTTCATCAGAGATATTGACCTGTAATTTTCTTCTTAAAAAGCTTCTGCACAGGGGTGCCTGGGTGGCTCAGTGTGTTAAGCCTCTGCCTTCACCTCAGGTCATTGTCTCAGGGTTCTGGGATCGAGCCCCACATCAGAGTCTCTGCTCAGCAGAGAGCCTGCTTCCCATTCTCTCTCACCTGCCTCCCTGCCTATTTGTGATCTCTCTCTCTCTCTCTGTGTCAAATAAATAAACAAATAAATAAAATCTTAAAAAAAAAAGCTTCTGCACAGTGAAGGAAACTATCAACAAAATGAAAAGTCAATCTACTGAATGGTAGAAGGTATTTTCAAGTCATATACCCTATCAAGGTTTAGTATCCAAAATATATAAAGAACTCACACAACCAAATAACACAATAATCCAATTAAAAAACAAGTAGTGGGTTGTGCTTTAAATAAATGCTTTAAATAAATTTTAGATTTTTTTCCCAAAGAAAACATAGATGATTATCAGGCACATGAAGAGATGACTGACATCACTAATCATCAGAGAAATGCAAATCAAAACCACAATGAGATAGTACCTCACACTAGTCAAAATGGCTAAGTATCAAAAAGATAAGAAGTAACAAGTATTGGTGAGGATGTGGACAAAATGGAACACTTGTACACTGTTGGTGGGAATGTACATTGGTGTAGTCACTATCAAAAACAGTATGGAGTTTCCACAAAAAATTAAAAACAGAACTACCATGTGATCCAGCAATTCCATTACTAAGTATCCATCCAAAGAACATGAAAACACTATGTTTGAAAAGATATATGCACCCCTATGTTCATTGCAGCATTATTTACAATAGCCAAGATATGGAAACAACCTAAGTATTCACTGATGGATGAATGGATAAAGATGTTACATATATATACATACATACACATATATGTAATGGATTATCACTCAGTCATAAAAAGAACATCTTCCATTTGTGACAACGTGGATGGACCTTGAAGATATTATACTAAGTGAGATAGAGAAAGACAAATACTACATGATTTTATTTATATGTGGAATTAAAAAAACAAACAAACAAACCTCTAAAACAAACAGAAAAACAAAATCCAGACTCATTGATACAGAGAACAAATTGGTGGTTGCCAGAGGAGGGGGATTTTGGAAGAGAGAGACAAAATAGTTGAGTGGGACTAAAAAGTAAAAACTTCCAGTTACAAAATACATAAGTCATGGGGTTATAATGTACAGCATATGGAATACAATCAATAAAATTGTATTAAATTTGTAAGGTGATGAATGGTAAATAGATGTATTGTGGTGACCATTTTATAATGCATACAAATGTCAAATCACTAAGGTATACACTTGAAACTTATATAATATTGTATGTTGGTTGTACCTTAATAAAAATTTAAAGAGAGTTTGGTGTTAGGGAAGTCTCTATGTCTTTAAAAAAAAAAAAGGAAGCAAGAAAGAATAATTCTCAGTTTTCTAGAGTTCTAAAACTTATTTTTTAAATTAAAAAATTTTAAGCTAAGGATTTACAAATCAGCTATTAACTTTTAAGAGTTTCATTATAGTTTTAAAAATCATAATTACTTGAGTAGGGGAGAGGGGGTGTCTACTTTATTCCTAATGGAAACTATATAGATGAAGTGTCTATATAAAAAATGGGAGCTGTGATTATATTAATACTGTCTAACTGATATTCAATAACTCACCCTTCTATTTCCTATTGTCCATATTTAAATACTTCAAAAAGAATTCTAATCAAGTGGAAATTAATAGGGGAGGAAAGACTGGGGCTGGCAGGAGAAGGTTCTAATCCCACTATCGCTTAATATTTCAAAGTCTCTTTTATTTTCTTAATAAAAGGGCAAGAGAAAGAGAGGGAGAGAGAGAAAAGGGAATTAATCCCTTGCTCTGAACTGTCCTCTCATCTTAATGCTTTAAATAAATTCTAAGAGAATATTACACATGAGAAGGCTATTTCTGGCCAATGGCCAGGCTTTAGTTTTGCTTCTCAACTTTTTTCCATCTTTCCTTCTCCCTTCCCTTTATTCTACCTGTCTTCTCTCCCCTCTTTTCTCCATTCCCAAGATCTTTAAAACCCAGTGATGGGAGCTATATTTAAAGTCCAAGTTCCTCTGATATAATCTGGCTACATATCTTCCCCTGCCCTACTTTCTTCCCCACTCCATCACCTGGGGACAGTGCACCCTTCAGAAACACATCATGTGCATTCCTGCCTCTGTGTTTCTGCACTTGTTAGTCCCCTCATTTCCTCCACGCCTACTTTTTCCTATTGGGCTCGGTCCAATTTATTATTCAAGCCCCACCTTCTCTATGGAAGTATCTATATGTAGCTACTTTAAAACGGTGATAATCATGAAGCATTATAACTATGAATATTTATTGAACAATTCCAGTGTGATAAGCAGTTTACATTAATCCTCTTGGTTATCCCTAGGAGACTATACCAACCTTGTAGGTGAAGTCTGGGATTAGAAAAAGTTAACTCAATTCTCAAAGGTTGGGGGACTCTTGAGTGGGAAAGCCAGAGGCAGAGCTCTAACATTTGCTTCCTCTCTTGTTCCTGACTGCAAATGCACTTAGAGTCAAAACCCACATGGTTTAATAATTTAAAGTTAATTATTTCATGACAACATCAACTTTCTTAAGCAAAATGATAAGTTTTGTGACGAGAACAACCATTCATTTGTATGTCCCTAGGATCTCATCTGGGATAGGTGCACAGTAGATTCTCAGTGCCTACTTAATGATAAAGGTCTGGATTTTTCCCTATGAATTTTATTGTTTTCACTGTATACACTCAATCGCCATATAAACTCAATTTACATCTTCCAGGGATAAACATTATCTTGTTCTTCCTCAAAATCGAACTAAATGAGTCAATGATGACACATTTGCTATCTAATATATATTATCAATCAATAGATCAATTAATTCATTAATCCATTTAACAAACAGCTACTGAACACTTTCATGTGCCCGACACTATTTTAGGCACTGGGAAATTGAGCAGTAAAGAAAATACACCAAAAAATAAAAAATAAAAATGCGCCCTTATTACATTGCCCATACTTTAAATTGGGCGACACAGAAAAAGTCAATAGGTAAAATATATGTTAGATGGCAATGAGCTATAACAGAAAATAAAGCAGGAGAGGAGACAGGGAGTTGGTAGAAGAGGTGATGGTGCTATAATGTTGAATATAATGATGCGGGAAAACTCACTGAGCATCGACTAGGAGGAGGTGAAGGAAGGAATGTGGATATTTGGGTCAATAGGCAGGCAGAAGGAAAAGCAAGTATAAAGGTGGGAATGTGCCTGAAATGTTCAAGAATCAGCAAGAATTTCAGTGTAGCATATTTACCTCTAATAACAGAAGGGAAATTATTTCTTCTAAGTATGCTTGTGTGTGTATACATTGGTAGAAGTTTAATATAAACCTACATAGGCAGGAAAATCCCCAAAGTCCATACATGTATTTTGAGCAGAAAAATAGGAAAGGAGTAGAAATGTGTTACTACAGGGGCACCTAGATGGCTCAGTGGGTTAAAGCCTCTGCTCAGGTCAGGATCTCAGAGTCTTGGGATCAAGCCCCGCATCAGGCTCTCTGCTCAGCGAGGAGCCTGCTCCACCACAACCCCCACCCCTGCCTCTCTGCCTCCCTCTCTGCCTACTTGTGATATGTGTCAAATAAATTAAAATATTTTTTAAAAATGTGTTACTACAAAAAAAAAAACAGTACTGGAATAACTAGTCACTGTTTTAGCCCAGGTTTCCTAGAAAACGAAGTATGACGTCAGAATTAAGAGCTGAGACTTTTTTTGGGAGGTAAAATCCCAGGACAAAGAGAACATAAAGAGAAGTGAGGCAGGGAGAAAGAGAAGCAGGATGAGTTTATGCATGATTTTTCTGGTCTCTGCCTCATTAGGGGCCTGGAAGAAACAAGCAAATGACCTTGCAAGGGCACCTGCAGAGCAGAAGCTGTGGCTAGTCCAGTTCCCAGGAAGGAGAGATGAGAGAAAATTTTATTGGTTGGTCCTTTGCCATCACATGCTTCCCATTGGTCAAATTTCATCCTGTAGGTAGATAACCACCCAACCCTCGACCTGGGACTTCTAGGTTTTGCTTTTCCAGTTCCCATGCCTGCAATGTGACAACTCAGTTAAGTTTAGATGTAGAAAGAGACAAGAGACTAGACCTGCACTTGGTAAGCCTGGTTGCACAGCAGCTGCCAAGGGGGAGGGCCCAGCATCCCCAGGCAAACTGGTTGGCTCCACGCATTGGGAAATGTGGGTTCTAGGTGGGGTTGGTAGGCAGGATGCAGAGCAGTGACTAAGGGTCTGGAGGTGTCAGTGCTGAGGGAATAGAGGAGGTATATGGGATGGATCTAAAATAATCAGTAACGATCAAGAGCATACGCTTACACAACCCTCAAAACAAATGAGACAGAAGCCCTATTTCCCCTAAGTTTCTGATAAATGATGTAGATTAGTGATGCGTGTATGTATGTATATATGTAAGCATGTGTATATGTATATGTATATACATATGCATACATATATTCTGTGACAAGGGGAAGAGTGAAAGATGCATTGGGAAAAGAACAACCTAAGCTGTAACTAAGAAATATAATAGAACATGATGTTGACTTGTTACTCTCAGGAACACAACTAGCTAAATGAAGTTACCCTAGCCAGGTCAGTTTCAGCTATAAGCATGTCCTACTAAGTTAAAGCCAGTGGAAGAGTTTGATAGCCTAGGTCAGAGAACAAAGAAAATCAAGACAATCTAACTGTTTTTAATATGACTGAATCTCCTACTTTTTAAAATGGGAAAAATGATCAAGTTGATGGATTTTAATCATGGCTGGAAAAAAAATCACTGTGTGAATATTATAGGTATCTAAAATACTAGATAAATCTACTCTGCTATATATAATTTTTTCAATTTTCAAATCATTTAGTTATTGGAGAGACATAGTCATAGAAGAAACTCCAAAAATTTAATTTAGCAAAATGTGATATTTTTTATAAAGCAAAACAAATCTAGAAGGAACAGAAACATATAAATATCTAACCAGATATATTACTAAGGCAGAACTGTGCACAACACATTTTTGATGTTTATCATAAGAAACCTCTTTATAAAGATTGAATTTAGAATTTCCTACATTGTCTCCAGGTTTTTATTTGTTTGTTTGGGTTTTTTGGGGGGAGGGGGATTTGATGTTTTCTAGTTTGTTTGTTTTGTTGTTCGCCGTTCTTCCTGCCTCTGGATGTGATACCTACACATAAGCTACATTGCCTTGGCCTTGCTCTAATCTGTCTTCCCTCTGAAAAACAGTTTTGTAAAAATTCAGTCAATGAAATTGGTCTGTTGAACTTCAGCTTGGCAGCATAGGAAGAGCACGCATTTTGTAAGCCAACTATCTCACTCAAGAGGTTGCTTACAGAATTGGCAGCTAAACAGGGCCTGGAGAGCGTAAGGGCAACCCTTCATTTTACATCTGGTAAACCAGAGTCTAAAGAGCAAAAGAGACTCACTAAATACCTCAAAACAAAAAGAAATGCCTCTTGACTTCCATGAGTATGCATTTAAAAAATCTACTTCCATGTCTACACACAGGTAGGAAGCATGAATAAAGAAGAAATTTAAGATTCAGTTGAAACTCGTATCTTTTATATTACTTATTTATTACTGCATGACAAATTACTTTAAAGCTTAGTAGCTTAAAACAATAAACATTTTCACTCACAATTTCTGTTGGTCAGGAAATCAAGAGCAGTTAAAGTGGGTGTTCCTGGCTCAGGTCTCTCATCTTGCAGTCAAGATATTGGCTGAAGCTGCACTTTTGAAAGCTTAACTGGAACTAAAAGATTTGCTTCCAATATGACTCACTCACATGACTGTTGGCAGGATGCCTTGGTTTCTTGTACATAGGCCCCTACATTGGGCTGTCATGACTCATAGCATGGAAATTGGCTTCTGCCAGAACAAGTGATCCAAGAGATAGAAGCCACGGTGGTTCCACTGGCTATGCCTACTGGAAGTCACATGCCATCCCTTGTGTATGTTATACAAGTCAGTCCTACAAAATGTGGGAGGGTCCTAGGCAGGAGTGTGAATGTCAAGAGGTGGGTATTCTTTAAGGGGTCATCTTGAAGGCTCCCACAATTCTTTTGAATTAAAACCAGGCATTCTTTAACTTTATATGGAGACATACTCTAGTGCTTCATAACTATCATTATCAAGAAACTTCTCTCTAACCAGTTAGGCAGCCTTGTAGTTTTTCAAACTGCTTTTCAATTTACCACCATACTTGATTCCTACAACAGTTAATGAATGTAAAAATAAGATCAAAGATTTTGCTTGATAAACAAAAAAGCACAGACACACAAAAATTAAGTAATTTTCTTAAGGTAACTCAGTGGCAGAGATGAGGGTTCAAATCCTCTTGGCTGAGGCTCATGCCATTTGACTATATTGCCTTCTCTCTTCTCTCATGGTCATCTTTCTTCCTCTTGATCATTACCCATCATTCTGAAATTACTTCAACTCATGGCTCAAATTCGTCCTCTCTATCTCCTAGTCTCCTAGATGACTTCATTGTCTCAGTAAATGAATCCAGTCATTATGCTGGACTCTCAATTTCTTGACCTTCACATCTCCAATGACCTCCCCTCGACCCTAGTTATCCACATTGATGATCACTCCACTATGTCATACTGCTCTACCTCCAACCAGAATAAGCACATTGGAGTAGATAACCCCTGACACTGCTGTTTTTTATGACTGAAGGCTCCATGTTTAACATCTCTGCTATTTACTCTGACAGGTCTCCTCATGATCCCAAGTAGCTTACAATTATGGCTGTGGAAGACCAAAAAACCCCAAATTTATTTGAAGTTACTTTGGTTGTGGCATTTGTGTGCTTTACCCATTCACATCAACATTTTTATGATTATGCTTGCATTTGAATTATTGTATTGACAAAAAATAAGTAAATATTCCTTTCTACATTATGTTATCATCAGCACTCCCATTTTAGAGGTGAAACAACTAAGAGTCATAGAGAATGAAAGGCTTGCATAAACTAAATTGATAAGAGAAAATAGTTTCAGATAAAAATCATGCTTTCTGAGTACCTGATTCCAAAGCTAGGATTCAGGCTGAGGATGCAGGTCTTTATCACCTAGAGAACAGAATGCTGTAATTTTCCTTTCTTGTGAATTTCTTCGAAAATCATCTCAATCCAACAATGCTTGCAGAACTTTTCTTTGACACATTCTCTAGGGAACTGAGCAAGTCTTTCTCACTGATGGCACTGGTCTTACTCAAGTCAGTTAATTCATTCTGTAACAAGTTGATAACTAGTTTAAACCTTTCTTTCTCCCTCCAATGGGGAGAAAATATTCTGTCTTCTGGTTTCTCCTTCTGAATCACAATTTATCTAAAAACTAAAGAGTAAACTGAAAAAATATGCTGTTTAAAATATTTCCTAAGTCTTTTGTCCCAGAAGTGGGATGTTTGAGCTTTGCCTTTTTTTCTGTTGAAGACAGAGAAATTGGACAATGCCTTAAATCTAATTTGGGGCTTAGAGAACAGTTTCCCTTCTCATAGCATTTGCCTGGACCCCAATGCCAAGATTAAAACTAAGACAAAATTTGCTTTTCACTGTTTCTAGGTTTGTTTCTAGGTGTGTCTTTTCCTTGACTTGGGGGCTGTTCTGGGTCCTTCTCCCACCATCTCCTGTGAGCCTTCTTTACATTCAGCAACCAAAGTCTGCCTCCTCAGGTGGATTTCAAATTTGGGGATAAATCCCTTTGGACTGGTGAATACATTTTGCTTTGCTTTTATTTCTCACAGTGAAACTGCTTTATATTTCTAATTAAATAAATAATATATCTTAGTTAGGAAAATATGGAGCAATATATAAAAGTATGAAGAAGTAGGTGAAAAAAAATCACATGAAATCCCAGCTTCTGAGATATCCATTATTAATGAAATTTTGTTGACCTTCTGTTAATGCATATATACATTTACACATAAATATGTAATTTTAATAAGTTGAGTATCCTACATACTATTTTTTATCATGGCCACATTTTAGGTAACCTTTTAGTTTTGCATTATCTCCACCTCCCAAGCTCTTTCTCTCTACCCCCCACACAACCAGCAGAATAACTGCATACATATTTTTCAGAACTTTCTGTATGCATATGTAATTATATTCAGACACAAACAGAGTTTCTTAGATCATTTTTAAACAGAGTTCTTGCTTTGTTGCACTTTCCTATCCAATGTTTATCTACTAATATAGTTTGTATTTATAAAAATAAATGTAAATATTTAAGCATAATCTATTTATATATTTTTGCCAAAATTCAAAATTTTCTTTATATAATAAAATATTTATTTTTAAATATAATTTCTGAGTTTATTTTCTTGGTTAAGATGGTAGCCCAAACCAAGGTTATTCATGTAATCTCCTATATGTTAAGATTTTTTAATTTTATTTTTTACATTTCTCTTTTATCCATTTGATGGTTTTATACTGTATAAAAAGTCTACCTTTATTTTTGTTCAAAATGGATTTCCTGTTGTACCAGCACTATTTATTAAAAAGGCCACTCTTTTTACATTACATTAGAATGTCACTGTTTTTATGCATTATATTCTCTCACATATCAAGATCTGTGTCTGGGCTCTTAATTATCTCTCAATGATTTGTTTGCTTAAAAAAATATATTTTACCAATATGGGACAACTCTCATAATAATATTGGCCATTTTCAGATATTTATCCTTCTGTAAAAATGTTAAGACAATCCACATGCAACCCCTCTTTAAAGACAAAAACAAACAGTTAAATCAGTATTTTGGTAGCTATTAAGTCTTCTTATCTAAGAACATTGTACATCTCTCAAGATGGGATAGGGAGGGAGACAAACCATAAGTGACTCTTAATCTCACGAAACAAACTGTGGGTTGCTGGGGGGAGGGGGGTTGGGAGAAGGAGGGTAGGCTTATGGACATTGGGGAGGGTATGTGCTTTTGGGTAAATTGGAAGGGGAGGTGAACCATGAGAGACTATGGACTCTGAAAAACAATCTGAGGGGTTTGAAGTGGTGGGGGGGTGGGAGGTTGGGGGTACCAGGTGGTGGGTATTATAGAGGGCACGGCTTGCATGGAGCACTGGGTGTGGTGAAAAAATAATGAATAATGTTTTTCTGAAAATAAAAAAATAAATTAATTAATTAAAAAAAAAAAAAGAAAAGAAACTAGAGAAAGAAGACCAAATAACAACTCAGAGGAACAGAAGGGAGGAAATAATAAGGAGCAAAAATCAGTGAATTTGAAAACAGAAGAACAGGGGAAAATCAATGAAACCAAAAGCTGTTTTATCAAATATCAATGAAATTGATAAACCTTGAGCCAATCTGACCAAGAGAAAAGAAGGTAAAAATTATTGATTTCAGGAAAGAAAGAGGGAACATTACTGTAGACACTAAAGGAATTAAAAAAATAAAAAGCAAAACCCCACAACACTAAGGGAATATTATAAAAAATCCTATGCTCATACATGTGACACCTAAGGTGAAATTGACTAATTCTTGAAAGACACAAGTTATCAAAGCTTAATAAGAAAACAGATAAATGAAAAGGTCCTATGTTAATTAAAGAAATTAAAGTGGTAGTTAAGAGCCTTCCAACGAACAATTAAGAAAAAATTCCAGGCCCAAATAGTGTCACTAGTAAACGCAATGAAATGGTTGACAATGAAAATAACATTATTTCTACATGATGTCATACAGAAAATAGAAGAGAAGGAAACACTTCCTAACCTGTTTTATGAGTTCAACATTACCTTAATTCTAAAACAAGACAAAGACATTGCAAGAAAGGAAAACTGGAGACCATGGCCTCTCATGAACATAGTTGCAAAAACCATTAACAAAATATTAAAAAATCAAATATTGCAATTCATAAAAGAGATAACACATCACAACCAAGTGGGGCTTATCTCTGGAATGCAAATCTGGTTTACTACATTAACAAACAAAAGAAAAAATAGTGATTATCTCAATAGATGCAGGAAAAGCACTGAATGAAATTAAAAATCCATTCATGATTAAGACTATAAACTTGGGTAAAAAGAAAACTTACATAACTTGATAAAGGACACTTACAGGATACTTACATAAACCCTATACTAAAATCATATTTAATCCTGAAAAATGGAATGTTTTCAACCCCAGATCAGGAACAAGGCAAAAATGTCCTTTCTCACCACTCATATTCAACAATTTCAGCCAGTAAGTGAAGAAAGGAAAAAAAGAAAGTATACAGACTGGAAAGAAAGAAAACCGTCTACAGTCACAGATCCCAAGATTTCTTATGTAGAAAATATCAAGGAATCTACCCCCCCAAAACAAAACAAAACAATACAAAACAAACAAAAAAAAACACCATCTTAAAACTACAATTGATTTTTTTTCAGGATATGGGTCAATAAACAAAACAATTATATTTCTATATACTAACAGTGAATAATTAGAATTTAAAATAAAAAAATTACTATTCATGATAGCACCAAAAAGTAAAAAAAATACTTATGCATAAATTTAACAAATTCAAGATCTTTATGCTGAAAACTAGGAAACAGTCATGAAAGAAGACCTACATAAATAGAAAGATAAAACATGTTTATGCAAAAGAGGTGATTCTTAAAATGTCCATTTCTTCCCTTTGGCTTATAGTTCCAATGTAATTCCAATAAAACTCCATAGGCTATTACATAGATATTTCAAAGATGATTTAAAAATGTAAGTACAGAAACAATGGAATAGATTAGTTCAAATGACACACCATATAACTTTTTTTTACTGTTTTTTAAAATTTATTTCTTATTTATTTTCAGCATAACAATATTCATTATTTTTTTTCAATTTTTTTATTTTCAGAAAAACATTATTCATTATTTTTCACCACACCCAGTGCTCCATGCAAGCCGTGCCCTCTATAATACCCACCACCTGGTACCCCAACCTCCCACACCCCCGCCACTTCAAACCCCTCAGATTGTTTTTCAGAGTCCATAGTCTCTCATGGTTCACCTCCCCTCCCAATTTACCCAAATTCCCTACTCCTCTCTAATGCCCCTTGTCCTCCATGCTATTTGTTATGCTCCACAAATAAGTGAAACCATATGATAATTGACTCTCTCTGCTTGACTTATTTCACTCAGCATAAACTCTTCCAGTCCCGTCCATGTTGATACAAAAGTTGGGTATTCATCCTTTCTGATGGAGGCATAATACTCCATAGTGTATATGGACCACATCTTCCTTATCCATTCATTCGTTGAAGGGCATCTTGGTTCTTTTCATAGTTTGGCGACTGTGGCCATTGCTGCTATAAACATTGGGGTACAGATGGCCCTTCTTTTCATGACATCTGTGTCTTTGGGATAAATACCCAGGAGTGCAATTGCAGGGTTGTAGGGAAGCTCTATTTTTAATTTCTTGAGGAATCTCCACACTGTTCTCCAAAGAGGCTGCACCAACTTGCATTCCCACCAACAGTGGAAGAGGGTTCCCCTTTCTCCACATCCTCTCCAACACATGTTGTTTCCTGTTTTGCTAATTTTGGCCATTCTAACTGGTGTAAGGTGATATCTCAATGTGGTTTTAATTTGAATCTCCCTGAGGGCTAATGATGATGAGCATTTTTTCATGTGTCTGATAGCCATTTGTATGTCTTAATTGGAGAAGTGTCTGTTCATATCTTCTGCCCATTTTTTGATGTGTTTTTTTGTTTCGTGTGGGTTGAGTTTGAGGAGTTCATTATAGATCCTGGATATCAACCTTTTGTCTGTACTGTCATTTGCAAATATCTTCTCCCATTCCGTGGGTTGCCTCTTTGTTTTTTTGACTGTCTCCTTTGCTGTGCAGAAGCTTTTGATTTTGATGAAGTCCCAGAAGTTTATTTTCGCTTTTGTTTCCTTTGCCTTTGGAGACGTATCTTGAAAGAAGTTGCTGTGGCTGATATCGAAGAGATTACTGCCTATGTTCTCCTCTAAGATTCTGATGGATTCCTGTCTCACGTTGAGGTCTTTTATCCATTTTGAGTTGATCTTTGTGTACGGTGTAAGAGAATGGTCGAATTTCATTCTTCTACATATAGCTGTCCAGTTTTCCCAGCACCATTTATTGAAGAGACTGTCTTTTTCCACTGTATATTTTTTCCTGTTTTGTCGAAGATTAATTGACCATAGAGTTGAGGGTCCATATCTGGGCTCTCTACTCTGTTCCACTGGTCTATGTGTCTGTTTTTATGCCAGTACCATGCTGTCTTGGTGATCACAGCTTTGTAATAAAGCTTGAAATCGGGTAAGGTGATGCCGCCAGCTATATTTTTGTTTTTCAACATTTCCTTAGCGATTCAGGGTCTCTTCTGATTCCATACAAATTTTAGGATTATTTGCTCCAGCTCTTTGAAGAATGCCAGTGGAATTTTGATCAGAATGGCATTAAAAGTATAGATTGCTCTAGGCAGTATAGACATTTTAACAATGTTTATTCTTCCGATCCAAGAGCATGGAATGGTCTTCCATCTATTTGTGTCTTCTTCAATTTCTTTCATGAGTGTTCTGTAGTTCCTCAAGTACAGATCCTTTACCTCTTTAGTTAGGTTTATTCCCAGGTATCTTATGGTTCTTGGTGTTATAGTAAATGGAATCAATTCTCTAATTTCCCTTTCTGTATTTTCATTGTTAGTGTATAAGAAAGCCACTGATTTCTGCACATTGACTTTGTATCCTGCCACGTTGCTGAATTGCTGTATGAGTTCTAGTAGTTTGGGGGTGGAGTCTTTTGGGTTTTCCATATAAAGAATCATGTCATCTGCGAAGAGAGAGAGTTTGACTTCTTCATTACCAATTCAGATACCTTTTATTCCTCTCTGTTGTCTGATTGCTGTTGCTAGGACTTCTAATACTATGTTGAACAAGAGTGGTGAAAGTGGGCATCCCTGTCTTGTTCCTGATCTCAATGGGAAGGCTGCAAGCTTTTTCCCATTGAGGATGATATTTGCTGTCGGTCTTTCATAGATAGATTTGATGAGGTTCAGGAATGTTCCCTCTATCCCTATACTTTGAAGCGTTTTAATCAGGAACGGATGCTGGATTTTGTCAAATGCTTTTTCTGCATCAATTGAGAGGACCATGTGGTTCTTCTCTCTTCTCATATTAATTTGTTGTATCACATTGACTGATTTGCGAATGTTGAACCATCCTTGTAGCCCAGGGATGAATCCCACCTGATGATGGTGGATAATCTTTTTAATGTGCTGTTGGATCCTGTTGGCTAGGATCTTGTTGAGAATCTTAGCATCCATATTCATCAGTGATATTGGTCTGAAATTCTCCTTTTTGGTAGGGTCCTTTCCTGGTTTGGGGATCAGGGTAATGCTGGCTTCATAGAAAGAGTCTGGAAGTTTTCCTTCTGCTTCAATTTTTTGAAACAGCTTCAGGAGAATAGGTGTTATTTCTTCTTTGAAGGTTTGGTAGAATTCCCCAGGGAATCCGTCAGGTCCTGGGCTCTTGTTTTTTGGGAGGTTTTTGATCACTGATTCAATCTCGTTATTAGATATCGGTCTATTCAGGTTGTTGATTTCTTTCTGGTTCAATTTTGGTAGTTTATATTTTTCCAGGAATGCATCCATTTCATCTAGGTTGCTAAGCTTATTGGCATATAACTGTTCGTAATAACTTCTGATGATTGTTTCTACTTCCTTGGTGTTAGTTGTGATCTCTCCCTTTTCATTCATAATTTTATGAATTTGGGCTTTCTCTCTTTTCTTTTCGATTAGTGTAGCCAGTGACTTATCGATCTTATTGATTCTTTCAAAAAACCGCTTCTAGTTTCATTGATACGTTCTACTGTATCTCTGGTTTCTCCCTCATTGATCTCAGCTCTAATCTTGATGATTTCCCTTCTTATGTGTGGAGTTGGTTTGATTTGTTGTTGATCCTCCAGTTCTTTAAGATGTAGAAACAGCTGGTGTGTTCTGGATTTTTCAATTTTTTTGAGCGAGGCTCAAAAAATATATTTTCCCCTTAGGACCGCCTTTGCTGTATCCCATAGGTTTTGGACCGAAGTGTCTTCATTCTCATTGGTTTCCATGAATTGTTTCAGTTCTTCTTTGATCTCCTGGTATCCAAGCATTCTTAAGCAAGGTGGTCTTTAGCTTCCAGGTGTTTGAGTTCCTTCTGAACTTTTCTTGTGATTGAGCTCCAGTTTCAAAGCATTGTGATCTGAGAATATGCAGGGAATCATCTCAGTCTTTTGGTATCGGTTGAGTCCTGATTTGTGACCCAGTATGTGGTCTATTCTGGAGAAGGTTCTGTGTGCACTTGAGAAGAATGAGTATTCTGTTGTTTTAGGGTGGAATGTTCTGTATATATCTATGAGGTCCATCTGGTCCAATGTGTCATTCAATGCTCTTGTTTCTTTATTGATTTTCTGCTTCGATGATCTGTCTAATTCTGAGAGAGGCGTGTTAAGATCTCCTACGATTAGTGTATTCATATCAATATGACTCTTTATCTTGATTAACAGTTTTCTTAAGTAATTGGCTGCTCCCATATTGGGAGCATAGATATTTACAATTGTTAGATCATCTTGGTGGATAGTCCCTTTAAGGATTATGTAGTGTCCTTCTGTATCTCTGACTGCAGTCTTTAGTTTGAAGTCTAATTTATCTGATATGAGAATCGCTACCCCAGCCTTCTTTTGAGTCCCATTGGCATGAAAGATGCTTCTCCATCCCTTCACTTTCAGTCTGCGTGTATCTTTAGGTTCAAAATGGGTCTCTTGTAGACAGCATATGGATGGGTCCTGTCGTTTTATCCAATCTGCAACCCTGTGCCGTTTTATGGGTGCATTTAGGCCATTCACATTGAGAGTGATTATTGATAGATATGTTTTTATTGACATCGAGTTACCTTTGAAGTCTTTCTTTCTGTAGACCGTCTCTATATTTCTGTTCAATGCTAAACTTGGGATTTTTCCTCTTTTATAGAACCCCCCTTAATATTTCCTGCAGTGTCGGCTTGGTGGTTGCATAGTTCTTTTAAGCCTTGCCGGTCTTGGAAACTCTTTATCTCTCCATCCATTTTGAATGTCAGTCTTGCTGGATAAAGTATTCTTGGCTGCATGTTCTTCTCATTTAGTGCCCTGAATATATCTTGCCAGCCTCTTCTGGCTTGCCAGGTCTCTGTGGACAGGTCTGACGTTATTCTGATGGGCTTCCCTCTGTAAGTAAGGAGCCTCTTTGCCCTGGCGGCTTTCAAGAGATTATACCTACAATTATAATTCCTCAATTTGACTATCAGGTGTCGTGATGTTTTTTTGGAATGTATAATCTTGGGTGGAGACCGTTCAGCCTCTAGTACATGAACACTGGTTTCATTCGCGAGAATCGGAAAATTTTCATGAAGGACTTGTTCCACGATATCTTCTAGACTTCTTTCTTTCTCCTCCCCTTCAGGGATTCCAATAATTCTGACGTTGGAACACTTCATAGCATCATTTATTTCCCTGATTCTGTTTTTGTGGTTTCTAAGCTGTTTGTTCCAGGCTTCCTCCTGATCCTTTCTCTCTATCTGTTTGTCTTCCAAATCACTAATTCTATCTTCTGTCTCAGTTACCCTAGCTTTGAGAGAGTTTAGATTAGATTGGAACTCATTGAGAGCATTGTGGACCTCCTCCCTGGTAGCTTTAAGCTCTGCCCTAACATTGTGAACATCCTGTCTGGTCGCTTTCAGTTCGGCCCTCATCAATTCTGTTTGGCCATCCATGGCTTTCTCCAACCTAGCTATTGCCTGGATAATTCTTAGCCTGAATTCTCTTTCGGACATATTGTCTATGTTGATAGCCGTTAGCTCTGTTGCAGAAGGTCCATCCTCTGTATTTTTCTTCTGTTGGGCATTCCTCCTCCTAGTCATTTTGGTGGGAGAAGACTGAACAGATGTAGCTGGATGTATCAACTCTGGTGCAGTCAAGGTGCACCCTGGAACACTTCTGAGCAATCAGGATTCCCCACCCAAACGAGAGACAAAAGAAAAGAAAAAGAAAAAGAAAAAAAGGAAAAGAAGAAAAAGAAAAAAGAGAGAGAGAGAGAGACAGGAAAGAAAGGGTAGATGAAAGAGAAGGTTCAGCCCAGATGGGCCCAAGGTAAGATTTATGAAGTAGACAAACAAAAAGAGATAAAAAGACTGATACAATTATATGGCAAGAGAAAGGAAATATATATATATATATATATATATATATATATATATATATATATGCAAATAAGGAAAGAACCTCGTCAAAAAGAACCACAAGTGTAAAATTTATATGCTATCAGGACAAACACAAAGAACACAGAAACACTGGTGGAAGAAGATGGGAGAGTTCTTATAAATTCTCAGTGTGTGCGAGGAAGGTTGTTTTGATTCTTCCTGGATGTATCTTGATATCTTTGTTAAAGGACTCAACTTTCCTAAGATAAAGGGGATTAAAAATTGGTTTACCTATAAGGGTAGTATTGATTGGGGAAAGGGGATTACTTTGAAGTTAACTCTATATGAATATTAGAGGATAAAAATAAAAAGGAATATACTAGACTAAAGTAAAATTTTAAAAAAAGGAATTCAAAAAATCAAAATGCAAAAGAAAAACATAGGTGTATGTATCAAAAAGTTCAGGTTAGAAAGGTATTATGTAATTTGATGTACTGTACAGCTCGCTGTGATGGTAAATAGGTTAAAAAAATTACCTATGTGTAAAAAAAAATATATATGAACCGGAATAGTGGAAACAAGTGAACAATACAAGTTTTCCTATGAAGTAGTGGTGGTTCTCTTGTAGTCCTTTTTTTTTTCTTTCTTGGTTTGTTTTCTGTGGGAGGGGCCTGCCACGTGGGTTGTCAGTCAATTTTTCCTGAGTTGAGTCCCCCCGCCCCCTCAAGGGGGTGTGCTCTGGGGAAACTGGTTTTTTTCAGGCTTTTGTTCTCTGGCGGTTTTTTTGCTTGTTCACTTTTTTCCCTCTCACCTTGACTGCCTTTGATGGTTTTTGTAGTATTAGAAGAAATCAAACTGCACCCTGATGTCCGTCTCAGAGAGAAGCCCCAGTCTGGGTGCAGAAGCTAAATAAATTCCCCCTTGGCCGCTGGCAGCACAGGTTCCAAGTTGCAGACCCTGCGGGCGCAGGATCTTTTGCTCGTACCCAAAGCCAAGGCAGTGGCGGCTGTCTGGGAGCTCCTGACTGCCAGAGAGGTTCCAAGCAGCGATCACACACTGAGATTTTGCCGCGGGCCTGGGCTGGGGTTGCCCGGCTTGCGCGCACCTCTTTTCAGAGGCAGCTGTGTGTCGGGCGTGCGTCTTGGGCACTGAGAACTGGGCGCTGGTCCATAAGCCGCAGGCTGGGCTTTTGCGCGCCTCTGTCAGGGGAAGACTTTCTCGTGCGTGCGCGGCTTAGGCTTTGAAACAATGGTGCGGGTCAAGGAGCACCGGCCGGGCCTCAGTAACTCAGGGGAGCTTGAGGGACGTGCGCACGTATCTCGAGCTTTGTGGTAGGGCTAGCGCGCGTTCTGCAGACCAGCGCGGCTCCCATCCCCTCACAGGAGCCGGAACCCACGCGCTCTGGGGTGCACTGGCGGCTTAGGGACCAGGAGCTGGTTTCTCCGCCACACTCTCTCTGCCTCTGCGCCGGGAAGGCCGTCTGGGACCGGGGACTTAAGCCCCTGTCCCTAACCGCCCCGATTCCCACAATTTCCCCCCGCAATCCTTTGTTCTTTTGGAGTGCTTTCAACCAGTCTCCAAGTTAATGCTGGTCCCCAGACGCAGGGCACTCTCGCTCATGTCGGGGTATTACTTTCGCACCGGTCGCCTCTTGTGGCTCTCTCCCCCTTTTGTTTATCTTCCAATATCAGCCCGCTGTTCCCATTCTGCTTTACCTGCTCACTGGCGTCTTCTGCCCCTGTAGAGATCCAGACGTGTATAATTCAGATCTCAGGCTGATTTCAAGGGTGATCGGAGTTCTTTGGTAGGTAATCAGCTCACTTTGGGGTACCAGCTGAAAAGGCGCCTCTTCCTACTACCCCGCCATCTTGTCCCCCCCCTCCCACACCATATAACTTTAACACTTAACTGTAGAACTATAGTAATCCAATACTGCGGTGTTAGCAAAAGAACAGATACAGAGATCAATGGAATTGAAGAAAGAGCCCCCAAATTAGTCCTATATAAATACAGTCAACTGGTTTTTGAGAAATTACAAAGTCACTTTAATGGAGAAAGAATATTAGTCTCAATAAATGGTGACAAACAATTGGGTATCCATACACAGAACAAACTTTGATCTAAATCTGATACACCTTATATGAAAATAAATGCAAAATAGATCTAGGCCTATGTGTAAATAGTAATAGTAAAGCTTTATGATTTCTAGGAGACATCATAACCTAAATCCACATGATCTAGGTTTAGCAGAAAGTTTTTATTTTTATCTTTTTTTTTTTAAGACAGGGAATACTTTATTCAAACCCATCAGAGAAATGGACAGTTTGGGTCTATAAGAAAGAATTGTGTTTTAAAGCACAGGTCAGTAATTGCATATAAGAGTATACACTGCTTCATACAAATTAACAGACCAGAGTACAACTTATCAATGTTTAAAACACAACAAGCTTCCCTATAAAAGCAGCACCTTTATGACATTTAAAATTTTTTTTATTTTTTATTAACATATAATGTATTATTAGCCCCAGGGGTACAGGTCTGTGAATCGCCAGGTTTACACACTTCACCGCACTCACCATAGCACATACCCTCCCCAATGTCCATAACCCAACCACTCTCTCCATACCCCCTCCCCCCAGCAACCCTCGGTTTGTTTTGTGAGATGAAGCTTCTCTTATGGTTTGTCTCCCTCCTGACCCCATCTTGTTTCAATTTTCCTTCCCTACCCCCCCAAGCCCCCCATGTTGCCTCTCAAATTCTTCATATCAGGGAGATCATATGATAATTGTTTTTCTATGGTTGACTTATTTTGCTCAGCATAATACCCTCTAGTTCCATCCACATCATTGCAAATGGCAAGATTTTATTTCTTTTGATGGCTGCATACTCATGAAAGAAATTGAGGAAGATGCAAAGAAATGGAAAAATGTTCCATGCCCATGGATTGGAAGAACAAATATTGTGAAAATGTCTATGCTACCTAAAGCAATCTACACATTTAGTGCAATCCATATCAAAATACCATCAATTTTTTCAAAGAAATGGAACAAATAATCCTAAAATTTATATGGAACCAGAAAAGACCTCGAATAGCCAGAGGAATGTTGAAAAAGAAATCCAAAGTTGGTGGCATCACAATTCCAGACTTCAAGCTCTATTACAAAGCTGTCATCATCAAGACGTTTTTAACTTTAGTATTCTACTCTTTCTTCACCCTCCCCTTCAACAGAAACCACACCAACTTCCTCATAATCCTTCTCAAGGGCAGCCATGCCCTCATGGACCTCAGAAAACTCTGCTTCCTCCATTGCCTCACCCATATACCAATGAACAAAGGCATACTTGACATATATCAGGTCAAACTTGTGGTCCAGGTGAGCCCAGGCCCCAGCAATGGCTGTGGTGTTGCTCAGCATACACACAGCTTGCTATACTTTGGCCAGGTCTCCACCAGGTACCAAAGTGTGAGTGTGCATGTATACAGTAAAATTAAAACTTACATTCATACAAGAACCTGCATATAAATGTTTATGGAAGTTTTATTTGGGAAGTCTGGATGGCTCAGTTGGTTAAGCATCTGCCTGTGGCTCAGGTTATGATCCCAGGGTCCTAGGAGAGAACCTCACACTAGGCTCCCAGCTCAGTGGGGAGCCTGCTTCTCCCTCTGCCTGTAGCTCCCCCTGCTTGTGCATGCTCGCTCTCTCTCTCTCTAATAAATAAATAATAAAATCTTTTTAAAAAGTTTTATTTATAATCACTAAAAACTGGAAACCCAGGGGTCCTTCAACAAGTGAATCTAGCTCACTAACTAGCTAGGTAGCTATCTAAATGTCCGGGTATATGTGCGCATATGTATAGGTCAATTAGTACATACCTATATATTTTCTAGTTCCTTTTAGAAGTAGAGACACACCGGTAGCAACGAGTACACCTACTGCCTAGATCTTTAATTTAAGTTACATTCTCCAATAAAAGCAACAAGACTTCTTGGAAAAGTCCAAGGGGTAAGCAGAGAAAATATAAAATGAATATTTCATTATGCCAGAAATTAAGGAAGTGCTAAAATTAAAAAAAAAAACATGGACTCATGTAAAAAGGACACAGCAAGCCAACTGGTAGAGATCCCAATGGCTGAAGATGGAACCATTTCAGCAAAATGATAGTATTAGATTTATAACTCAAGAAAATAAATATCCAGGGGTCCATACTGATAAAAATAAATTATTAAATAAATAAATAGAGGAAGAAAGGGTAACTTTTCTTTACAGAAGAATTCTAGTCACTATATGTAAAAAGAATGAGATAAATAGGAAATCACCACAAGAACACCATAGTAATAATTGCTACAGGTAATATCCTCCAGTGAATGCTAAAATTAGAAGGTGAAGTATGATTTAAGGTAAAACAAGATTTTTACATAGCCCCAAAGTATCTCCCTTCCCAACTACTTATGAGTTTTATTTTTTAAAGACTTTATTTATTTGACACAGAGGGGCGGGGTGCAAGTGGAGGGAGCAGCAGGCAGAAGGAGAGGGAGAAGTAGGGAGTCAATTGCAGAACTTGATCCCAGGACCCTGAGATCATGACCTGAGCCAAAGGCAGACAATTAACAGATTGAGCCACCCAGGCACTCTATTTATGAGTTTTAAAGGGAAAAACAGTAACATTATATTTAAGAAACCTGTCAGACCCCACCTTAACTAAGTGATCAAGATTAACATAATATCACCAATATTAAGATAAATTACATTATTTAGCCACTGATACGATCCACTGAAAAGAGAATATAAGGGTAGCCTTATATAGATAGCCTGCCCTAAAATCCATTACTTCAGCCTAATCATGAAAAAACATCAGACAAACCAATAGCCAAACCCAATAAGGAGACATTCTACAAAATAGGGAGACATTCGACCTGTTACCCCTCAAAAGTGTCAAAGTTAAAAAAAAAAAAAAAGAGAAATGACTGAAAACTGTCACAGATTGGAGGGGACAAAGGAAATTCAACAGCTAAATACAATATGGTATCTTGGATTAGATGCTCAAACATCAAGAAAAAGGGACATTAGCGGAAAAACAAGGGGGAGCTAAATAAGGTCTATAATTAATAGTATTGTGTCAATATTAATTTCTTGTTTTTGACAGTTGTACCACGATCATGTAGAGAAAGTTAGATGGAAGATAGACAAGAACTCTCTGTACTATGTTTATAACTCCTCTGTAAGTCTAAATTTTTCCAAACTAAAGTGTTAAAAATGAATTTTAAATTGTACATCTAGATTTATCTAGCTGATACATTGTTCAGTATATATAGATTACTAAAACTTTATGGTTTTCAAAAATTCTACCTTTATCACTATAGAACATCCTTGTTTATCCTTTCACCTTTTTCATCCTAATTACCCTTATATTCCAACTTATCAGGTTTTAACGTTTGTTTTCATTTGTCTTCAGTTGTTTTTACCTCCGTTTCCTCCCAAGTATTCTTTACTACTTTAAATGTAATAAAGTAATTTTTAAATTTTTATTTATTTTTTTAAATTCTTTTCAGTGTTCCAGGATTTTTTATGCACCACATCCAGTGCTCCATGCAAAATTATAAAACTATTATAACTATTACATACTATCAAATATATATATACTATAACTATTATATACTATTATAAATATTATATAATAACTATAACGATTATATACTATTAATAACTATTAAAACTATTTTAACTATTATAAAACAAAACAAAACAAAAAACATATAGAGCAAAAATCACAATACCCAATCTATTATCTATCTCCTTCCAGGAAAATTTTTCTTATTCATAGTTGGGGTAAAAACTGATGTACTTAATTTTATTCCTTCCAACTTTAGATATACTCTTCATATATTTGTTGTTTTCTCTTTTTCACTTTTCATTATTAGCTTTAATTTGGTCAGATTACCATTTATTCTTTTCTATTAATTTATAAATTCAATCAGGCACTTGTTGCACTATGTCAATACTCGTGATCAAACATATTTCTCTATACTGTTCTGTAGATAACCAGCTCCTTCTATTAACAATGTGCTCATTTCTACCATTGTCCTCCTCAATATGAAGATCCTCAAAATAAGTTTTTTTTTAAGATTTTATTTATTTATTTGACAGAGAGAGATCACAAGTAGGCAGAGAGGCAGGCAGAGAGAGAGAGAGGAGGAAGCAGCCTCCCTGCTGAGCAGAGAGCCCAATGCGGGGCTCAATTTCAGAACCCTGAGATCATGACCTGAGCTGAAGGCAGAGGCTTAACCCACTGAGCCACCCAGGCCCCCCCCTCAAAATAAGTTTTATTTCTTTATCTCCTCCTTCCATAATGGAAGGTCAAATCAGAGTACTTTTATTCTCACACTTCAAATCTAAGGTTTTGCTGAGATAACTTAATACTTTTAGTTCCAGAATTTGATTATATATTCTCCAATAGTATGTCTCTTTCATTTGGAAATCTTTATTTGATAGTTATATTAGAAACATTACCTATCAATCTGTTATTCCCCATCGAAATTATTATACCCAAGGCATGGTTCACTTCTCGCCATTCCTCACCACTTTCTTTTTTGTCTTCTGTTATTATAAGTCTCTGCTCTGTTCATTTGGCTGGAATTCCTCAAATATTTTCTTCAGATTGATATCCAGGCAGTGTATACTCAGAATTCTTGAATTTGTGCAAATATTTTCCTTTTACCATGATAGGTAAATTACATCATGGCTGGGGATATAGAATCCCTGGATTGCAGTCATTTTTTTCTGATGATCTACAGATATTATAGTACTATTTCTGTCTTCTCCAATTCTCTCTGATTCTTTTTCCATCATAAGAGATTTGCTCTGTTTCTAAGATTTTTCTCATTATCCTTGACGTTCACAGCTTTTCCCAGAATGTGCCTGAGTAGATCTATCCTTCCTCATCAATTCTGCCTGAAACTTGGATTTCTAGATTCAGTCTGTCTTCAGCTCAGGGATTTTCCCCCCTATTATTTACTTAATTATTGCTTCTCCATGTATTCTTTTTTTTCTCCTTCTGGAGCTCAATGTTTTCATGTTAGGGCTACTGGTTCTGTACTCTGAGTTCTTATCTTTTCCCTTTCTGCATGTTTTGTCTATGTGAGATATTCCTTCCATTTAATCTTCTAGAAGGTTATCTAAAGTGATCATACTCTCAACTCAGTTTACCTTACTACTTTTAATTAATATATTACTCCTAGAAATTCATTTTATTGCTGTAATTAAACTTCTCTAATTGCTATATATTTGGGGGGCAGGCATCATGTGACTCACCCAGCAGTACTATTTAACTAGGACTTCCTGTTCGATTTTTGGATTATTTTGGATCCCTCTGTTTATTGAGACTCTCTAAATGTTTTGTGAGCTTTCTTTGTCTACTCTTTGGAACTCAGATCCAGCTGGAGACCTTAAGTCATAGCAATCTCAAGACTGATGGACTAGGGGAATATCACAAAGCAAGTGGTCAGTCTATGGCTGAAGTACCAAAATGGGACATTTCTTCTCTCTGATTAACTCAGCTCAAAGGCTAGAGCTCCTCAACTTCAGGAAGACCTCAGCCATCTTTGCCAGGGAGTTGGGTAGGTCCTTCCATTAAATACTCACAAAAGTGGGTGCTGTCCTCCCTTGAGAAAATATACAAATTTCTAAGGCTTAGAGTTCTTTTCTGATTTTCAACTCATGACTCCCTCATCACCAGTTCTCAGGCCCTTGTTAGGCCTAGGAAAGAAAAATTCCTACTCATGCACTGAAGTTAGCCTGGTAGATAGAACCTGAATCTGGTTCACATCCACAAATCTCCATCTATCTGTTAGCCCTGAGAGTCTGATTCCCAAAGGAGGATACTCGTGGACAAATTGTGGAGTTAGGAAGAGGGACCAACCAAAACTATCTATAGACATCACCTTTAAGAATTACCTCTCAGCCAGGAAGAATCAAAACAACCTTCCTCGCACACACTGAGAATTTATAAGAACTCTCCCATCTTCTTCCACCAGTGTTTCTGTGTTTTTTGTGTTTGTCCTGATAGCATATAAATTTTACACTTGTGGTTCTTTTTGACGAGGTTCTTTCCTTATTTGCATATATATATTTTTTTTTCTCTTGCCATATACTTGTATCAGTCTTTTTATCTCTTTTTGTTTGTCTACTTCATAAATCTTACCTTGGGGCCCATCTGGGCTGAACCTTCTTTTTCATCTTCCCTTTCTTTCCTCTCTCTCTCTCTCTCTCTTTTTTTCTTTTTCTTTTTATTCTTTTCCTTTTTTTTTCTTTTTCTTTTCTTTTGTCTCTCGTTTGGGTGGGGAATCCTGATTGCTCAGAAGTGTTCCAGGGTGCACCTTGACTGCACCAGAGTTGATACATCCAGCTACATCTGTTCAGTCTTCTCCCACCAAAATGACTAGGAGGAGGAATGCCCAACAGAAGAAAAATACAGAGGATGGACCTTCTGCAACAGAGCTAACGGCTATCAACATAGACAATATGTCCGAAAGAGAATTCAGGCTAAGAATTATCCAGGCAATAGCTAGGTTGGAGAAAGCCATGGATGGCCAAACAGAATTGATGAGGGCCGAACTGAAAGCGACCAGACAGGATGTTCACAATGTTAGGGCGGAACTTAAGGCTACGAGGGAGGAGGTTCACAATGCTCTCAATGAGTTCCAATCTAATCTAAACTCTCTCAAAGCTAGGGTAACTGAGACAGAAGATAGAATTAGTGATTTGGAAGACAAACAGATAGAGAGAAAGGATCAGGAGGAAGCCTGGAACAAACAGCTTAGAAATCACAAAAACAGAATCAGGGAAATAAATGATGCTATGAAGTGTTCCAACGTCAGAATTATTGGAATCCCTGAAGGGGAGGAGAAAGAAAGAAGTCTAGAAGATATCGTGGAACAAGTCCTTCATGAAAATTTTCCGATTCTCGCGAATGAAACCAGTGTTCATGTACTAGAGGCTGAACGGTCTCCACCCAAGATTATACATTCCAAAAAAACATCACGACACCTGATAGTCAAATTGAGGAATTATAATTGTAGGTATAATCTCTTGAAAGCCGCCAGGGCAAAGAGGCTCCTTACTTACAGAGGGAAGCCCATCAGAATAACGTCAGACCTGTCCACAGAGACCTGGCAAGCCAGAAGAGGCTGGCAAGATATATTCAGGGCACTAAATGAGAAGAACATGCAGCCAAGAATACTTTATCCAGCAAGACTGACATTCAAAATGGATGGAGAGATAAAGAGTTTCCAAGACCGGCAAGGCTTAAAAGAACTATGCAACCACCAAGCCGACACTGCAGGAAATATTAAGGGGGGTTCTATAAAAGAGGAAAAATCCCAAGTTTAGCATTGAACAGAAATATAGAGACGGTCTACAGAAAGAAAGACTTCAAAGGTAACTCGATGTCAATAAAAACATATCTATCAATAATCACTCTCAATGTGAATGGCCTAAATGCACCCATAAAACGGCACAGGGTTGCAGATTGGATAAAACGACAGGACCCATCCATATGCTGTCTACAAGAGACCCATTTTGAACCTAAAGATACACGCAGACTGAAAGTGAAGGGATGGAGAAGCATCTTTCATGCCAATGGGACTCAAAAGAAGGCTGGGGTAGCGATTCTCATATCAGATAAATTAGACTTCAAACTAAAGACTGCAGTCAGAGATACAGAAGGACACTACATAATCCTTAAAGGGACTATCCACCAAGATGATCTAACAATTGTAAATATCTATGCTCCCAATATGGGAGCAGCCAATTACTTAAGAAAACTGTTAATCAAGATAAAGAGTCATATTGATATGAATACACTAATCGTAGGAGATCTTAACACGCCTCTCTCAGAATTAGACAGATCATCGAAGCAGAAAATCAATAAAGAAACAAGAGCATTGAATGACACATTGGACCAGATGGACCTCATAGATATATACAGAACATTCCACCCTAAAACAACAGAATACTCATTCTTCTCAAGTGCACACAGAACCTTCTCCAGAATAGACCACATACTGGGTCACAAATCAGGACTCAACCGATACCAAAAGACTGAGATGATTCCCTGCATATTCTCAGATCACAATGCTTTGAAACTGGAGCTCAATCACAAGAAAAGTTCAGAAGGAACTCAAACACCTGGAAGCTAAAGACCACCTTGCTTAAGAATGCTTGGATACCAGGAGATCAAAGAAGAACTGAAACAATTCATGGAAACCAATGAGAATGAAGACACTTCGGTCCAAAACCTATGGGATACAGCAAAGGCGGTCCTAAGGGGAAAATATATTTTTTGAGCCTCGCTCAAAAAAATTGAAAAATCCAGAACACACCAGCTGTTTCTACATCTTAAAGAACTGGAGGATCAACAACAAATCAAACCAACTCCACACATAAGAAGGGAAATCATCAAGATTAGAGCTGAGATCAATGAGGGAGAAACCAGAGATACAGTAGAACGTATCAATGAAACTAGAAGCTGGTTTTTTGAAAGAATCAATAAGATCGATAAGTCACTGGCTACACTAATCGAAAAGAAAAGAGAGAAAGCCCAAATTCATAAAATTATGAATGAAAAGGGAGAGATCACAACTAACACCAAGGAAGTAGAAACAATCATCAGAAGTTATTACGAACAGTTATATGCCAATAAGCTTAGCAACCTAGATGAAATGGATGCATTCCTGGAAAAATATAAACTACCAAAATTGAACCAGAAAGAAATCAACAACCTGAATAGACCGATATCTAATAACGAGATTGAATCAGTGATCAAAAACCTCCCAAAAAACAAGAGCCCAGGACCTGACGGATTCCCTGGGGAATTCTACCAAACCTTCAAAGAAGAAATAACACCTATTCTCCTGAAGCTGTTTCAAAAATTGAAGTAGAAGGATAACTTCCAGACTCTTTCTATGAAGCCAGCATTACCCTGATCCCCAAACCAGGCAAGGACCCTACCAAAAAGGAGAATTTCAGACCAATATCACTGATGAATATGGATGCTAAGATTCTCAACAAGATCCTAGCCAACAGGATCCAACAGCACATTAAAAAGATTATCCACCATCATCAGGTGGGATTCATCCCTGGGCTACAAGGATGGTTCAACATTCGCAAATCAGTCAATGTGATACAACAAATTAATATGAGAAGAGAGAAGAACCACATGGTCCTCTCAATTGATGCAGAAAAAGCATTTGACAAAATCCAGCATCCGTTCCTGATTAAAACGCTTCAAAGTATAGGGATAGAGGGAACATTCCTGAACCTCATCAAATCTATCTATGAAAGACCGACAGCAAATATCATCCTCAATGGGAAAAAGCTTGCAGCCTTCCCATTGAGATCAGGAACAAGACAGGGATGCCCACTTTCACCACTCTTGTTCAACATAGTATTAGAAGTCCTAGCAACAGCAATCAGACAACAGAGAGGAATAAAAGGTATCTGAATTGGTAATGAAGAAGTCAAACTCTCTCTCTTCGCAGATGACATGATTCTTTATATGGAAAACCCAAAAGACTCCACCCCCAAACTACTAGAACTCATACAGCAATTCAGCAACGTGGCAGGATACAAAGTCAATGTGCAGAAATCAGTGGCTTTCTTATACACTAACAATGAAAATACAGAAAGGGAAATTAGAGAATTGATTCCATTTACTATAACACCAAGAACCATAAGATACCTGGGAATAAACCTAACTAAAGAGGTAAAGGATCTGTACTTGAGGAACTACAGAACACTCATGAAAGAAATTGAAGAAGACACAAATAGATGGAAGACCATTCCATGCTCTTGGATCGGAAGAATAAACATTGTTAAAATGTCTATACTGCCTAGAGCAATCTATACTTTTAATGCCATTCTGATCAAAATTCCACTGGCATTCTTCAAAGAGCTGGAGCAAATAATCCTAAAATTTGTATGGAATCAGAAGAGACCCTGAATCGCTAAGGAAATGTTGAAAAACAAAAATATAGCTGGCGGCATCACCTTACCCGATTTCAAGCTTTATTACAAAGCTGTGATCACCAAGACAGCATGGTACTGGCATAAAAACAGACACATAGACCAGTGGAACAGAGTAGAGAGCCCAGATATGGACCCTCAACTCTATGGTCAATTAATCTTCGACAAAACAGGAAAAAATATACAGTGGAAAAAGACAGTCTCTTCAATAAATGGTGCTGGGAAAACTGGACAGCTATATGTAGAAGAATGAAATTCGACCATTCTCTTACACCGTACACAAAGATCAACTCAAAATGGATAAAAGACCTCAACGTGAGACAGGAATCCATCAGAATCTTAGAGGAGAACATAGGCAGTAATCTCTTCGATATCAGCCACAGCAACTTCTTTCAAGATACGTCTCCAAAGGCAAAGGAAACAAAAGCGAAAATAAACTTCTGGGACTTCATCAAAATCAAAAGCTTCTGCACAGCAAAGGAGACAGTCAAAAAAACAAAGAGGCAACCCACGGAATGGGAGAAGATATTTGCAAATGACAGTACAGACAAAAGGTTGATATCCAGGATCTATAATGAACTCCTCAAACTCAACCCACACGAAACAAAAAAACACATCAAAAAATGGGCAGAAGATATGAACAGACACTTCTCCAATCAAGACATACAAATGGCTATCAGACACATGAAAAAATGCTCATCATCATTAGCCCTCAGGGAGATTCAAATTAAAACCACATTGAGATATCACCTTACACCAGTTAGAATGGCCAAAATTAGCAAAACAGGAAACAACATGTGTTGGAGAGGATGTGGAGAAAGGGGAACCCTCTTCCACTGTTGGTGGGAATGCAAGTTGGTGCAGCCTCTTTGGAGAACAGTGTGGAGATTCCTCAAGAAATTAAAAATAGAGCTTCCCTACAACCCTGCAATTGCACTCCTGGGTATTTATCCCAAAGACACAGATGTCATGAAAAGAAGGGCCATCTGTACCCCAATGTTTATAGCAGCAATGGCCACAGTCGCCAAACTATGAAAAGAACCAAGATGCCCTTCAACGAATGAATGGATAAGGAAGATGTGGTCCATATACACTATGGAGTATTATGCCTCCATCAGAAAGGATGAATACCCAACTTTTGTATCAACATGGACGGGACTGGAAGAGTTTATGCTGAGTGAAATAAGTCAAGCAGAGAGAGTCAATTATCATATGGTTTCACTTATTTGTGGAGCATAACAAATAGCATGGAGGACAAGGGGCATTAGAGAGGAGTAGGGAATTTGGGTAAATTGGGAGGGGAGGTGAACCATGAGAGACTATGGATTCTGAAAAACAATCTGAGTGGTTTGAAGTGGTGGGGGGTGGGATGTTGGGGTACCAGGTGGTGGGTATTATAGAGGGCACGGCTTGCATGGAGCTCTGGGTGTGGTGAAAAATAATGAATAATGTTTTTCTGAAAATAAATAAATTGGAAGAAAAAAAATAATGAATACTGTTATGCTGAAAATAAATAAATTTAATTTTTAAAAATCTCAAAAAAAAAGAAAAAAAGAATTACCTCTCAGGGGGCGCCTGGGTGGCTCAGTGGTTTAAAGCCACTGCCTTTGCCTTGGGTCATGATCCCAGGGTCCTGGGATTGAGCCCCACATTGGGCTCTCTGCTCAGCAGGGAGCCTGCTTCTTCCTCTCTCTCTGCCTGCCTCTCTTGCTGCTTGCGATCTCTGCCTGTCAAATAAATAAATAAAATCTTTTTAAAAAAAAAAAGAATTACCTCTCAGTTTCATGCACAATCCACAAATATGCCAGGCCATTCCTCTATCCTCAGCCTGTCCCAGTGGAACATCATATTTCCAGACAAAGAGACCTTAACTTCTCAGAACTCACCTATTGTAGAGAGGAGAATTGGGCAAAAAAGTTATCTTTCTAGATATCATTATTCATTATTATTAATCACTGCCCTAATGGTGATGGCAAATAGATTTAATCTTGTTTTTCAACTCCAATTCATTCATTGCCAACAACTGAGCACAAAGAAAGTCCCAGGTTCTATCCTAAGTACTAGAGATACATCAGTGAATCCTGAGTCCTTTGGAAACTCCTCTCAGCTCTTGACATACAGTCTGAGCTGAGACATAGGGTGCTACAGGGGCTCCTGGGTGGCTCAGTGGGTTAAGCCTCTGCCTTTGGCTCAGATCATGATCTTAGCATCCTGCGATTGAGCCCCACATTGGGCTCTCTGCTCAGCGGGGAGCCTGCTTCCCCACTGCCTGCTTCTCTACCTACTCATGATCGATCTCTCTCTCTCTCTCTCTCTGTTAATAAATAAATAAAATCTTTTTTTTTTAAAGAAAGAAATAGGGTGCTACAATCAATTAATGGCGTCTGGCATGAACAGAGGACTTCAACATGGTAACATATGTGTCAAGTATTTGCTATCCCTGCCTTAGAATCATGCTCATTTTACTTCTGGGTTGGAGTAGAATGTATCATTCTATTTTACTTTGAGACTTTCTTTTTTGTGACTTGTTGAAATTTTTCTGACTCAGGAATATTTAACAAATTCTGTACTAAATTTGGATCTACAAACCTTCTAGTCTCCTTAATATTGGTTGCTATGTGTCTCATCTTTTCGTTTCTACAACTACAGAAGTACTTTCTAGCCCCCCTTCCTTAAGCACAACTTGGCAGAAGCTATAAGGAACAATATATTACAGCTCTTTGGCAATACCAGTAACCATAAATGTCATTTTAATGTTAAAAAGGAGTAATTTCCTGTTTCTAAAGGAGGAAACCACTCCTCTCCCACTAAGTATTTTGAATCATTATGTTGTTGAACTGGACAGTGAGAGTCTTATACCCTAGGCACTTCACTTATCTCACATAAGTCCAAGCCCACTGTAATTGCCGTTCCTTTGTAAGTAATTGTTCTTTTCTCTCTGGCTATATTAAAGATTCTCTCTTCTTCTTAGGAATTCTGTAGTTTCACCATAATGTGTCTAAACACAAATTTTTAAAATTTATGCTTAATAGCATAATTTTGTCTCTCATCAATGCAGGAAAGTTCTCATCTATTATCTCTTTAAATATTGCTACTTCTTCATTAGCTCAGTTCTCTCCTTCTAGGACTCTGATTTAATGCATTTAGTTCACCTTTTTTCCTCTCTGCCCTGCATTCTGGATAATTTTTCAGAACCAACTTCCAATTCATCAATTCTTTATCCAACTGTTTCTCATTGATTTTGCAAGTCATTATTTTTTTTAACCTCAATTTTTATATTTCTATTTCTGGAGGTTCTATTTGGTTTTCTTTGAAACTGGCTCTTTCTTGGTCTTTTCTTTGAGAGTCACAAATTAAATTTCTTCTTTCATTTCTTTAAATATTTAGTCATGCTTATTTTATATATTTTGTGTCCAATAATTAGGAAATCTGTTTTTGTGGTCTTGATTTTGCTATTTTTAGACTGAATGAGCAAACTTTAGCTCATGTTGCACTGTTTTGTTCTAAGAGTTTTATTTTTGATTGTTTGTATTTATTGAATTTTATATGGAGAATTACTTGAGGTTTAGGTTTAAGGTGAGTTCTTCAACAGGGTATCTTAAAGCAATACAAAACAGAGTGCACTTTCAATTAAACACTTACTTTGGATTTTTGGCTCACACATGTAATGTAAATTCTGGTCCACGAAAGGGCCAGTGTATGGTTACAAATTCCCAAGGAAGACATCATCTACAACTAAGGAAAGTCTCCTTTCCATCTTCTTTGGTAGGGTAATTTAGCCCTAGTCCACAATTTATTTTTTCCCTGAGTGCCATTCTTTGGGAGACAGATTTAGGCAGAGAGCTGTGATCTGACTTCCTACCTTGTGCTGATCTTAAATTTTGTCTGTTTTCAAATCAGCCCTTGAAAACTGAAGCTCTGATTTATCTGGAATAAGCTGATATCCCAGGGCAACCATTGGCTCATTGCCTAATTACCTTTCTGGATTACTGCCTTACTATTTTTAGCCTTAAATATTTTCCTTCCACTTTGCCAACTTAGCTACAGATTAAAGCTATTTGTATTTAAACATTTTATCCAGTGTTTTCAGATATTTTGTACAGGAGGAGACTCTGAATATTTTAGTTCACTATATGCTAGAAACAGGTGTGTCCATCATGTTTATATTTACCTTCACATCTGTCTACCACTAATCCACTTACTCAGTTTTAGGATAGCCAGTCCCTTGGATGACAGCCCTTTAAAGAAATCCTCTTCCTTTCTGCTCATGTCCACACCCTTCTTTTCACTGCCCACAACTGAAATTTATTAATAAAATGAATCTAAATAGAACATAGAGATACACATGCTTCTAAAATAACTTATGCTGGGACGCCTGGGTGGCTCAGTTGGTTAAGCAGCTGCCTTCGGCTCAGGTCATGATCCCAGCGTCCTGGGATTGAGTTCCATGTCGGGCTCCTTGCTCCGCTGTCGGGGCCTGCTTCTCCCTCTGACTCTGCCTTCCACTCTGTCTGCCTGTGTTCACTCTCGCTCGCGCTCTCTCTCTCTGACAAATAAATAAATAAATAAAATCTTAAAAAAATAAAATAAAATACCTTATGCTGTGGATGGAAAAAGTGAATACATCTTTATAATCTTTTCTCTTTTACAGCTCCTCTTCTAGGCTGATAGTGGTAAAGATCATCTCTCAGGTAAACCAAAATAGTCGAAAATGGAATCCGAACACTTAAAAAAATCATCATTATCACCTCAGCACACAACATATATCTTATTCAGTAGATAATTGCTAAGTACCTACCACGCATTTCAGATACTACACTAAGTTCCAAGAGCACAGCAAATGAGGCTCGCCCAATCTGAAATGACATTGAACATGTGCAGTGCGAAATGCTAACATACGTGCAAACAAAGTCAGTCC
Source organism: Neogale vison (assembly GCF_020171115.1). Classification (NCBI taxonomy): domain Eukaryota; kingdom Metazoa; phylum Chordata; class Mammalia; order Carnivora; family Mustelidae; genus Neogale; species Neogale vison. Next base: position 126,456,216 of record NC_058096.1, on the reverse strand, counting down.
ACGCAGGGTCCTGTCCTGATGCACTTCCACCAAGTTTAGCTCCTGAGGGCTCATCACTCTATGTTTCTCCTGTCCTTTCCCTAATAAGCAACCTTGATAGTGAAAACTCTGGGCGGAATCTTCACTCTCCCCGTAGCTGAAAGATTAAATAAAGTACACAAAATAGCCAACAAAACTCAGCAAATCCCCCAGTTTTGCCCTTTTGAAGAGAAATCATTTTCTCCTAAAGAAAAGGAATTTTAAGTTATATTCATTAAAAGTGGCTGGCTGGCAGTTTGTATTTTTCAGAAAGTTCATCAGTTTAATATAATGTGCTGTTCATTTTAAAAGAAGTGGTCCCTTATTAGAGATATGATTTATTCTTAGATAAATCACTGAGTTATGGCTCACTGGGGTATATATTTAATACTGTCAAAAAAATGAAAGGACACCCCAAACTATCTGCAGTGCCACAGCTACTCATTCTAAAAAGGATCTGAAGCAGCTGAGCCCCCTGGGTGTTAAATGTAATCTTTGCCCGGGATAAAAGCACGGAGAATTGCTGATCTTCATAAAAAGATCTGTCTCTACCCACTGCCTTCCTCCTCTCTCTTCTGCCACAGTTCAGTTCATTGTCAGAAAGCTCCAAACTAAAAATTAAGGGGGAAAGTGGGTTATGTTCATGTCATTTAAAAAAATCTGCAGCCAGACAGGATTCCTTTTTAATGCTTGCCAGAGGGAAGTTCATCACTAAAACAAATATAGCTTCTTGATGGTAATGGATAAATTTGACTAGAGAAATAATGGAAAACCTATAGAAAAACAGGAAATATGTTTCCCCAATCTTACTGTTATCATCAATTGAATGAAATGTAGTATTGGCTGCCAAAAGTAACTACATAAAAAACTCATGTAGCACCAATTTCCAATTCTGAGTCAGAACTTATGCCTTTATTTTCACTCTGAGATCTCATCTACTTTTATCTGTATGGATTCTACTGATGACATCTAGATCTACAGCTTCTATCCTGACCTCTCCCCTTCACAGAACACCCTCATTTTAGGCCTCTTAATATTTCCCACTTTGATACTCAACTCCACATCAAATTCAGTGGGACCAAAACAAAGCCTTACCCTTTTCTTTCATTTTATTTCAAACTGTGTTTCCTTCCAACTTTACCATTTTACTCAAGGAACTCATCTGGTCTCCCAGTTGAAAAAATTTGAAAACATCTTTCACTTCAATCTTTTCACTCAGCTTCTGTGACCAGTTTGTCACGAAATCACCCCATTCCCTATCTGAAACACTCCTTGGATATACCCTTACTCTTTGTTCCTGCTGTGGAACAGAGCAGGCAGCCTAGTTAAGCTTACACCACCTGAGACTTCCATTAAAAGACTTCTTTGTGATGTTCTCTAGATCCACTCAGTCCTTCTTTCTGCATTTCAGTTCATTTGACTTTAGCTCTAAGAACCACCCTAAAGAGTGTCTGCCTTCTTGCTTCCACATTATAACTGATTTTCTCCAATATTACACCCATTTGTACTCCTGTGTTTTTGTCCATTTTGCTTTCCTTTCTGGGAATATCTACCTTCCCCTTCCCCAACATTTGCCTACTCAAATCCAGGTCATTCTTCAAATCCACATATGTAAATTTAGTTAAAAATAAGTATTAAGTATTTTAAAATACAGCAATTAATTGACAATGATCTGGTTACTCTTCTTCCCCAACCCTGCTCCAGACCCAAACCAGTATATCTAAATATTATAAAAGCATCATCCTTCCCTCAGAGACTAGGCAGAGTCATATTAATTTTAACTGAGTTCTATCTTCCCTTTAAAAATGATCCAATTGGGGGAATCTGGGTGGCTCAGTGGGTTAAAGCCTCTGCCTTTGGCTCAGGTCATGATCCCAGGGTCCTGGGACTGAGCCCCGCATCGGGCTCTCTGCTCAGCAGGAAGCCTGCTTCTTCCTCTCTCTCTGCCTGCCTCTGCCTACTTGTGATCTCTGTTTGTCAAATTAATAAATAAAATCTTTAAAATTAAAAAAAAATGATCCAATTGTGTCTATTACAGACTTTCTCTCTGTTATTATACTGGTGTGAGACATAATATAATGATCCTATTTTACAATGTATAATGATCACAGGTTTTCATAGACCTTAACATACGAGGTAAGACAAAGACTGGCTTCCATCTTCTAGGCTCTGGAAGAAAATCATGGACTCTATAATCTGCAGAATAAGGGGTCTTTCCACTTTGAGTGTTCTTTGGTCTGCCCATTTTCTCTCTCATGAATTTGGAGCATTGTCTTCTGGTTTCATGGAGCCTTGACATGAAACCTGCTTTGTGACATGATCAAAGATATATTCTGAGTCACCAATAGACAAAATAACTTATTTTCCTAAAAGATATCTCCTTACTTCTAACTTAAATCCCTCTGATGAACATCTGGCATGAACATCCCTACCACAGATATGAAGTAAGTTCTCCTTTGGAGAACCCTCATGGGTTCCTGGACCTGTGCCAAAAGTCCTAAAAGTGCAGTCCTAGAATTTCAACAGTATTCTCTGTTGAGAAACCAACACAAGTCCAAGTCCAAAAGAGGCTAATATTTTATGTCATCTACTGAGAATCATGGAGAATATAGTCTTAAAAAATATAATAGCTTTCCATACTTGTTACAGTGTTTTGTACAAACTGGAAAAAAATAAAGACATGCTCTATTTATTTGAACTGAGCAGGTTGTAATTTCATTTCAGACAAAAATGCTAATAAATACATTTGGAATAATTGGCTTCATAAAAAATTTTATGTTTATAAGTATGGTAATTTCATGAAAGCCACAAGTTTTAGGCATACAAACCTTATAATGTATAACCATTCATAAATTAGCAATCTGATTTCAGTGCTATAAAATAGTATAGTAATAGTTGTTAATTATCTTGTTTCCAATTGAAACAAATAATTTTCAATCTTTTGGCTTTTGGCTATAGAAGTTCTGGAAAATATTTCTCTCCAAAGAAAATGTATCTTGGGTTGGAGACTTTAGCTCTTCACTGTGCAGGACAATCAGCTCTGGAGACACAAGGGTTGCTGGAGTACATATCATGCATAGGCATCGTTAATCAAAGTCAGAACCAAGGTTTGAGCAAGCTAATTTTGCTCTGCCCAAACCCTCCCAATATGACACAAAAACCATGCTCTTCAACAGTATCTTTAACAAGAAATTAACTCTACAAATATACTGTGCTTTCAATAATTTTGATGAAAATTCCCAGAATATGGTTACACAGTATGTGGTAGTTCCTTGGAAAAATCACTTTTAATTACATCTCTGCTGGGGGAGGGCTTGGTTGGGGAAGGGACTTTATCCTCTCTTCTCTCTTGTCCCCCAACATCTCAGGTTGTCCATCTGCTTCTTCCAGGATTTCTATATTCCCATCTCATTAACTCACACACCTTTATCTTGTGGAACCATGTAACCCTACCCCAGCTCCTCTGACTCTGAACTTGCTTCCTCCACCGCTGAGGGCATTTAATTTACAAAGGCTCCTCTATTACCTGGAAACACCCGACCCAATGAGGCAGAGAGATTAGAAACAATTTTAAGTATTGTTTTCCTCCTTATAAGCCTCCCTTTATCATATCTGTCATATGCTAAAAATGGATAAGGGGTCAGTTTAAATGGTTTCAGCTTCACATGGGTAACCAGACTTGTGCAGGTGGCATCATGACTGCCTTTTCTGACTGGATCACCTGCTGGGCAAGGAGCAGCAAACAGTAGGTGGAAAAAAGACTGTATTTGGGTAAAGCAGAGAAGTAGATGGCAGACTAAGAGAAAAAGGACTGCATTCAATCTTTTAAAATACTTAAAAGTGGCAGATAAAAGGAAAAGGCACTGATCCCATGATGGTTCTGTTAAGTAATGTAGAAAAGCCATGACATTACAGGTGAGAAGCAAGGTGACATGACTTGAAGAGTGACATCACTGAGATCAGCAGGAGCCGAGGCTGGCTGGCAGCCCCCAGAGAGTCAGGAAAGGAAGCCCTGCAGCACACCCCCATACTGTGCCTAGGTGCTTGGTGTGGGGAGTTCTGGACCAAGGTAACCCTGAGTAACCTTTCTTTAGGTCACTCTATTTTTTTTTTTTTTTTTAAGCAGGATGTGGATCCCGATGTGAGACTCATGACCCTGAGATCAAGACCTGAACTGAGATCAACAATCAGACACTTAACCAACTGAGCCAGCCAGGTACCCCTCAGGTCACTGTTTTACCACAGCTTTCTCACATTTGTCTTAGAAGTAGATTTTAGATGAGAAGTCAAAAGATAAAAAAGATCAGGGAAATAAAACAGGTGGGGATTTTATATCTGGCCATCTGTACTGCTGAGGTAGTTGCTCTTAGTTGGCTTTTAGACTTTAACCCAGTTAAAGTCTTCTTAATTAATGTTCAATTGGTATAAGACCCTATATTGACACTGAATGGGAGACAAAGATAAATAATTCATTTTTAGAAATTTTTTCATACAAGGTACAATTATTCCTACCTGTTTTGTCTGATTTCTGATCTATTATCTTTATTTTAACCACAACACTTCACTTATGGGGATTTTTTTTTTAATCTAATGCTTTCTTTAAAAAAGATTTCAGGTAAGCAATCAATTGAAACTAAATAAAAATATAACAAACATATATAAAGAGAATCATAATATAAGACATGGTCCTTGCCTTAGGGAACTTGCCCTGGATTGAGAGATACAGGTGTATTTAAGGCAGACTGACAAGGCAAATAAAAGTTCCATGGAACACTGAGGGCAGGCTTCATCTAAGGAGGAGCATTTAAGAAAGGAATGGAAATTGATAAGAAGGAGCAGAAGAAGAGCATACCAGGTAGAGGAAACAAAATGTATAAAGCTCCTGAGCTGGACAAGAGTTTGGCTAATTTGAGGAACTGAGAGCAGACAGGTACTGCTGAGCCCAGAGACCAGAAGAGGGTGGGTGGCAGGAGGGGAAGTTGCCAAGGCAATGACTGAGGAGAACTGCTATGAGAACCACAGGATAGGTGTGGTGATCACTCACCTATAGAGGGACAATAGACCACATTCTTGACCTAAACAGCAACACCCTCATATCCTTCGTGTGCACTGTACCAGGTTCTTCCATTATTGGAGAAAAGATTTTTGTGGGATCAGTTACTGGTTAAGTGGCTAATGGTCACACACCTTGATCACTTTGTGGCTACTGGTCAAATGCTTTGCTAGCTGATTAGTTTGGCCCTAATGGCAGTCAATGCCAATGTCAATTTCCTTATAAGCTTATCCATTCCCTCATTTATGTATTCATTCAAAACATATTAAGCAGAGTCATTATCATATTCCTCGTCACAGCATTTGCATTTAAAACTTGTTTCTTTGTGGTTGTGTTTATACAGCCAACTATATAGCCAATTTATATAGCCAACTATATAACAACATGGTGTTATTCATAGTTGCTTAAATCTATGAACGTTCCCATTAAAAGCTAAGCAGAGAAGGAAGGGGGCACCTGCCTGGCTCAGTCAGAAGAGCATGAAACTCTTAATCTTGGAGTTGTGAGTTCAAACCCCATGTTTGGGTATAGAGATTACTTAAAAGTAAAATCTTTAGAAAAATAAAGACTAAGCAGCAGATGCTTGGTTAAGGAATGAAATATTCATTTATAAAACAGTTTCAGTAGGAGAATCTGGGGATCCTCATCATGATCTAATTGATAACAACTTTCCAGGAACCTATCAAATAGGCAAATTTGTTTATTTTAGAAAAGTGACAACGTCAAAAGGTATTTCAATCCTGGATTATTAAATAGAAAAGTTGTATTAAAAAGATAGTGCTGAGGAATAAGAGGAAGAAAAGAGGAAAATGTAGGAAATCCCCTAGAAGGAATAGGGTATTGAGACACAAATCTATTTTCAGGGAAATTAGAGAACTGAAATCTCCAATAATGATATAGGGGGAATAATGCTAAAGCTGTGGAAGTCAAATGCAGATGTAGAAAAACTCCAAGAGAGCTTTCTGATGGTTGCAGGCCTCAGGCAAAACTGTCATTCCAAAGCAGACCGAACACCCATCTGTCACAAGCCCTTGATGAGAGCACTGAAAACAGTGTGCAGAGTAGTAGCAGTAGTAGTAGCAGTACTTTCCTGAGTAAGATATAGCTCCAAGGGTCTCAGGAAGCAGGGAAAGATTACACTGTACTTGAATTTCAAATCAAACGAAGGAACATCCATTTAAAAGGTGTTTTTCTATACTTTCATATTCCCCAAACGGTAAAATAATATGACAGACAACAGGAAAAGCTTCGATTGTGAAAAAATTCTTTTTTTATTAATTTTTAAATTTTTTTTATAAACACATAATGTATTTTTATCCTCAGGGGTACAGGTCTGTGAATCGCCAGGTTTACACATTTCACAGCACTGATTGTGAGAAAATTCTTATTCTAGTTCAAAGATTTCCAAAATAAATGATATAAATGTAATAGTATAAAAATTGATGCAGGTAACTGTAATCCAGAAACTTTCTCCATATGAAATAAAAACAACAAAAAGACAAACTGTAAATGTTTTCTTGGAAACAACTGTAGCTTTTTGATTGATTAAAAACAACTGCAGCCAGAATTCCACTACCGTCTAGAATGTAGAAAGTTAGCTCATGTGTTACTCCCACCCTACCAGCTCAAAAAAGAAAGGTAAACCACAAAATCATAGCTTTTCTTTAACCCAGTAGAGAGTTGAGATCTTGGGGCAAAAAATAGCCAGAAATCCAAATGAAAATCACCCTATCCAACCAGGAACATTGCCTCAGCTGTGGCGGAGCATGGGAGAGAGGGACCCCAGGAACCAGCCAATGGGCAAAAAGAATGGAGGTAAAGGCCAAGAAGTGTGTGGTAGCATACAAGCACAGGATCCCCAGGAGCTACAAATAGAAGTGGAGCTCGCACTTACTTCACAGACCTACACTGGGTCTCACAAGAAACCATGAGGATGCAGGCAGAAGAAAGGCAAGACCTTCCCTCAGTGGCACAAGCCTGGAAGAGGGAAGTGACTGCCACTGCAAGAAGTGTATGGAACCCTATATGAACCTTCTCAGCTTCCTCCAGGTGAAACCCCATTGTACTGGGGAAAGGATAAAAGAAACCTCTTTGGCTCGGGTCATGATCCCAGGGTCCTGGGATCGAGTCCCGCATCGGGCTCCTTGCTCGGGGGGGGGGCCTGCTTCTCCCTCTGCCTGCCTCTTTGTCTGCCTGTGCTCACGTCTGCCTGTGCTCGCTCGCTTTCTCTCCCTCTGTCTCTGACAAATAAATAAATAAAATCTAAAAAAAAAAAAAAGAAACCTCTTTACTCATGGAGAAGGAGCAGTATTCTGGCCATTGGGGTGCCTGGGTGGCTCAGTCTGTCTTTGGCTCAGGTCATGATCTCAGGGTCCTGAGATCCCCATGTCAGGCTCCCTGCTCATGGGAGCATCTGACTCTTGGTTTCAGCTCAGGTCATAATCTCAGGGTCTTGAGACTGAGCCACACATAAGGCTCTGTACTCAGTGCAGAGTCTGCTTCAGATTCTCTCTCTTCCTCTGCCCCTCCCCCTGCTTATTCTCTCTCTATCTCTTTCTCAAATAAATACATAAATCTTTAATAGAAGAAACACTGGTCATCATTGGAGCATGCAAAGAAATCACCTAATATTTTTAAAACCAATCAATAAAAGGAAAGAATCAAGCACCTTAGCTGTCCTTCCTTCATGAACTGTACCTTACGGAACCCTAGTAGTTGTTGAGGGGCAGCTTCTCTTTAGCTGAATGTATTGTAGCTAATAAGGTAAGAAGTAAAAACAGAGGGGCACCTGGGTGGCTCAGTCGTTAAGTGCTTGCCTTTGGCTCATGTCATGATCCCAGGGTCCTGGGATGGAGCCCTGGCATCAGCCTCCCTCACCAGTGGGAAGTCTGCTTCTCCCTCTCCTACTCCCCCTGCTTGTATTCCCTCTCTCTGTGTCAAATAAACAAATAAAATCTTAAAAAAAAAAAAAAGGAAGTAAAAACAGAATATCACCCTTTGGAATGCCTTACAAATTAATGGATCTAGAAAATAATCATCAGTGGGTGATAACACCCCCAAAATGGAGAAAAACAGACAATATGTACCTCCTGTTAGAGCACCCAACACAAACTATGAAGTAGTCCTAAAAAATCCAAATTATTGTTTAATATCATTATTATTATTATTACTATCATCATCATAATAATAAATCTTTCAGGCAGGATAATGCTGTTATGGTATATTTATAAAAAAGGAAGCTTATAATTTAATTTGGACACTTTTACAGATAAAATGATGAAAAGAATTAGGTAGGGTCTAGATGAAATGACATTGCCCATGAGTTATAATCACTGAAGCTATGTGATGGGTATGTAGGGCTTAATAAAATGATTCTATTTTTGTATGTATTTGAATTTTTAAAAATTCAACTATGCACTGTAAAAAAATTTTTAAACCATATGAGCAGTGATAGCTGCTGAGAAACAATTTAATAAAAATCCTTACCCATTATTTATTATTTAAAACAAACCTTGATATAATAGCAGTAGATGAATTCTTCATGAATATTATTAGAAATATGCAGTTATATATTTACATATATAGTCAACCTAAAAGCAAACCGAAAAACTACATAGGAATAAAAATACCTAGGAATAAAAGAGGAAAATGTGCAGATCAAAACAAAAAGATTAAGTGCTACTGAGGAACACAAATAGACCTAAACAGACTTTGGTTAGAAAGATTTCAAAAATTATAAAGCACTTCTTCCAAAGTTAATCTTGAATACAACAAAATGCATTCAATAGAAAATAAAGATGCCAATAAAAATTTTTTCTGGGGGTAGATAAACTGCCTCTAAAGTTCATATGAGTAAATAAAGATGCCCCCCCAAAATCTGAAGAAATATTACTATCACAACCAGAATTCAAATATATTAAATAATTAAAACATACTGCTGCCTCTAGAAAGACTCAAATATACATAGAAATATAGTATTTGATAAACACAGCATTCCTAACTAGTGAGAGAAAAATGGATTATTCAGTAAATGGTGTTACAACATTAGGGAAGCCCTATGAGAAATTTAGATTTCTACTTTACATTTTACCAAAATTAATTCCGGATGAATGAAAATCTTATACATATGAATGAAATCATAAAAATACAGAATGAAAATATGAAACTTGTTAACCTAAACTTACCCACTACATTGGGGAAGGCCTTTTAAAATATGAAAAAAAGTCCAGAATCCATAAAATAAAAGACTGATAAATCCAACCTTATAAAAATTAAAAATTTCTCCAAGAGGAAAAAAAAAAACAAAATCAAAAGACAAATGAATAATTGAGAAATATCTGCAATCAACTGGCTGGAAAAAAAAAATTCCCTTAATACATTAAGGACTCCCACAGTTCAATAGGAAAGAGAATAGCAATGCAATTTGAAAAAATGGGCAAATGATATAAACAGTTCATAGAGGAGGTACAAAAAGCTCTTAAATGTATAAAAAGGAACACAGTCTCACCTATAAAAAGGGAATTTCAAAATAAAGTTGGTAGAGGTTTAAAAATTTAATAGCCCAATATAGTAATGAATCTCTGGTGGGAGTATAGTTATGTTTCTTGTGAAAGCAAAAACTGATTCACCCATACGAGGGATGGTTTAATAGTATTGATTAATAATAGAAATGAAGTGACTGAGCAATTTGAATTCAGGAGATTTATTTTCCAAATACTCTCCAAATATGCATTAACAAATATGACATGTACTAGGTAATCATTACAATGTTCTGTAAATAGCAAAAGATTAGTGATAATCAAGACATTCATCAATAAGGATCTAGCTAAATAAGTATATCACATACAATGGAATACTATGTAGCTACTAAAAAAAAAGGCAGCTCTACATACATGTATATATGCTTGTATAGGCATCTGTAAACTAATGACACATAATAAACTAGTAATAATAGTCATCTCTAAGATAGGAAGTTGGTTGTCTAAGGGTTAGGATTAAAAAATAGATTTAATCTTCATAGAATATCCTCTTAAAGCTATAGAATTTTTAACATATGCCTTCTGTACCTATTCTAATATATTAAGTACAATAATTTTAACAATACACTGTGAGTTAGAAAAAAAATACAATGTGATGTATCCCCCACCAAGGCATGCACACACATATATTTAAGGATAGCTTTAGAAATCAATGCTCATAATTATGACAGAATATCCTAGAACATTTAAAGGTGACTGCTTAATCATCTAAGAAATATTGTCATTAGTGGAAAGTTCATTAAATATATTTGTAAATAAATACTACAAAAAGTAGAGTACTACTACAAAAAGTCTAAGTGTACTACAAAAAGCCTAAGTGTAAGCTTGATGAGTTTTTACAAAGTGAATATGCCTGAGTCACTAGCACCCAGATCAAAGAAGAAAATATTATCAGCACCCTAAAAAACCCCTTACAATCACTAGCCACCACCATGATGTCTAACATTACAAAGTAATTTTGACTGTTTTGAATTATACATAAATAAAATCGTACAGTGTGGAGGGTTTTTTTTTAATTTGGTTTGTTTTTGTTTTCTTGATATCTAGCTTCTTTTGCTTAACATTATATTTATGGGATTCATCCACATAGTTGCATATTATACTGTTATTCTCATGTAATGGTCCATTGTGTGACTGTACCATTCATCCATGTTGATGTGCATTCAGGTTGTCTCTAACTTCTGACTGTAATAAAGAGTACAGCTCTGAATGTTCTTGTACATCTCTGGGTGAACATATATGCACATTTCTGTTGGGTTTATACCTAGAAGTGAAAGTCGCTGGGTCCTAGGATAGGTGAGCATTTTTAGTAGATATTATTAAGCAGTTTTCCAAAATGGCTGTGTCATATCTCACTCTCATTGTGTGTGATCAATTTCATATTTTAGCCATTCAGGTGGGCAACTAAAGTTATTACATTGCAGTTTTAATTTACATCGCTTTGTACCTGTTCAGTGATGTGCCTGTTCAGGGTTTTTGCCCATTTTTCTATCAGGTTGTCTGAGTTTTTATTATTTGTTTGTTTTATAGTCTGCATATGAGCCATTTCTCAATTATGTGTAATGCAAATAATTCTCCAATTCTGGGGCTTTTCCTCCATATATCTGCTTGGCTCTCTCTTTTTTCACATCTCTGTTCAGATGTCACACTGTCAGTGAAGCCCACCCTGGTCACCCCATATAGTAAATTTTTTTGTGAAACCACCTGATACTCCTCACCTCTATTTCCCTGCTTTGATTTTTCCTTAGTACGTACAACCATATGACATGCTACATACTTACTTGTTTCTTACTAATTTCTCTTCCCCTCCCACCCTACCCCCAATGGCATGAACTTATTTTATTTTATTTATTTAATATGTTCCAGACATTCAATACATTTTTTTGTTGTTGGAAGAATGGGTATAAACTAGATGAACTGCTCAGTGCTTTATACATATTCTCTATCTCTCCTTTATCCCTGAGTCTATGAAACATGTTATTTCCAAATTCAAACACATATTGATGTATGTTGTGTGAACAAATTTTATCAAAAAGTGATGTCAAGTTTAATATTTAAGAACTGAAAATTAAAGATCACCTTTTACTCCAAGGGTCCAAAAAAATTCTATTGATTCTTTGTCTCTTTGTTTTAACCATGAATCATCTACAATGATGATTATTCTAGCACTGTACATTTATACATTATGTTACCAAATAAATTAAAAAGAAACAACATACTAGTTCAAGCACTCCATTATTATAAAAATACAAAGAACTCCTCAAACTCAACACACACAAGACAGACAATCATATTAAAAAAATGGGCAGAAGATATGAACAGACACTTCTCCAACCAAGACATATAAATGGCTATCAGACACATGAAAAAATGTTCATCATCACTAGCCATCAGGGAGATTCAAATTAAAACCACACTGAGATATCATCTTACACCAGTTAGAATGGCCAAAATTAACAAAACAGGAAACAACATGTGTTGGAGGGGATGTGGAGAAAGGGGAACCCTCTTACACTGTTGGTGGGAATGCAAGTTGGTGCAGCCTCTTTGGAGAACAGTGTGGAGATTCCTCAAGAAATTAAAAATAGAACTTCCCTATGACCCTGCAATTGCACTACTGGGTATTTACCCCAAAGATACAGATGTCGTGAAAAGAAGGGCCATCTGTACCCCAATGTTTATAGCAGTAATGGCCACAGTCGCCAAATATGGAAAGAACCAAGATGCCCTTCAACGGATGAATGGATAAGGAAGATGTGGTCCATATACACTATGGAGTATTATGCCTCCATCAGAAAGGATGAATACCCAACTTTTGTAGCAACATGGACAGGACTGGAAGAGATTATGCTGAGTGAAATAAGTCAAGCAGAGAGAGTCAATTGTCATATGGTTTCACTTATTTGTGGAGCATAACAAATAGCATGGAGGACAAGGGTCGTTAGAGAGGAGTAGGGAATTTGGGTAAATTGGAAGGGGAGGTGAACCACGAGAGACTATGGACTCTGAAAAACAGTCTGAGGGGTTTGAAGTGGCGGGGGGGTGTGAGGTTGGGGTACCAGGTGGTGGGTATTATAGAGGGCACGGCTTGCATGGAGCACTGGGTGTGGTGAAAAAATAATGAATACTGTTTTTCTGAAAATAAATAAATTGAAAAACACACACACACACACAAAAGAGTGGCATTTTGAAAATTTAAAAAAAAATGGGCAGAAGATATGAACAGACACTTCTCCAATCAAGACATACAAATGGCTATCAGATACATGAAAAAATGTTCATCATCACTAGCCATCAGGGAGATTCAAATTAAAACCACATTGAGATATCATCTTACTCCAGTTAGAATGGCCAAAATTAGCAAGACCGGAAACAACATGTGTTGGAGGGGATGTGGAGAAAGGGGAACCCTCTTCCACTGTTGGTGGGAATGCAAGTTGGTGCAGCCACTTAGGAGAACAGTGTGGAGATTCCTTAAGAAATTAAAAATAGAACTTCCCTATGACCTGCATTGCTCTACTGGGTATTTACCCCAAAGATACAGATGTCGTGATAAGAAGGGCCATCTGTAACCCCAATGTTTATAGCAGCAATGGCCATGGTCACCAAACTGTAGAAAGAACCAAGATATCCTTCAACGGACGAATGGATAAGGAAGATGTGGTTCATATACACTATGGAATATTATGCCTCCATCACAAAGGATGAATACCCAACTTTTGTAGCAACATGGACGGGACTGGAAGAGATTATGCTGAGTGAAATAAGTCAAGCAGAGAGAGTCAATTGTCATATGGTTTCACTTATTTGTGGAGCATAACAGATAGCATGAAGGACAAGGGGAGATGGAGAGGAGAAGGAAGTTGAGGGAAATTGGAAGGCGAGGTGAACCATGAGAGACTATGGACTCTGAAAAACAATCTGAGGGGTTGGAAGGGGCGGGGGGTGGGAGGTTGGGGGAACCAGGTGGTGGGTATTAGAGAGGGCACTGATTGCATGGAGCACTGGGTGTGGTGCAAAAACAATAAATACTGTTATGCTGAAAAGAAATAAAAAATTTTAAAAATACAATGACCTAATTATGTCAACTTCCAGAGAACCAAAACAAAGAATTAATTTCTTGACTAAATTCATCATTATTTTCAAAGAAGTTATGTGAGTAGTACTAAAAGGCATTACTATAAAAAGTCAGTGAGTATTTAAATGAAGAAAAGAAAGAAAAATATAACTTAATATATTTCAGACATGATATTTAGGCTCAAATGTATCATCCAATATGTGCTGCTATTAAATATTATAATACCAATCCAAAAATTGTGTCACTTATACAAGATATAATGTTTTTACCTGAACATTCCATTTTGCATGTCTTATATTTCAATAACTTTCACAAATCTTTCTTTACAGCTACTAATTTTATTTAACCAAGTATTAATAAATAGATACATATGGGAGGAAAAAGTCAGTGAGTATGAGAGAACTTTCCTTATGTCTATGAGTGAACAGGGAGAATGGAGCTTCAATTATCCCCACTGAACAAACATGCCACTTTAGATAATTCTATGTTGTCTAACAAGCATTCACTAGACATCTCCCCTCTGTACATGGCCCAAGTTTCATTTCCAGAACTCTCAGAATAGATGACTTAGTGGGAGAGAACGTGTGTGCCTAAACTGGCATATGAGATTAGGTAACAAACAAAATGCATTATCCTCCTTCCATCACAGTCTTAATGTCTGTTACCAGTCTGACTTGGGCTTTTGGCTTCAGGCTGAATGAAATCTCTGACTTGAAAAGGATTAAGAACAAACAGCCCTGTCCTGCTTCTCTCCTAATATGCTTTGGGACAATAGGGGTACAGAAAAGAGTGTCTCATTTGTGAAGATAACTTAATTTAAATAGCAGTTCATGAAGACTGACTTGAGCAACATCAGGACTTCTTTGGTTTTCTCCCATCCTGTATCTAGGGCCGCCCCTCATCACAGTCTTCAAGACATGATATGTGCTCCCCATCCAGGTGAATTTACACAAAATTGATTAACACTTCACTTGCATGTTATTGAACTTGATGTATGAGTTTTAAATCATATAGCTCATGGCACTTAGTCAACAAAACACTAAAATGTCTCTTTTTTATAATGATTTGGATGATGTGGCTGAAGTTTCCTAAAAATTATTGAGACTATAAACCAATTTGTTAAATTTAGTGAAAATTTTCCATATTAAGTAAGATGACTCTTTTTCTATGCAAAACCTTCTTGTGAAAGGTTAAATGACTTTTTCATCATTCTTTCAATGTCTAAGATAAATGGTCTTGGGTTGTCAGCCAGATGATATTTAACTCAGCACTCTACCAAAATTAAAAACAGCCTATGAGAAGAGGAAGAAAGAGATACAGGAAAGGGGGCTGAACAAAATAAATGGAACATTCATGTTTGTATGTGTATGTTTAGACTCCCAGCCAGAATATAAATGATCACAAAATGATTGTGGGTTTTTTGCACCCTTTTCATGCTGTCTGACTCAGTGTCCAATGTGATGGCATTACACAATGAACTACTGGAGAGACACAACCTGGAACAGGAATACTGACCTTCAGAAAAATTGTGAAGAAGCAATGGTGTATCTTTGGTGCTTGCCAACAGTTGTTTCCTCCATTCTATCCTTTCCAGTACTCCTCCATCCTTGTAAACACTTTAATTTTTCAAGGGTCCAGGATCTCTCTTTCAGTGAAAAAGAAAATGCCCATGGAATACCTACTATATCTAGGTACAGCGCAAGACACTAGGTACAATGCAAGATACTTCCATAAGAACAAGGAAGATTGATCTTGCTTGAAAATGTACACTACAGGGGCGCCTGGGTGGCTCAGTGGGTTGAGCCACTGCCTTCGGCTCAGGTCATGATCCCAGGGTCCTGGGATCGAGCCCCACATCAGGCTCTCTGCTCAGCAGGGAGCCTGCTTCCTCCTCTCTCTGCCTGCCTCTCTACCCACTTGTGATCTCTCCCTGTCAAATAAATAATTAAATTCTTTAAAAAAAAAAAAAGAAAATGTACACTACATAGGATGTATCATATATAGGATATAGATGTATGTTTAAAAAGCTACCAAAATACACTGAAGTTGTTGATATGATTCTGACAAGTTCAACTATATTAAAAAATTTTTAAGCCATCTACAAAGAGTAGTGATTAAGCCCATGTTCAGGACCAGATTATAGAAGATACTGAATAGCAACTGAAGGAATAGAGTACACTGAGAGCAAAGGGAAGACATTAAAGGTTTTGGCAACAATGCATGAAAACCAAGCTTTCAAAAGAACAATTTAGGGAAAAACAGAGATTAAAAATGCTACTTTGGAAGTCACTATTGTCAAAACTGGCATGAGAATAAATAGAAATTCTGAACAGATCTATTTCTATTAAGAAATTAGCTTTATCATAAAAAACTTTCATATAGTCTTCTGCTTCTGAATGTTTTAGATTTATACAGGATATGTTCTCTTGCAGTGAAAAGCTAAACAAAAAATATTTCAGACTTTGCATAACAGGTAGTATAAGACTTTGATTTCTGAAAGAAAAGACATAGTAAGATCCTTCTGATAATGCTGGAGACATTTTCTGGATTGTGAGGCAGGGATGGATAACAGAGAAGAGCCAAGTGATCACTATGAGTTAAGAAGACAAAGACTGGAGCTGAGAAAGCTGAGGCTGTTGGAATGTGTAAAGCAGAATACTGGAAAGGAAGGTAATACAGAAAGAAAGAACTCTAGAAATCACCATAGTGGGTCCCCTTGAATGTTGTTTAATACTAACCTGTCATATACAGAATGAAATTCTACAAAGTTGAACAAAAAACTACCAGGGAGTTGTAAGCTGAACAACATCCAGAGCTCATTCAGAGCTGATATCTGTTCAAGTTCTGTCCAGCTAAACTGAAGAGACTTTGTTGAACACTCAAGTCATTAAGACTCCAGAAATATCATACCTTATTAGAAGGGCTAAAGTAGTCCCAGAGCTAAGGCTATTCTATAAGTACCGCAAAATGCTTCAATAGGCCTCAAAAAGATCAAACTGAATCACAAGTAAATCAATTGCCTGCTTAAACATAAGTCAACCCTCTTTAAAGAAAGACAACAAAATCCAGCCCAAGAAAATAATATTACTAATGTCCAGCATCTCATAAATACCAGATGTATGAAGAAGCAGGGAAACATCAACCAAAAGTGGAAGAAAAAAATCAATAAGCAGACCCTGAAATAACAGGGAAAAATACTTTATTGCAGTTATTATAAAGCTAAATATTATAAATATGATCAAGGATTTAAAGGGGAAAAACATAATGAGGGGAGAAATGGAAGATGTTAAAAAGTGTCAAACGAAACTTCTGAAGCTGAAAAACAGTATCTGAAATGTAAAATGAAACATAAAAATTAATAGATTAGGTAATATAGATGAAAAGATCAGTGAACTTGAAGACACAGATATAGAAACTATCCAAATTGAAGTGGGGAGAAATAAGACTTAAAATAAGTGAATTGAAACTCTGTCATCTGTGGAACAACTTAAGAAGTTGAACATATATGTAACTGGAATTCCAGTAAAGGGAGGAGCCAGATATATCATGCAAATACTGATAATAAGAACACTGGAGTGGCTATATTAATATTAGGCAACGTTCAAGACAAAGAATGTTACTAGGAATAAAAAGGATCTCATTGTAATGTCAATTCATCAAGAGACCATAACAGTCCTAACTGAGTATATACCTAATAACAAAGTTTCTGAATAGAAGAAACAAATGCACTGAAAGAGACATAGAGAAATCCACAATTATAGTTGAAGTTTTCAACAATTCTCTTTCAATTTTTAATAGAATAGAAAGTCTCTAAGGATAATGAAAAGTTGAATAGCACTATCAACAAATTGATCTAATTGACATTTATAGAATATTCCATGCACCAACATCAGAATACACATTCTTTTAAAGAACACATGGACAAAAGATCCCAAATAGCCAAAGCAATTCTGAAAAGGAAAAGCAAAACCAGAAGCATCACAATTCCAGGTTTCAAGCTATACTACAAATCTGTAGTCAACAAAACAGCATGGTACTGACACAAAAACAGACACATAGATCAATGGAACAGAATAGAGAGCCCAGAAATGAACCCACAACTATATGGTCAACTGATCTTTGACAAAGCAGGAAAGAATATCCAACATAAATAAAACAGTCTCTTTAACAAAGAGTGTTGGGAAAACTGGAGAGCAACATGCAAAAGAATGAAATTGGACCACTTTCTTATATCATACACCAAAATAAATTAAAAATGGATGAAAGACCTAAATGTGAGATAGGAGACTATCAAAATCCTAGAGAATACAGACAGAAACCTCTTTGACCATGACTTCAGCAACATCTCAGTAGACACATCACCACAGGCAAGAGAAACAGGCAAAAATGAACCATTGGTACTTCATCAAGACAAAATTTTCTGCACAGGGAAGGAAACAGTCAAAAAACTAAAAGACAGCCTATGGGATGGGAGAAGATATTTTCCAACAACATATCTGATAAAAGGTTAGTACCCAAAATCTATATATAGAACTTACCAAACTCAACAACCCCAAACCAAATTACCCAGTTAAGAAATGGGTAGAAGACAAAGAAAGCCTGAAACCCAGACTCCATAAGGGAGGAAAGGTGAGAAACCCTGATCCCCCCAAAATTCCATCCCCAAATAATAAATATTTTACCCTCTTCTTAACAGCTATCAGTAAAAGATAGAGATTCAAACCCTAGGGTGCATAGCTCTCCCTTGAGCTTATCCCCTCACATCTCAAGAGTAAACTCTAACAAACTCCTCACTTGTGCTCCTCAACCACTGTCCTGTCCATCCTTGAATTCTTTCTTGTGACAAGATGAAGAACCTTCAGCAACTTCTTTGGGTTGGGCTGGGTCAAGGCCCCGGCACCCAGTGTGTCCTTAGTCTACCTGACAACATTATGGCCTAGAATTTCTACTTAGATTTGTACCTGAAGGAAATAAAATTATATGTCTACAAAAACACTTGTACAAATATGTTCAAAATAGCTTTATTCATGAGAGTAAGAAGTTGGAAACAATTCAGATAACTATCAAGAGATAATAAAAAATAAATTGTGGTACATTTATTCAATGTAATATTTTTTAGCAATTAAAAGGAGTAAACCAGGGACGCCTGGGTGGCTGTTTGTTGAGCGGCTGTCTTCGCCTCAGGTCGTGATCCCAGGGTCCCGGGATCGAGTCCCACATCCAGCTCCTGGCTCAGCAGGGAGCTTACTTCTCCCTCCCACTCCACCTGCTGTTCTCCCTGCTTGTACTCTCCCTTTTTGTTAAATGAATAAATAAAACCTTTAAAAATTTTCTTTTTTTTTTCATTTCTTAATAAGTTTTTATAATAATTACATTTTGTAATGATAATATTTTGAATTTACTGTGTTAAACAAAACATACTATTAAAATTAATTTTGCCTGTTTCATCTTTTAAAGTGTGGCTATTACAAAATCTAAAATTCTTTTTTTTTCCAATTTATTTATTTTTCTTTAAAAAAAAAGGAGTAAACCATCGATACACACAGTATGATATATCTCACCCACACTATGCTAAATGAAAGATGTCAGACACAGAAAAAAGTACTGAATGATTCCATTCACATAAAATTCTAGAACCATTAAAGCTAATTTAGGGTGAAAAAATATCACATGGGGCCCCTGGATGGTGCAGTCAGTTGAGCCTATAATTCTTGGTTTGGGCTCAGGTTATGACGTCGGGGTCCTGAGAGAGAGAGCCCTGCGTTGGGGTCTGTGCTCAGCATAGAGTCAGCTTGGGATTCTCTCTCCCTCTTTTTCTGCCCCTTCCACTTGTTCTCTTCCTCTCTCTCTCTCAAAATAAACAAATCTTTAAAAAAAATTTTTTTAATTATCACAAACGTGGTTGTCTCTTTGGGGCTGAGATTGGGAAGAGTAGAGGGAATTTTATGGGAGGTGATAAATGTTCTATATCCTGGTAGGCCTAGGTTATATGGGTCAAATTCAATAAATTATAAACTTAAAATTTATACATTAAATTGCCTATAAATTCTACCCCAACTTCCTACTGCCCCCCCCCACAAAAAACCCCACTGGAAACAAATATTAAACTCTAATTAGGAGACTTGTTATTCCCAAAACTATGCATTGCCAATTCTGAAACTACCTTCTCTGTGTTCTAGGCTTAAGCATATTAGTAAATTTACTGAGATTAATAGAATATAGAAAGAAGGAAAATTAGAACATACCCTGTGGTACTAGATTGGAATTAAAGATACCATTGAAGTTTTTTTTTTTAAGATTTTATTCATTTAATCTTGGAACACTGAAAACTAAAATAAAATTTAATTTAAAAAATAATAAAAAATAAGATTTTATTCAGTTATTTGTCAGAGAGAGGGAGAGCATAAGCAGGGAGAACAGCAGGCAGAGGGAGAAGCAGGCTCCCCACTGAGCAAGGAACCGATGTGGGACTTGATTCCAGAGTCCTGGGATCATGACCTGAGCTGAAGGCAGATGCTTAACTGGCTGAGTCACACAGGCGTCCCATCACTGAAGTTTTTAAAAATAAATATAGATACATAAACAAAGATATATATGGACACACATGGATTTTCTGGCCCTCACCTTGGAAGAGACCTAAAAGTGCCCTCCTTAATACCCATCACCCATTTAGCCCATCTCTCACCCACGTCCCACCACTGACCCTCAGTTTGTTCTCTATAGTACAGTCTCTTATGGGACATTTTTGAACAAAAGGACATTGGAGCAACTGATTAAATTTGAATATGAACAATGGATTATATAATAGTGCTGTATCAGTGTTAGATTTCCTGATTCTACTAACTATACTGTAGTTATACAAAAGAATTTTCTTATTCCAACTAAATGCACACACAAGTATTTAGATGTAAAAGGGGGGGGAATGAACCATACCAATGGTGAGTTACCATTATTTTGTTATTATAATTGATAAGACACCCAATGTGATTTCAGAACAAGGTTAAACCACGCTATTGCCTTTAGAGAGTAGTGACATTTCAAAAGCCACAGGTTGATAAATGTGCAGCACCAAATTTAGTATTAACTTGTACAAATTCTTGAGAAAATAACATGTTAAAGATAAGCCCAAATTTACATTCAAATTTCTCTAAACATTGATCCTGGCCTAAATCAAAATCATCTAAACTATGAGAAATAGTCTTGAAATCAGCAAACAGTGAGAGGTTAGTTGAACTACAGAGGAAAGAAAAGCTTTGCAATACTGCCCCCCCCCATATCAGGTCCCATTTAAAATCAGGAGACAGAAAAAAGAAATGAATTAAAATATGTCCCTTTAATAGCTTCTGTGCACGCTCCACAACCACCATCTATCTCTACCCCCGTCCTCCTGCTCGACATACAGATTTCTTTTTCCCCACAGACACCATTTCCATTTGGGAATGAACCACAGTAATTTTTCATACATGTTTTTGTTTTTAATCTAAGCATCGATTTAGTATTATTGTATGCTTTTATAGCCCACACACCCTGGCAAGAGTTAACAGGCATTCCAGATATTATCAAATATATTTAAACATGATGCTTGAGTGGTCTTTGCAGCTGGTAGGTTATACATAAAATATGTTCAGCCAGTGATAGTGTCCTTATCTAAAGACAGAAGCTAGCAAAATTTCATCCTGTGTGCTCTGTCAGATTGTTCCCTTGGACAGATGGCAGAAGACTCCCGATGACAAGTGTGAGATGCTATCTGAGTGTCATGGCAGTGGTTTTTCTCATTGCCCTGGACAGAGCTCCCTGGCTACTCTCTTCATTTGGAGCGTGCAAATGAGTAGATGTGGATAGTAGAATGTGTGTGATCAATAAACTCACATAATTAGAATCTTGCTGAAAGGAGTATTCTCTCTATGAAAAGAACCTCCATTAAGCCGCTTGGTCTCCCTTACTAGACAAGGGCTCATACTGTCTCACCCTTTTGTATATTTTTCCCAAGTGACAAGAGTAAAGTGACAACAAAAATGACAAATTTTTAAGTGTTGCCCACCTTTTCCAGAATCAGGTTTTTAGTTCCTTGACTCAGTGCCAGCTGGGAGCTCACTGGGGAAATTCAAATCCAACACCTTCCTCAGTATACTGTCTGCTTTTATCTTATCTCATCTCTCTGCTGCTAAAGGGCACTGCTACTCACTGCACATGAACCCATACACCCACAATGCACAAGTTCCTCCCTTGACCCCTATACTCCATTTGCACAGGGCCTTCTTTAAACCAAAGGTGAAGGTTGTACACCCCCTTCAAATCATCTCTAGGTAAGCCCTCCCATTTACCCCCTGAAAAAAATAGTAAACATATTCCCTCAAGGCACTTTCACACTTACACACTTTTATAATTACACACACAGAGAGAGTGGTAAAATACATGTAACATGCTGCCCTACTTTACATTCCCACTATCAGTGTCTAAGGTTTTCATTTTCTCAATATCCTCTCCAACACTTGTGATTTCCTACGTTTGGTTTGGTTTTGTTGACAGTAGCTATATTAGATTCCTAGGATTGCTATAAGAAAATACCATAGACTTCGTAGTTTAAACCACAGAAATTTATTTTGTCACAATTCTAGAAGCTGGAAGTCCAAAATCAAAGTATCATTAGGTTTGGTTTTGTTGGTTTACAGATGACTGCCTTCTCATTGTGTCCTTGCATGGCTTTTTCTCTGTGCGTACACATCTCTAGTGTCTCTTCCTTTTCTTCTAAGGACACCAGTTCTACTGTTTTAGGACCCCGCCCTTATGACTCACTTAAACTTAGTTATCTAATTAACAACATATCTCCAAATACAATCATATTCTAAGGTGCTGTGGGTTAGGGTTTCAACATATGAACTTGTGGGAGGTGGTGGGACATAATTCACCCCATAGAAGGGGTCATATGAGTGCAAAATGGTATCAAATTGTGCATTTCTCTAATGATTAGTAATGTTGAACATCTTTTTATGTGCTTATTAGACATTTGTACATCTTCTTGAGATAAGTGTCTATTCAAGTCCTTTACCTATATTTTAATCAGGTTTTGTTATTGTTGCTAAACTAGAGGAATTCTTTATATATTCTATCAAATACATGATTTCCAAATATTTTCTCCTATTCCATGGTTGCCTTTTCACTTTGTTGATAGTGTGCTTATATATTTTTTTAAAAATCTTTAAGTTTACAAATATTTTTTGAGAGTAGAATCCAGAAGCTACTCTTTACCTAATATTTGATATTTAGACATTCAGTAATTTGTCTTAAATTCATGTCATTTAGGGCATCTGGGTGGCTCAGTGGGTTAAAGCCTCTGCCTTCGGCCCAGGTCATGATCCCAGAGTCCTGGGATCGAGCCCCACATCGGGCTCTCTGCTCAGCAGGGAGCTTCCTCCTCTCTCGCTGCCTGCCTCTCTGCCTACTTATGATCTCTGTCTGTCAAATAAATAAATTCATGTCATTTAATAACACCATAACTACTTGACAAAAGTATCTAAAACCATGAAGGGCTTATAAACCTATTTTTCTTATAGCCTCCCTTTTTGGCCAGAGTGACTATCTTCCTGAATAATTCAAATATTTCTACTTATTATCAACATGGAAGCACATGTTTCTCCAAATATATCTATGGTCTTGGAGGTATCAATATTTCCTTTGATGGTCTCTTGACTTCTTTCTAGGCCTAAGAGAAGGAATGTTAGCCTAAAAAAATTATTTACTCCAACAAAAAGAAAAAAATAAGGCATTACTCATGAAATTATTCCAGTCATCAATGTACTTGCCTATGTATGATATTGATAGGCTATACCAAAAGGAAAATTATATAGAGTTCAACCTCAAGAATGGTAGAGTAGGGACCACCAAAAATCCACTCCTCCATAAAAGCAGTAAGAACACTGACAAAAACTGTCAAAATCAACTTTTCCAGAACAAAAGGTTTATAAAAATCTGAGAGTATTAACTTTTTTAAAAAAATTATTGAATCTCTGCAAGAACAGCAATTCTTGTGGTGCTTTAGCTACTTCCATGCTCCTCTCTTCAGCTCTGCAGCAGCTATTGAAGCCAACAGCTTCACAACTACAGTGACTGTAAGAACCAGAGCCCAACAGGCCTGGGTAAAGGGGACACAAATAGACTTGGAACTATCTAAAGGTCCCCTGCCCAGAGAACTGTCACTGTTTGACTTGTTAAGCAGCTTGCTGAAAACTTCCATTTTCAGAACATGTCTTTATTTTTTTCCAGTCAGAGCTCACTCCATGTAAACAGCCTTACCCACAGAGCATTTGTCAAAACAAACAGCAACAATTGTCTTATATCATGGCTGCTCAAGACATATATATATATATATGACTATCTGCATGCATAGGGCCATGTGCAAGCACAGAAAAAATCTGAGGTTTTAAACTCTCACCTCTGACTTACATTGAGGTTCTGCACAAATTCTAGCTCCATTGGTTAATGGGAAGCTTGCCCCAACACATACACAGAACCAGTTAGCAATGACTAAGAGACTTACTGATTCAAGGTATTTAAGGAAATCTTTGGCCATTTATTAGCTGACAACAGAGCAAACTGATGGCCATAAATAACAAAGAACACAGACTTTCAGAATTAGTCCAAGAAAGTCACTAAATAAACAACATTAACAAAATTGATAGCAGCAACAACAAATCCTGGACAGGAGGAGAGTCTGATTTTCAGAGCTGACACACATTATTTAAAATGTCCAGTTTTCCACAAAAGGTACACAAGACATGCAAAGAAACTGAAAGCTATGGCCTATATGCTGGGGGGAAGGGAAGAGATTGACAGAGAAAGTCTCTAAGGAAGACTAAAAGTTTCATTTACCAAAGATTTTATCTTTTTTATTTTTTTAAGATATTTTTTACTTATTTGACAGAGAGATAGAGAGCACAATTAAGCAGAGCAGCAGGCAGAGGGAGAAGGAAAAGCAGGCTTTCTGCTGGGCAGGGAGCCTGATGTGGGGCTTGATCCCAGGACCCTAGGATCCCAGGATCCCATGACCTGAGCTGAAGGCAGCTGCTTAACAGACTGAGCCACTCAGGTACTCCAGACACAGATTTTAAATTAACTTTCATAAATATGTTCAAAACCCTAATAGGAATCCATGCTTATACAATTAAATAAAGCTTAGGAATGCTGTTTCACCAAACAGAGAATACCAATAAAGATAAAGGAATTATTTGTTTCAAGAGAAAGAAAGTGAAGGAAAAGGAAGTAGAGAAAAATAACCAATTAGAAGTTCTAGAGTTGAGAAGCACAAGTGAAACTTAAAAATTGACTAGAGGGGCTCAAATTAGTTTGAGGAAACAGAAGAAAGAATAAGTAAACTTGAAGACAGGTCAAATGAGAATAGCCAGTCTGGAGAACAGAAAGAAAAAAGAATGAAACAAAACGAACAGAGGCTCAGAGACCTAAGGGTTACTGTTAAGTATACCAACATACACACAATGGGAGTCCCAGAAGGAGAGAAGAGCATAAAAAAGTTATTTGAAGAAATTGTTGCCTAAAATTCTCAAATTTGAGGGAAAATATTTATTTGCGCATCCAAAATGTCAATATATTCCAAGTGGGACGAACTCAGATATACACACATCTAGATACATCAGAGTAATACTGTCAAATCTAATGACATAGAGAATCTTGAAAGTGTGAAGAAAGTAACTGTTCACACATAAGGGATTCTTAACAAGATTAACAGCTGATTCTCATCAGAAACACAGAGACAAAAAGGCAGTGGCATGGTATATTTAAAGTACTCAAAGAAAACAACTGTCAACAAAATTCTACATCCAGCAAAACTATTCTTAAAAATTTGGGAGAAGACATCAGATAAACAAAAATAGAGAACAATTTATTAGATTATGTTAGATAAACAAAAATAGAGAAAATATATCACTAGCAGAAATTGACAAATTCTAAAATTCAAAAAGAAGTGTTAGAGACCCAGAATAGCTAAAACAATCTTGAAAAGGTAGATAAAAGTTGGAGGACAAAACAAAACAAAACAAAATAAAAAAACCAAAGTCACCTACTACTACAAAGTCACCTATTAGAATGGTTAAAATCCAAAACACTGACAGTATTAAAAGCTGTTGAGGACATGGTGCAACATGATCTCTCAAGCGAATGCAAAATGGAACAGACACTTTGGAAGACAGTTTGGTGGCTTTCTATAAAGGTAAACATACTCTTGTCATAAAATCTAAAATCACAATCCTTGGTATTCACCAAAAACATCAAAAAGTTATGTATACACAAAACCCTGCAACCTTATAATTACCGTATTTGTAAGCACCAAAATTTGGAAGCAACCAAGATGTCCTTTAATGGGTGAATGGATCAATAAATTGCGGTACATACAAAGAACATTATTTGGGAATAAAAAGAAATGAGCTATCAAGCTACGAAAAGACAAGGAGGAAATTTAAATGCATATTGCTGAAAGAAGCCATTCTGAAAAGGGTATATACTATATGATTAAACTATATGACATTCTGGAAAAGGCAATACTATAGAGACAGAAAAGATTGATGGTTGCCAGGAGGAGGAGGATAGGGAGGGATGAATAGGCAAGGTACAGGGAACTTTTAGGGCAGTGAAAATATTATAATACCATAATGGTGGATACATGTCATAATGCACTTGTTCAAACCCACAGAATGTACAACACCAAGAGTGAACCAAAATGTAAACCATGGACTTTGGGTGATAATGATATGTCAACATAAATTCATCACTTGCAACAAATGTATGACTCTGGTGAGGAATATTAATAATGGAGGAGACCATGCATGTATGGGGGTGGGGAGTATATGGGAAACATCTCTTCCCTTAGTTTTGTTGTGAACCTAAAACTGCTCTAAAAAAATAAAGTCTTAATATAAAAAATAGAACAAATTAAAAAGAAAACAAATAAAATAACATTAAACTTGAGGTGCAAAAATGCCAAACGAACATACATAGCTACAATCAAGACAAATAAAAAATAATAATCAAGAAAATGTGGTATTACCATAAACACAGAAATACAGATTAATGAAGCTAAATTGAGAGTCCAAAAAGAAACACTTACATTTACAGTCAATTGATTTTGAATAAGATTGCTAAGATAATTCAATGGGGAAAAAATAGTCTTTTCAACAAATATTACCAGGACAATTGAATCTCTAATGTAAAAGAATAAAGTTTGTCCCCTACCTCACATCATATGCAAAACCTAATTCAAAATGGGCCAAAGGCCTAAATATAAGAGCTAAAACTACAAAACAATTAGAACATAGAAATAAACTTCCTTGACCTTGGATTTACCAATGGTTTCTTAGACGGAACAACCAAAGCAGAAGCAACCAAAGAAAAATATAGATAAATTGGACCTCATTAAAATTAAAAATGTCTGGGCTTCAAAGAACATCATTAAGAAAATGAAAAGGCACCATACAGAATAGGAAAAAAATTTTGCAAACCATTTATCAGATAAAATATTTGTATCCAGAATATACAAATAATTCTCACAATTCAACAATAAAATGACAATCTAATTTTTAAAATAGGCAAACAATTTAGAGAATGGCTATACTGCTAATGAAATAAGTGAGTCAGAAAAAGACAAATGCCGTATGATTTTACTCATACGTGGAATTTAAGAAGCAAAGGAAAAATACAAAGCAACAGACTCAACTATAGGAAACAAACTGTTGGTTCTGAGGGGAAATATGTTGCGGGGATAGATGAAGGGGATTAAGAATGATGAGCACTGAGTAATGTACAGAATCACTGAATTGTACACCTAAAACTAATATAACATTATATGTTAATTATAAGAAGCTAATTTTTTCATTATGTTCAGTTAGCTAAAATTTTAAAAATAGGCAAAGGATTTGAAAAAGTTTCTCCATAGCAGATATACTGATGGTCAATAAGCATATACAGAAATGTTTAGCATCTTCAGTCATTAAGGAAATGGAACAAAATCATAATCAGAGAGCACTGCACACTTACTAGAGTGGTATAACAAAAAATATGGATCCTAACAATTGTTATAATTAAGTATAATTAAAAGAGATCTAGAGCTTAAGCGTATAAAGGGCTTTGCTTTTAAGATAAGCTCTAGACCTCTTTTGTACACAGTTTCCTTCCAAGCTCATTGCCAGCTTATGTTCACCATAAGAAGTAGGTGAGCTTTTGTGGTACCTGCTCCTTTACTGGCCATTTATAGGCTTGAAAACATCTTTGTGACACTGTCATTAGTTAGATCTGTGGTTTTGTTGATCTTTCCTCAGGCTCTGTGGGAAAAATTAGTTATGGGCTGGTCTGCCTGTATGGATCCTAATTATAAACTCTTGCACTGAATCAGTATACTATATTCCCATGAGGCTCTGAGAAGGTCAAGATAGTTGCCTGATAAAAGCAGATCATTTCCAATGGACTAAAAGAGGTTTTGTACCCTGTACCTCATCACCATCATCACCACCTTATTTTTAACTTTTATCTTTATGTCTTGAGACCACAGTTGCCTCCGCTACATGCAAACTTCCCTTACCTATCCTCCACCAAACACTCTACTATAGGAAGGAGACAAATTGCAAAAGCAAATGTGCAGATGATGCTATTTTATTACCATACACAGAAATGTCCCTATAGATTGTTGCCATTGCTTTCTAATTACTACCAGGGAAAATATAAGATCAATTATTCCAAAATTTAAGTCATAGGTATTTTTCATCTTTTATCTGGTCTAAAACTAAAATGCATAAGAAAAAAAATGTATCAGGGATTGGCTCCAAGCCTCAGGGTTTAATCCAACATTTTGTGAACAATCTTATTAACTATGAGAGCAAATATTTTGTTACTAGCTTATCTTGGATAGTTGACCTGAAAGTACATTGTTTAGTTAGAGGTGCTTTACTGTCTGAGGTCTACATTCATCAACATGCACCAACAGACTTTCATAAGCCAAACCAGAGCGGCTGTGTCACTTTCCCACCCCAGTATTGGCTCTGATCCCAAATATTTCTGCGTAAAGCCTTGTTTCCACTCATGGGTATTTCAGGTGGAGCAAAATTGGTTTTCTTTTTAACTGAAGTTCCAGTAGCATTTCCTCCATAGTCATGACTGAACATCAATCTTGTTGAGTTGACCTTTAAAGCATGGAATCCTGCATTAAACTGGCCACACAGAATATCTGAAGACCAGTTATTCGTCAGAGAACCCACTACTGATCCTGAATCCACTGCTGCTCACTACTTACTAGAAGCTCACTGGAATCATGCATAGAACTATTCTCACCTAATGATTGCCATTTTTGCAGTAATTCTACACTGGAAACACAATGGGCAGTTAAGTGAATCATGTTACATTTACTCTAAGAATATTATTGAGGATGTTATCTGGACCAAGAAGAGAATGTTTGAATCTCTGAAGAAATTTTTGTGTCTTTCTTAAGCAACTGGTTTAATTTTACCACAAAGACCCTCTGAACAATGGAATTGATCCTATTTCTTTCTTCATATTGGCCATAAGGAAACTGTGAGGCAAGTTTATGGCATACTCTAGTACCCAACACTTAAAATGTGTGAGTTCATTCTTGCTACATCTATTGTTTTACCTTTATATTTCCTTGCCCCTATTTTCCCACTAACTAGTATTTGTTTCTCATCTTGGTGTGTATTTTTATAAGCAGCTTCAAATACATCTTGCAAAGAGGATGGATATAAATAAATACGTTTCTGTAATAATGCTGTGTGAACGATAGTTCTACAAAGCAGTAGGATAAAATCTTATCAGAAAAGGGGACTTCTGTAGAATCTCTGTGGGTAGAAATTCCATTCTCACATAATTAAAAAGCCATAATAGGGGTATGTTACAGCCCACCTGACCAGGAAACTGAGATAGAAATGTTAATTGAGATTGCAGAAGCTACGAAATTAGGCCAGGTAGTAATAATGGAAGACTTTAATTACTCAATCATAGATTGGAAAAATGCCTCACTGGGACAGGGGTTGGAAGTGAGATTTTTTTAGATAAGAAAAATTACTGCTTCCCAGCAAAGGAAGAGAAGGAGCCTATGCAGTAGAGAAATATACCGGAAATATTCTGACAATGAATGGAACCTGGTCTGAAAGGTGATACAAAATCACCAACAGTGACCACCACACAATTTAATCCCACAGTTTTGTAGGCAAATTTAAATCCACTACATGTCTACTTATTATTTGAAAGCATTCTACTAAAAAAAAAAAAGAATGAATTTTAAAACTCAATAACATACAAGAAAGAAATGAAGAGAATATGCTCAAAGTGACTTATCAGCAATCCAAGAAAACATCCAAGAGGTTATAATAAACCTCCACGGCTAGTTGACAGATTCCAACACGTAACTGCTGGGTGCAGGGGAAGGGAGATTTTTTTCATAAAGCATGAAAAGAACCAAGGAAAGTAAACATATAAACCCACAAAATATGGCAGGTTAGGAATAACTTCAAAATTAGATAAATTTTTTTAAAAAGGTGATACATCTTATAGAGGTTTCCAAAAGGACTGGGAAGAGATTCTTTAAATCTATCAAAGGAGGGGAACCTGGGTGTCTCAGTCGTTAAGTATCTGCCTTCAGCTCAGGTCGTGATCAGGGGTCCTGGGATCCAACCCACATCTGGCTTCCTGCTCAGCGGGAAGCTTGCTTCTTCCATTTCCTCTCCCTCTCCCCACCCCACCCCTGGTGTGTTCCCTCTCTCACTGTCTTTCTGTCAAATAAATAAATAAAATCTTTTAAAAAAAATCTATCAAAGGAAAGAAGACAGTTTGAGAAACAATGGAATCTCTTTAAAATAATGACACCAAAATTGAACAAAAGGAGGAAGAGAGCAAAAGGATGGATAAAATCTGTCTCGATTTTCAGAGAGATCCCCTCTTCTAAAATAGCCCTTGAAACCCATATAAAATTGAAGACTGCTGCAGATAGTGATCATGAAGCAGAATAATAAGCTAAAGTACCAAAACAAACATAGATCACTTGGAGGTAAAATGTTCAGAAAAGAAACGATGCAACTTTTACCTACAATGTATACCTGTAGCGTTACTGTAGATGACCTCCATCTACAGTAGAGACCAGCTTCTCTTTTTTTTTTCCAATTTATTTATTTTCAGAAAAACAGTATTCATTATTTTTTCACCACACCCAGTGCTCCATGCAATCCGTGCCCTCTATAATACCCACCACCTGGTACCCCAACCTCCCACACCCCCGCCACTTCAAACCCCTCAGACTGTTTTTCAGAGTCCATAGTCTCTCGTGGTTCACCTCGCCTTCCAATTTACCCCAACTCCCTTCTCCTCTCTAACACCCCTTGTCCTCCATGCTATTTGTTATGCTCCACAAATAAGTGAAACCATATGATAATTGACTCTCTCTGCTTGACTTATTTCACTCAGCATAATCTCCTCCAGTCCTGTCCATGTTGCTACAAAAGTTGGGTATTCATCCTTTCTGATGGAGGCATAATACTCCATAGTGTATATGGACCACATCTTCCTTATCCATTCGTCCGTTGAAGGGCATTTGGGTTCTTTCCATAGTTTGGCAACCGTGGCCATTGCTGCTATAAACATTGGGGTACAGATGGCCCTTCTTTTCATGACATCTGTATCCTTGGGGTAAATACCCAGGAGTGCAATTGCAGGGTCATAGGGAAGCTCTATTTTTAATTTCTTGAGGAATCTCCACACTGTTCTCCAAAGAGGCTGCACCAACTTGCATTCCCACCAACAGTGGAAGAGGGTTCCCCTTTCTCCACATCCTCTCCAACACATGTTGTTTCCTGTTTTGTTAATTTTGGCCATTCTAACTGGTGTAAGGTGATATCTCAATGTGGTTTTAATTTGAATCTCCCTGAGGGATAATGATGATGAACATTTTTTCATGTGTCTGCTAGCCATTTGTATGTCTTGATTGGAGAAGTGTCTGTTCATATCTTCTGCCCATTTTTTGATGTGTTTGCCTGTTTCGTGTGTGTTGAGTTTGAGGAGTTCATTATAGATCCTGGATATCAACCTTTTGTCTGTACTGTCATTTGCAAATATCTTCTCCCATTCCGTGGGTTGCCTCTTTGTTTTTTTGACTGTTTCCTTTGCTGCACAGAAGCTTTTGATTTTGTATGGAATCAGAAGAGACCCCGAATCACTAAGGAAATGTTGAAAAACAAAGATAAAACTGGGGGCATCACGTTACCTGATTTCAAGCTTTATTACAAAGCTGTGATCACCAAGAGAGCATGGTACTGGCATAAAAACAGACACATCGATCAGTGGAACAGAGTAGAGAGCCCAGATATGGACCCTCAACTCTATGGCCAATTAATCTTCAACAAAACAGGAAAAAATATACAGTGGAAAAAAGACAGTCTCTTCAATAAATGGTGCTAGGAAAACTGGACAGCTATATGTAGAAGAATGAAACTCGACCATTCTCTTACACCGTACACAAAGATAAACTCAAAATGGGTAAAAGACCTCAATGTGAGACAGGAATCCATCAGAATCCTAGAGGAGAACATAGGCAGTAATCTCTTCGATATCAGCCACAGCAACTTCTTTCAAGATATGTCTCCAAAGGCAAAGGAAACAAAACGAAAATGAACTTTTGGGAGACCAGCTTCTGTTATGACAGGCAAGGAACTATGATTAAACAGAGACTTGCTGGATACCATTTTTTTAAAAAAACTTACTAAAAAGAAAGAGAATATGACGTATGAAAGGACATATTAATATACTGCTATTTTTGGCATCAGATATGTATGTTAGCAATAGATATATTTAAAATGTTTAACTCAATTATCATACGGTTTTGTTTATTTGTGGAGCATAAGAAATAACACAAAAGGCGTGGGGAGATGGAGAGGAGAAGGGAGTTGGGGGAAATTGAAGGGGGAGACGAATCATTAGAGACTATGGACTCTGAAAAACAATCTGAGGGTTTTGGAGGGGTGGGGGTTGGGAGGTTAGGTGAGCCTGGTGGTGGGTATTATGGAGGGCATGTATTGCATGGAGCATTGGGTGTGGTACATAAACAATGAATTCTGGAACACTGAAAAGAAATTAAAAAAGTAAATAAATAAAAAGAAAGAAAGAGAAAAAAGAAAAGAAAATGGTTAACTAAAAATATATTTTTAATTGAACTAAGACTGAGGAAAATGAGTTACAGGGAGACTATTTTAGACAAAAGAGGTAGACTCTGAGAAACAAACTGAGGGTTTTGGAGGGGAGGGGGTTGAGGGGTTGGGTAAGCCTGGTGGTGGGTACTATGGAGGGCACATATTGCATAGAGCACTGGGTGTGGTGCATAAACAATGAATCTTGGAACATTGAAAAGAAATAAAATAAAACAAAATTTTAAAAAAGAGGTGTTTTAAAAACACAGTATCTCAAGGGTAGGTTCCTAGCCTAGTAGTTTAAATTTTTCTAAGTGATTTGAGAAATGAAGCAGAGAGCAAAATCTCTAATAACTCAGATTATTAAAGAGACACACTAATAAAGATCCTATAAGTATTTTAAATAGCATATGTGAATAGAGGGAAAATGGTAGATGAACAAAACCTGTACACATAAATAAGCCAAATTTTCCTAACAAAGGAAGAGCTCCAACTTAAGAAATCTTCCAAACAAAATAACAACCTTCCTAACTTTGCACCCGATTTCTTTCCTTCAAATTCACCTGCCCACTGTGGGGCCACTTTTCCTAGGAGGGTGTCTTGGGACTGCTGGAATTGAAGGGATAACCATGTTTAGGGCAGTGTGCTTCAAGAGAAGCAACACAATGAGTAGCTGTGCAGAGTTTGGCATATTCACACTCAGTAACCCACTGCCTCCTGAAACCCAGCCTGTGGGCAGTTGCTCACTCCCTTTACAGATTAGGAAGCTGAGGGTAATGAACACAATGTGAGCTCTCTGGCTCACCTCCAGGCCCATGTCCTTGCCAGACACCCTTCTCCCAAATGTTAGGACCAAGAGGCACTTTTGAAACTGAAAAAAAAAAGAATTTGGAACAAATTAAAAGGAATGCAGATCACACAGCGGGTTATAACCTAGAAGATTCACTCCCCAAGAAGTAGAGTTGGGGGAAATGGGAATAAAGGCAAAGGTGTTTGGCAAATGGAGAGGAAGGGACAGAGCCAGTTGGCCTCTGGGAGGCCCATCTTGTCATACTGGAAATGTTATGTGACGTTGCTCTTGCTAAATCAGCCCCAAACTGAAGTTGATTTTCTGGCCCTGAATGCCTCATTTCTTTCAGAAGCCCATTCCAGCCCTTGAGGTCTAGACTGCTCCGCTATGACTGGATCCAGTCCCCCTGGTCTCCTCTCCTGTGACAGATCTGCTCTAGCTCTTCTAATTCTAGAGAATCCCCAATCTTCCCTCCAGACACCATGCAGCACTGGCCTGCAGAACACTGGCCTGCTGCCACACTTAATCTATTCTGCATGTCTTCTTGGCTGCCACCCAGGTCCCCACCCTGGGCACCGTGTCTGGCCTTTGTGCTGCCTTGTAGGCAGAGAAGCAGCAGCTGTGGAAGGATCTCATTTCAACAGACTGTAGGAAATGTGGGATTTACAACCTTTCACTAACCTGGAGTAGCAGCTGCAAATCAATCCAGAGTCTGTAATCTCCCTGATTGTATCTCTTTGGGAGAAGTTTTAGAAGTGAAGTGGTTTGCAGGTGGTCTCTTTGAGGCACATACCTGGAACTAATTGTAGAGCACTGGCATGAGGAAGCTGGACCTCATGATGAAGTACGCATGGCATTCACCTTTATTCTGGGTCTGCCTTTTCCTCCCATCTGTGAAGAAACTACCAAATACATTCATTCTGAAATGGTTTTGTTTAGCTTCCTATACAAGAAACAATGGTTGTTCAAAAGGAGTTTTTACAAAATAATAAAGGAAATAAATTATCATTTTATACTGCCAAATTATGAGGAGGTAGCTGAGGGGGTTTGGGCATAAAACATAAATGATACACTAAAATAATCACATGTAGCTGTATGTGCAGCCAAAAGAAGAGCTGAAAGTAAAGGCTTTTCCTCCTGAGTTGAATAAGTATTTATTAAATGATAATAAATAATAGATACTGGTTTAGTGGGACATGTATCTAATTGCATACATAAGAGGAACCTAATTTTAAGAATATTGTGATGGGACTACACTATTGGGATCTGATCCAATCTCTGCTAGGACAGTGCAGTAAAGTG